>NC_083110.1:23454549-23754549 GCF_949774975.1 Lagenorhynchus albirostris | reverse complement strand
GAAGTATTATAAAAATTCAAAGCAGCAAGAGAAAGGAAGATGGGAAAAAGAAAACAGCACGCCATACTCTCTCATCTTCACAGTGCACCCTCCTTCCCCGCCCGTTAGATTTATTCTCAACCCTGGAACAAACCTCGGAACAAGCCCAACCGTTTCCACCATAGGTGCCACCTCTAAAGGCGTTATTAATATTTATGGAATGCTTGCTAGATGCTGCCACAGTCTTTAATATCTTATTATAAAGCCTGTTATAAAATGCATTAGTAATAAATTCCTCACAGATGGAGTTCCGACAAGGTGAGGGCACCTCGGTGGCTCCGAGCTGGGAATAGACCCTCCAGGGCCAAGCTTGTGGCTCAGAGGCTGGGCTGCTGGTCCCTGAGGCAGGGCAGAGCAGGGATTCAACCCTTCATCCGTCAGCATGTTTACAAATCGTATCTCATTACCTCCTTTTCCCTGATGGGGGAAATGGAAGCTCAGAGAAATGAAGCAACTTGTCCAAAGTCACACAGCTTGTAAGTGGTGGGAGAAGGATACAAAATCAGGTCACCTCTGGGTCTCCAGACCTTGGGGACCCTGCAGATGAGGGTGGAAAGTGAGCTCAGGGCCCCTGCTCAAGCGGAACTGGTTCATTTCCTCTGTGGAAGGGCTGGGGATGACAAGGGACCCAAAGATGGGAGATTCAGGTTGGCGGGATTAGAGAAGAGAGGGTTGGTGGGGAGCTTTAGCCCAAAGAGAATTTCAGAAGGAAGAAGGTATCTCAAAATTTGCACGCTTTCACTGGGGATAAGGAAATGGGCTCCCACTGTGACAAGAAGAATTAAAGTCATAAGTAGAGACCTTTCTGACGGGGGGGGGGGTGGGTGGGTGGGTGGGAGGGGTGGGGTGGTACCAGGGCAAAGTGGAGGCGCCTGTGCCTTGGTTTCCCCTGAATGCCAAAGAGGTGCTTTTTCACTTGTGACTCTGAAGCCAGGGGCCTCCTGGGGTGCTTGGGGAGGGTATGAAGTTTGGGAGGCTTTGTGGCATTCCAGCTTATGGGGGAGGGGAAGTGGGGTCTATGAGAGACGTGGGCTGTATTTCTTTCTCAAACGGGCAAGAAGGCACGTGTGGGCACCAGCTGAGAGCAGGGTCCAAGGAGAGAAGTGGTGCAGGGAAGAGAACCAGGAGAGGCCTCCGTGGATGCCTCAGGTGGCCCCATTCTGGTTGGGAGAGGGCACACGGTGTGTGCACACACCCACACGTGTACACAGTGCTCCAGCACCTCTCTCTGCAGAAGAGTCTAGAAGACATCATTTTACAACATCTCTTGTGTGGACCAGTGTCCGTTCTCTCTTGGGTGATGTGCACTGGACTCTAAAAGGTGTTGGGTCTGCTCTGAGTGCCAGGCAGACTGGCAGGTGGAGGTGCCAGCTCTGTGGGCAGGAGGGGCCCCAAAGGGCTGGGCCCCAAGTCCCACACACCCTCACATGGCTCGAGCACTTTCCCTGGGCTGGGCTGGCCTCAGCTGTTCTGCATCTCCATGGAAGCAGTTCAGTGCTCTCCCGTCTCTGAGGCCCTGCTCCTTCTCAGCCTCTGGCTGTGGACCGCCTGTTCTGAATCCCAGGAAGACCTCCATCAAAGTGCTTACCTAACGCCCATCCTGGCTTCCCAAGTTCCGCCAGTCTCTTCGCCTGCTGGAGTGATCCTGGACGTGCCCTTCTCTCCTGACTTTGACTCCTCATCAATCACCAGGGCCTGGCAGTTCTTCCTTCAACATTCCTCAAATCCTTCCCCTTCTCTTTGTGATTTACCTTGGCCACCTCCGAAGTCCTAGCACTGTCACTTGCACATAGAAGGCATTCAATAAATGTTTTAACAGAATCGGGACTTCCTGCTAAACATGGCAGATTAAACACCTCCATTGATTTCTGGTTTTGTCCCAACCCCCTCACCAAACTGACAATATGGAAATTAAAAATGCATAAATCCATAAGGGCATAAGGAGAGGAGGTGACAACAGATGAGAGGTGCCAACAGAATCCTGGAAACAGATGGAACTGGAACCTGCCTTAGGAGAGATGGAAAAGCCGAAACTTAGGCCAGCACCTCAGAATCTTGGAAAAGCTCAGGAACTGGAGACTTAAGGTGATGCTCAAAACAGGAAGACTGGCTACAAATCTTTAAGAAGAGTGGTAAGACTCCCAGATGCCTTCCCCAACTCTTGCAGAAGATAGGAGGTTTGCTTTCTGGAGGGGCTGAGTTAGTTGGGCTCTGGACTCAGACTGGGAGCTGGACGAGGCAGCTGAAAACAGGGAGGTTAAGTGAAAAGCTGCATCTCCCCTCCACTCCCAACTCCAATCAGGCCTCTTTAGCCATTTAGCCTCCTGGAGACTGACAGCCAGGCAGGAGATAGGGAAAGTTGACCTAAGAGAAAACACAAGTATTAACATGTTGGAATTCCTACCAAAAAAATCCAGGTCCTCACCTAATCACCCCATAGTGAAGCCCACTGGTTAATAAGCAGCGCCCCTCCCTACCCTGTCCTAATACACACAGCAAGCTTCTAGGCAGGTAAATGTGAACTCACTCTTAAATATGAACAGACAACTAAAGGTCAAGTATACATTTGAGAAGAGCCTCTAATGTGAAAAACAGAGAGGAAAACAGTAAAAAGGAGTAACAACAATAAGTATCTTTAGCAAGCTTAGACAGACAACACAAGACAGCATCTTTGAAATAATCTTTCAAGAGGAAGAAAGAGCTAGTTGAAAGTAAAAAGTCAACAGAAGAGTTGGAAGATAAAGAAATTTCTCTAAAAGTAGGACAAAACTCAAAGAGATGGAAAATGGGGGAGAAGAAAATTAGTGTAGTTCAGAAGATTCAACACCTAATTAATAGGGGTTCCAGAGAGAGGAAACAGAGCAAAAGAAGGGGAGGAAATTATCCAAGAAGTAACATAAGAAAACTCCCAGATCTGAAGGACATGCTTCCAAAGGGAAGGAGACCACACTATGTGTTCAGAAGACAGCTCCACACTGAAGCATAAAACGATGAAGTTTCAAAACACTGAGTATTAAAAAAAATCCTAGAAACAAGGCCACACTCAAAGTATCAAGAATCAAAATGGCATCAAAGTTCTTAACAGCCAGAACACAAAGGAAAAATGACTTCACATTATGAAGAAGACTATTTTCATTCTAGTGTTCTATACCCAGCCAAACTATCAACAAATATGACTGTAGAATAAACACATTTTTCAAAGTAAAAAAAAAAAAATCCCATGAATTCTTTTTCAGGAAATTACTGAAGGGTGTACTCCACCAAAATGAGGGCATAAACCAAGATAGAGGATAATAGGGAACCCATGTACCTGGACCTAATACATTAGATATTCTTAGGGTGAATGCCCTCTCCTCCCCCAGGCCTAACCTACATCAGGTCTCTTTAGCCATTCAGCTTCCAGAATAGCAAGCAAGCCAGAGCACAGTCAGTCCAGATTGAAGCAGGAGGATGAATGCTCCAGGGAGAATGTTGCCAAGAAAAATACAAACTGAATTAAAAAATCAATATTCTTTTAATACATTGAGAAGAGGTATTCAATTATGTCAGAATATTTAGGGATGAAAAAAATGATAGGTTCATAGAACACTAAGCAAGCAAACGAAAAAGAGGTAGTTATTAATTCTAGAGAAAACAAAAGAGGAACTATAATTACAGAGGAAATATAATGACAGTACTGTACATTATGTGGCTCTGCTGTGAATAATATTTACGTAATTATAATGCTGTATACACTAAATGCTGTTTGAGCTAAGAGGAAGGATACAATTATGTTGGGAGGATGGGTGGAGCATATTAAGAGTGGTGTGTGTGTATGTGTGTGTGCAGCAAAGATGAGGTAGAGGGTGGTGCAAAGTGCAATTCTCATCCTTCACAGCTGAAGTCGATAGATAGTATCTAAAACTGAAAAATTTATAAGCATGCAATTTGGAAATAAGAAGGTAACTAACAGAAATTGAACGAGGTTATCTCAAGATGGGAATCAGGAATGGGAAAGGATGAGGCAGGGCACTGCTATTTTATTATAAGACTAGCTTCACTATTTGACTTTTAAGCTCATGCATATATGGCTGATAAAATTAATATAAAAATTGAAAAAAATCTCCCTATGGCTGAACCACTGCAGTGGCCTCCCCTCTTTCGTCCCTGCTCCCATAACTAATCCTGGAAAGTCACTGCCCTAAAGCACTGATCCACCCCCCGATCTCATTTTCCTCCTCAAACACTATCACCAGCTCCTCTTTTCTGTCCAAGGCAAAAGCTCCTCCTGGGCCTTGAACGTCACCACAGTCTGTTCAAAGCTTCCCTTTCCAAACTCATCTTTCATTTTTGCCCCATTGAGAACCTCTGCTTTAGTCAGACTGGTCTACACAGCAGCCCCCCAGAGCGCTGGTCTACCTTTGCTCGAGGAACCTGTGCCCTCTCCACAGGCATTCCTGCTGATAGCTCCCCTAGACAGCAGATGTCACCACCCAGCACAGGGAACTGGTGCTCCCTCCCTTTCCGGAAGAGGCCTGGCTGCCTGGGCTTTCTAGGCACACGTGCCCAACTCAGGTTGAGACACCCTCTCCTGCCCACACTCCCAGGCTCTGCTTTACAAAGGTGCTGGGTGTGCAAGACTAGGAGAAGCCTCAGCAGAGGGACATCTGGGACCACCTTCCTTCTTCTCAGAAGTTTGGTTTTCAAAGCCAGGTAGGATATCCAAGTGTGAAATGGCCCCAGCTACCTTCTAATTCAGAGATTAAGGAGATCCAGGTAATTTTTCTCAACCCCCCGACACACACAGCAGTATCCCTACCCCAGCCCAGCGACCTTCCTGCAGAATGAGTAACAGAAGGGTTTCGAGATCCACCCCCGCCCCACGTGCCACTTCCCTTTAGCTCCCACACTCCAGGGCTGTCCCTGCACCTGCCCCCCTGCAGCCAACCTCTACCCCTCTCACCTGTGACCTGCAGGAGCTGAGGGAGGGACGTGCTGCAGCACCAGGCATGGTGCCTCCTGGACGGTGCACAGCTGGCAGAGCAGCCCAGCAGCTGGCTGAAGCAGGGGACAGGAAGGGCCGCGCTGGCGAGGCGGCCCCCAGGCCCACGCCAGCTCCAGTCCCCATGGCATGCTGCTTTCAACAGCGGTGGTACCACCCCCTTCCTCAGGGCTGGGCTCCCACCTCCCTCTCTATGGCATGGGAGGAGTAACGGCAGTGGAGGCCAGAATCCAGACCTCAGCTGTTCACTTTTACCCTCCCACCCTTCCCCAAACTGAGAAGGTAGTCAGACAGACTCCTGGGAGCCTCCCCTGCTCCCTCCCCCACAAGGGACTTGGAAACCAGCGTCTGGAGGCAGGAAAGGATCCATTCAGCGACGATTACCCCCCATGCACATTGGCCTGATTGGGGAAAAAAAAAACAGAAACAACTGTCCTCAAACTCTGGGTCACGTTCTGGCTTTCCAACAACGATCCGTGTGACTTCCTTCTCTGTTGCTACAGGACATCAATGCAAACATTTGACGCCTCAGTCTTCCCATCCAGGAAATGGGTACAGCAGTCCCTGCACTACCTTCCACACAGAGCTGCGAGGGAGATAAAATAAGTCATTCTGAAAAATCAAAGCCCAAAACAAAATCTTTACAATCTTCTGCAGAAGCAGAAAATTCTAAGATAAAAAATTAGGGAAAGCTATGATGTAACCTATAGAAGAGTCCTCTCTAAAAAGCTACCCTGGAGTCCAGAACCAGGGTCATCTGGGTTCCAGGACTCTGTCCCTGAGCCTAGGGGGCCGAGTCCAGGACAGAAACAGGGTTTGGCGGAGGCATGACGTGGCTGGTCTTGAGACTTAGTAGATTCTGGAAAGTGGCAACTGATAGATGCATGGAGTTCCTTAGGATATTTTTTTAAAAAAGAAAAGGCGTTCCAGGGGTCTAGGGGACTGAGGACTTCCTGTGTGTCAGGCCCTGTTTTCAGCACTTTCCATGCATTATCTATCTTATATAATCCTCCTGGCAGCTTGTGAAGCAGACAGAATTACTATCCCCATTCTCTGGATGTCCAAGGCCATGTGTACTAAGCAGGAACCCTGGGATTTGCACTCAGGCAGGCTGAACCAGGGCCCAAGCTCTTAACCACCGCGCTATGCTGTGCTCAGTGCTCAGTGAGCAAAGGGTACCAGGTCCAGAAAGCAGGGGGATGGCCAAGATGACCTTGAGAAATTGGGATCCTCTCATTCTGGCTAAGTGCCAGGGCCTACTAATGATGTTTAAAGGGGTTGCTACAGAATGCCTTAGGCCATCTAGAGGTTCCAGGCTCAGGACTTTACAGGAGCCAGGCGTCACCAGGAGGGTGCTGGAAGGGGAGGCGTCAGTTATCAGGAGCTGCCACGTTCTTTCATTCATCGATCCCAAACACGTTTATGGAGCAACACAGTACAAGACTGCGTTGCCCACACTCACACTCTTTATCTTTCCAACAAAAAAAACGGTTATGAGCAATTACAAGTGGTTATTTGTGGGGAAGAAAAGAGACACGATAAAGGGAGGTTTTGAGGAAGCAAGTGCGAAAGGGAACGTTCTATATGAGTCCCAGCTCCACCCTTTATTTGCTGTGTGACTTTAGGGAAGTTAGGCAACCTCTCTGAGCCTCAGTTTCCTTATAGGTATAGATGGGCATAATAAGAAAACCTGTCCCATGGGACTCTTATAAGGCTTATGGGAGATAACACACAGTAAGTGCTTAGTGCATAACACATGCTCAACAAACCTTAGGCTCTATCATAATGTTATTATCTCGTGAGGCAGGTGTAAGGGTCTATAAACTGTAAAGTGCTTTGTAAACGTTACTTCTGGTGGGAAGGTCTGGAAGGGGAGGGGATGCCTCTGAAGGCTGAGGTCCTTGCTCTGCTCTCAGCAGAGATAAAAGCCCCAGATGAGAGGCAGGGTTGGGGGGTTCTCCCTGTGGCACGCACCCCCACCTCTGTCCTAATGGAGTCCACTCTGGGTGTGCGGGGCCTCCAGTGCTGCCCTGAGCTCTCTGTGCACAGCTCCATGGCTCACAAATGAAGGTCCATCTCCATCTCCCAGCCCCAAATTCGTTCCCCCGCATGATGATGAATCATGGTAAACAAAATGAATATGCAAATCTCCTTAGGGTGGCCTTACATCTACGGAAGCTGAGGCTAACAAATGGATTCTGAATAAGAAGACAGCTCAAGCAATGCAACTTCTCCTGCTCATCTCTCCCCGCCCCCTGCCCCTTGGGCTCCACCCATCGGTGTGCCCCTTCGTCCCCCGCTGGGTGTGCATTCTGAAGGGCCAGGTGAAGAGGGCAGCAAAGGCCGGGGCAGGCAGGAGTAGTGGTCAAGTCCTGGTGTGGGTTTTGCCTCTCTGATACCCATGGCTACTGCTGCTGGCCCTTCAGCAGTAGGTGGTGTGATGTGATAAGTGGAACCTGTCACTTGGTGCCTGGGGGCTTAAAGGCAGACAGGCTGGGGGAGGCTGCAAACCAGGCTGCAGGGGAGCTGAGGGATGGTGAAGGCTGGAGAGAGGGGGCTTGGTGGGACCAGGACCCAGGCAGGGAGAACACAGCTGCAGGAACTCACTGGGGCCGCGGGATCTTGGGAAATGGTTTAATCTTCAATAAGTGGAGAGAGACTGGGAATATCATGGCGACGAAGGACTTTAGAAATCACCTCGTCCAGTGGTTCGCTCCTTGGCTGTGTATTAGAAAACCTGGGGAGCTTTTAAACAATATCAACGGCAGGGCTCACCCCAGCCTCTGTGCTTTTAAGTTCCCAGAGGAATTCTCATGTACAGCCTGGGGGGAGAAGCCCCGCCTTACCCAGTCGCCCTATTCTAGAGATGAGAAAGCTGAGACCCAAAGAGTGGAGGGGACCTGACTGAGGTCACATAGGTAGTCAGTGGTGGCAGACACCCACCTCAGTGCTTACTCCCTGACCTCCCCCTCCCTTGTCCTGGCAAGGACGGGAGGTGATTCCCTGAACATCCATCTTTCTTATCCTTCAGGTACAAGGAGCTCTGGGCTGGGGGACAGAAGACCTGGAATCAATGTGGTCTCCGTGGGACAAGTTACAAGCCTCTTTGGCCTTCAAGTCCTCATCTGTCAAATGAGGGAGTTGAAGCACATTATCTCCACATTCCCTTCCTGCTCTACAAGGGTATGACTGTTAAGTCCTTCCTGAAATCTAATCCAAGGCTCCCTTGCTACAAAGCCAGCCCCTTTGCTTCAGACTGTCTTCAGAAGGTATAAAGGCAGCATGTACTGAATCAAAGATTGATAAAGGCATTTCTCTCTCCCTTTCCTTCTTTTCAGGGTGTTGCCCTCTACTGAGATACATAACACTCTCATGTGGACAGAACACAGGTTAAAATGCCCCACCGCTGGGGGTAAGTGTTTGCCCTGTGCTAGGACTGCAGAGCACAGCCCCTGAGAGAGGGTGACAAGCTGAGGAAGGACATTCTGGGAAGAACAAAGGGCACCAGGGGTCAGGAAGCCAGGGGCCTTGCACCCCTGCGGCTCTGTCTCACTAGCTCTCAAATGGTCCCGAAAGGGTGGGAAGATACTAAGACATCAGTGCAACCATCCCAGATGCCTGTCCTGCCCCCTCTTTCACTTCCATGTGACCTTGGGCAAGTAGTGAAACTCCTGGAGCCTCAGCTTCCTCATCTAGAAAATGGGTATGAAGTAATGATTATGAAACACTTAGCCCAGTGCCTGGCGCACAGTAATGGTGGCAGCAGCTCCCAGCAGTGTGACAAACCTCGTTATTACCAGGTAATGGCAGCCTCCCATTCTCTGCTTTGGTGGGGGTGACCCAGGGAGATCCACTCATCCAAGGAACACGCCTGGGGAGGGGGGCAGTTCCCTGCTATGTTGTCCTTGAGAACATTCCCATGACAGGGGTCCTGAGGTTTCTAAAGGCTGGGGTGGGGTGGAGCATCTGTTGCTACTGCTCTGGGGAGAGGGCTCCTCCGAGGGTATTGTCGGAGGAACAGGGGGGAAAGTCCAACTCTTTGGTCTACTGTGCATGGTAGACCAAGGGCCATGGACTCTGCCACTGGCCTTGGGGACAGCCAAAATCTTGGCACACAAAGACCACCAGACTGACCTCGAGACAAGATGGAGACCCAGAATCCCAGATGCATCCTGCTCGAAGGCAGTCCTAGGACAGCATGGCCTCATCTGTTAAGACCAGACTTGACCAAAAAGCAAACCAGCCTCCCTTTCCCTAACAGAACCCAGAGACGGCGCCTCCACACATGTCCTGGCTGGTTCAAGTCAATGACCAACCCGGTCAGGAAGTTCCAAGGCTCTCCCCAAGCCCCACCTGGAATTAAGAGCGTGGAGTCCAATTTCTACCAAGAAACAGACTTCTCCCCAGCCGTCCTCCTCCTGGCCCCAGGGTGCCCAGTGCAGGTGGCTCTGAGGGCGCATTGGCCTTCCCCTAGGAAGTAGGAGAGACCATGGGTAGGAATTGCAGATGACTTTCATTAAGCGGGGTGCTAATACCATGAATTACAAATGAAACCCAGATGATGAGGACCCTGGCAGCCTTACCTCCGTTTGATATTAATTGGGCGACACTTTGTTTTAATGGTACATTAATTAATGCAGAATTTCGACGGAAGTCCGTGTGACACTCACATTAATACAAATGAATTCATTACCATCGGTGTTATTACAAGAAATGACAAATAAATCTGTAACAGTGGGACCCTTCAAATAATGATCACGAATCATTAGGTTTGCCGCTCGTTTGTACTGCAAATATGTGTGTATGTTTGCTGCCGCGAATGTGCCTTTGCCTTTTGGTGGGGGAGGCAGCCGGGGGGTGGCTGGCTCTCCGGTAGTGGAAAGGGAAACCTCTTCTAGACTTTGCTGCATCTGCTTTTCCTCCCTTTTTCCCCCACCTCAACCCCCAGAGAATTCCACTTTCTCTCCCCAGAGCCCTCCCCCAGGCTCAGGACCCCCATGTCAGGAGTGTGATTGCGGTGGGCCCCCAAATCCAGTGCACCCCGTGTGCGCTCCCTGGCCCTGAGGATGGGTTGGTGGGGGAAGGAGCAACAGCAAGAGGGGGAGCTTGGCTTAACGAGGGTTGAAGGGGTGCAGCTATGGCCACTATTTGCTCTCCAGAGGTTTGCCTGGTCCGACTGGTATTAATGTTTCAGGCAGAGAGTTCAGGTGTTCATTGACCAGCACTGTGCTAGGGATTTTATCCACTTTCTCCTCTTCAGTGCTCACCATGGTCTTGGAGGCTTTATCCCATTGTAAAGGGCAGGAAATAGGTTTAGAGAGTTTGAGCGAGGAGGGGCCAAGCTCGGGACTCAGCTCTGCCTTACTGCAAAGCTCCCAGCACACCAGCTCTTTCCAGGGAAAGAGGGCAGCTGCCACCTGCCTAGGATGGGTTAGCGTCCAGATGGAGGCAAGGTATAGCCTGGACGAACCCAGCAGGTTGGTCCCGACTCTCCACCCCTCTGCTCAGTGCTTCATGTTGTTATCTCCCAGATCTTCCAGGAGTGAGAAAGAGGCCCCCAACAAGCGGGGTCTACATCTGTCACCCTGGTTGTCTCTCACAGCCTCTCAGCTCCCTGAAGTTAAGATGAAGACCACTTTTGCTTCTAAAAGGCAATAAGTGAGGCCCCAGGAAACCACACTGGAAGAGGAAGGAAGTGTCAGACCAGCCTGGGTGAATCAGGCAGGTTTTGATCTGCCAATCGCTGGCACTCAGGCTGCCTCTCCTCCCCTCTGCACTCAGGGCAGACAGTGCCAAACGATCACAGAGCTCTTCCCCAGACTTGGCCGCAGGATTCCCAACCCAGTGCTCTAAGCAGAGTCTATCAATGGACTGGAGTTGGCACATGATTTGAAGGTTGTGTGCTATCCGTCTTTTAGAACAGCTTTCCCTGGAGAATTTTAAAATACGATCCAGTCTCCTCTGACAGGGATGCCCAAGAGCAGTTCAGCTCAGTGGCCAAGAGACTGGTTACATGGCCTCCCGGGATCCCTCTAAGCCAGGGAGTCTGGAGCTCCGTGAAGCAGCTGCTTCCTCCCCACCTATACGAACCAATAGGCCAGCCTTATCTCCACGTACAACAGCTTTCTGACCTTCGGCTAACGTGAAACAACGTGGAAGTCAAATCCAATTCTTTCCTCCCTTGAGTCTTTGCTAATGTGGCCAAACTCTGCGGGCCCCTGCTCTACGACCTGCCCTCTGCCCTGGCCCCCGGAGTCCTAGTTCTCAGAGGTTAATGTCACTTGACTATCGGATGCTGTTTCAGAGGCCAGATCCTGGCTGACGAGCAGTGGGCTGTAGCCCATGGCTGGGTGTTTGGGGGGCTCCAGCCCCCTCTCCCGCCCATATTCTCCCCCATTCACACTGGTACTGAATGAACCAATTAATCACATAAGATTGTTAACTGTACTAATTATGCCAGCTCTTGAAACTTGTGGAACAATTATTTACTGTCTCTGCCTCACAAGCTATCAATTATGGTGATTGCAGGCAGGCTGTCACTTCCCTCCAGCCAGCGAAGAGGCGGCCTAGCCAGACTCAGAGCTGGTTTCTCAAGGAGAACTCTCACAGGACTTTGTCTGAGCTTAGGCTACATCCAACAGATGTAGGCCTTGCAATCTAATAAGGGGCAGTTCAACACTGATCTTAAATGAAGTCTTGGGCTTCCCTGGTGGCGCAGTGGTTGAGAATCCGCCTGCCAATGAAGGGGACACGGGTTCGAGACCTGGTCTGGGAAGATCCCACATGCCACTGGGCAACTGGGCCCGTGAGCCACAACTACTGAGCCTGAGCGTCTGGAGCCTGTGCTCAAGAGAGGCCGTGACAGTGAGAGGCCCGCGCACCGCGATGAAGAGTGGCCCCCGCTCGCCGCAACTAGAGAAAGCCCTCGCACAGAAACGAAGACCCAACACAGCCAAAAATAAATACATAAAAAAATTTATTTAAAAAATTCCTTTAGATTAAAAGCTATATTAAAAAAAATGAAGTCTTCATTTTATAAAAATAGTTCCCTTGTTCCCCCTAAGAGAGTAAATGACAACCACTAAGTACTATCCTGGGGATTGCACTACTTCCTTCTTCCTTGTGTCTCTGTGAGCAAATACATAGTATGCTCCTTGGCCAGACTTGACACACCCCCAGAAATCTGCAAGGAGGTTGCACATACTTATTATATTTCCCTCTGGTTCCCTAAGTCAGGGGCTCTATATTGCCTCTTCCCCGCCCACCTCAATGCCTGTCCCAGATTCTGCTTCCCCTGTTTTCCAGTACTCCCACTTGGAGAAGAGTTGGTACTTCTGACCAAGATCTTTGCTAAATGAAGGAAGAAATAGAAGGGAGATGTCTTCAGGCTTTGTCCATCCCACCTGGACTTTGAAATATTCCTGTCCTCCAAGGCCTCTGGACTTTAGCGCACAAACCCACAGGCCGTCACCACCCCACACACAGACACACTCTCCTCTTCCTGCCCCGTAACACCCCCACCCGCGCCAGGATGACAGTGTGTGATGTGAGGCACGTGTGTAGCTGTTGGGTAAACATGTATTTATTCAGGCAAGCAGCAGGCCCCAGCGGGCTGTGCCTCCCGTCTCCTGGGCTCCCTCTGCCACCCCTGCTGCCCACACTGCTCGTCTCCAAGCGTCAGGGCAAAAAGCACTTAGAGCCAACTGCTGAGCCCAGATCTACTGTGGTGCCAAGAAGAACACTCCGTCACCATGCAGTTGACGGGCTGCAGGCAGGCTGGAGCGCGTGGCCAGCCTCCGACCGCCCCCGCCCCACTGGGCCTCTCGTCTGGCTCAAAGAGGCCGAGCTGCTCCTTAACCCTGGCTTCAGCAGCCAAGGGACCCCCAGCCTCCATGGAAGCCCCTCTGGGTTCTCAACAAGCCACTGCTCACTTGACACCTCCACATGATGTCACCAAGGCACTTTCAGATGCCACGCGTTCAAGAGCAAACTCTCAGTCTCCCCTGGAAACTGCATCCCTGGCTCTGTGACGGCTATACGTTCCCACTGCAGCCAGGTGCTAAGCCAGAAACCAGAGTCCTCCTCGCAATTTCTTCTCTCAAACATCAGCCTGCTGCTCTCCCTCCCTGCCTACCGCCAGCTCTCACCTGGACCACCGCCGTGGCCTCCTAACTGGGCCCCTGCAGTGCGGACTCGCCTAGAAACACACATCTGATTGCGTGCCACAACCCTGTGCTCCAATAACTCCCCAGCGGCCTCCTGCTGACCTTAAGATAAATATCAGAGAATCCCTTCCATGGCCCTGGAAGGCCTGGCCCTGCCCAGCTCTCCAGCTCTGCTTCCCTCTGCTGACCTCCTTCTGTCCACGCTCCAGCCACTCTAGCCCTTTTTCACCTCCTCAAATAAACTAGGTGCCTCGTGCCTCTGAGCCTTAGCCCGTGGTGTCCATCCACCATCTATTCTCATCTTCACCCCCAGGGAATGCCTACTCAGTCTTCATATCTCAACCAAGTCCCATTCCCTCCAGAACATTCTCTGACCCCCTCACCCCCCAGTCTGGGTCAGTTCTTTGGCTCTATTTGCTCAGAGCCCCCTGGGCTTTTCCTGGGGACTCCAGTCTCACTTGGTAATTATGTGACCCGTCGATTACCATCTGTCCCCCGACTAGATGGTAAGCCCTTTGAGGGCAGGGGCCACATCTGGTTCCGCTCACTGTTGTGCCCCCAGGGCCCAGTGTGTAGCTGGTACTGAATAAATATTTGTGGAATGAATGCCATCTTGGGCACGCCTCTCTGGGCACTCTCCCCATTCTCCTATCTAGTGAGATGGCTGGGAAACACCAGCTCCAAACTTTCTCCCTTCCACGCATTCAACAAATAAGGACCGAGGGGCTCCTATGTTCAGACTCTGCTGGGTGGTGAAGTGACACTGCAAGTACCCTCGTGCGGCACGCTGTCTAGGAAGTCTGAGGGCATCAGCCGCAGATGGGCAGATGCTGAGCTTGAGTTCTGGCTCCCAGCTCCACCGCCACCGCCTGGATCTGGTACCTGCTGGACTTTACTCATGCTGCTCTCCTGCCTGGAACATTCTTCCTCCTCATTCACTCATTCATTCAACAAATAATTACTGAGCACCTAACATGTATCAAGCAGTGTTCGAGGTGCAGGGGACACATTGGCAAACTCCTATGCATTTTCAGTCTCAACTTGGTTATCACCTCCTCCAGGAAGCCCTCCCTAACTCCTGAACTTGGGTTGGGTGCCCATCCTACGGGCTCCTAGAGCCCCGTCCCTGTACTGCTACCACCACAGCATTTATTGCACTGCATTAAAAGTGCTTGCATAACATTGAAACCCCATGACTGCCTTGCTTACCACAGTACCCCCAGTACCTCTGTACCCCTTTGCTTGGTACGTGGCAGCCATTCAAAATGTATTTTCCACGTGAACAAATCCCTCCATTTCTTCCATTTGTGTCTCCCCAAGCTCTAAAGATAGAGGGGGAGACACTTTGGACTGAGACAGGTGGCTGACATAAACGTGGAGAAGAGGCATTTGTGAGAAGCCCGTGGGCAGTGATGAAAAAGAGGTGGGGATGGATTTGAGATAAGACACCGAGACGGGATATAAGTTGAAGTACTGGGACTTCCCTGCCTGGAGCCTGAGGCCAGCAGGTCAGAGCGGAAACGTAAGACAGGCCAGCTCAGACACTCTTGTTATACATGACTCCAAACCCCTCCACTTTTGACCTCACCCAGCGTTGGCCCTGTTGCTTCCTTCGGTGTCCGTACCTCCCGGATGCCCTCCTGGCATTGCCCTCACTGTGGGGTGGGAGGTGGCCTCTGCAATCACTTTGCCCTCTGTCTGGAGAGTTGCCATCCCCAAGAGAGCATGTGCTTCACTCCCTCAAGGTCTCTGCCCCAATGTCCTTGGAGACGCCTTCCCTGGCCATGAATCCTGCTCTAGCCCCTTGCCTGCTTTATTTTTCTTCAGGGACTTTATCACCAACAGACATAGACTTATGTGCTGTTCGTTTGTCTCCCCCACTAGATGAAACCGACAACAGCAGGGACTTTGTCAATTTTGTTCAGCTGAGTCCCCAGCTCTGAGAACAGGGCCTGACACACAATAGGCCCTCACGAACTATTTCTTGAACAAATGAATGAATGAATAGGAAGATGGTACGTGGTATCTAACTCTTACTGGGCTAAAAGTGTAACGATTCTTAGAGAATAAGAGCCAGGGCCCCCTGCGGCGCAAACAGAAATCGCCCGCCTGCAGCCCGCAGCCAGGAGATGCGTCACCTGCGCACTGAGAGCCGAAGATGGGAACCGCCTCGAGGTGCGTCTATTGAAACACCAGGTAGATGAGAGCAGCCTAGCGGGCTCCTCTCCAGCCCTGACCTCTCAGTCAGGGACAGCCGCCCCATCCTCCCCGCCCAGTCACTCCTCCTTCCCCCTCCGGCAGCTGTTTCCTCTCGGGATATGAGAATACAGCCCGGGAGCACCCAGGCCTCTTCCATGCCACCTCGCTGTGCAGCCCTCATCCCTCCTTCTGGCAGGAACTAGAGAGATTAAACGATCAGTTGCCAGGAAAGGCTGGCCTACAAGTGCTGTCTCTCTCCAACTACTGCATCTGGTGCTTTGGGGCTAAAGCACCATTGTTTAGTGGCCGCGAGTGTCCTCCGCGACAGTAACTTACAGGGCAGATGTGGCTCGTTCTCTTCCACTGCTATGGCGAGAGGAAGTAGCCTTGACCCAGGCCCCAGGCTGACCTCAGGCCCCACAGTGCACCAGTCACAAATGGGCACCGGACCCCAGCCGCGGGCCCCCCACTAATCTCTCAATCTAGCCTTGAAATGACTCCCAAACTATGAAGAAATTGGAACATCATTGACAGGCTGGCTGAGAAGTCAGCTTAAAGTGATATGACTCCCTGTGTAGGTGGAGACAGTAAGAAAAAGAAGCACCACCTTCTTCCCCCAGGCAGCTGTGCCCAACGTCCTCTGCCTTGTGGGCTCGTCTGAGGCACTGGTGACCCCGACTTCACGCCGGAAGGTGGGAGGGGGGTTCGGGGCTGGGGCAGTGCTCCCCAGGGCGGTGTGCCCGCGCCCCTGGGCCTGGAGTGGGTGTGCCGCTCCTCTCCCTCATCTGGTCACTAACCGGTTAACCCCCCTGCCAGGGACATGGGGCAGGCTCTGCTCCCAGGGCCCTGATTGCCCACTGGCCAGCCCCCAGCCTGCCCCATCCCCCAGCCTCTCCACTCTGCCCTCCCCTTGGTGGCGCAGGGTGGGGGGGGCGGGGGGGCGGGGATTGGAACTCCTTCTGTTTGGGCTGATTGGGCCTGATTTCACCAGTCTGCTCCCACCTCTGGAACCTTCCCCTGATATTAAAGTGGTTTTCCTTCTATTGGCTTGGTCTGCTGGATGAAGTGAGTTTATTCGATGTGATTTATCCCCCCACCTCCCTTTTTTCCTCTGTGCTCATCCATCCTGCCTGGGCCTCTGGCAGCCACGCAGACCAGAGTTCAGTAAAAACAAGGAAAATTAACTTCTAACCTTAGAGTAAAAATAGCTATAATAAAGCCAGGTGAATAATAAAGGCTTAATCTAATGCAACTTTGATTAAAAGCTGAGACCTGCCTCCTCACCCCACCCCCACCCCATAAGGATAAAACTTGCCCTTTAAAGCAGGACAGGGTTATAGGGACAGAAGAGGCAGCCTGCCCTTGCCTCCAATTTGCTTCTTCTCGCCGTTTTCGCCTTCTCAGCCCTCTAAGAAGCCCGAGGATCGCATCCACCAGTCTTCTCTCTGCCCTCGGTACTCAGCAACTTTGGAAGGACTGAGTCACTTGGAAGTAGCAGCTCCCAGCAGCCCTGGACCCTCCTTCCCCACAGCACGGGTGGGCGGGGGGGTGGTGGCTGGGAATAGGATGCTGGGAGGTCCAGTTCCACCTCGGCCCCTAAACTGCTTAGGGCCTGAGGGTAATCAGAGTATCCCTCTGGGCCCCCAATTTTCCATCTGTCAAATGAGATGAGAGAAGCTTTTCCCCTGCTAGAGTGGTCCAGAAAAGTGCAAGGATTTGGTAAGATTCAGGTTACTGATCGGAAAAAAGATGGTGGTTTTCCCCGCTGTTTGCTCACACCGTTATAACCTGAATCATCCGAGAGGAACTGGGTGTTTCTACAGGAAATCACCCGGCATGTAATCACCTGGCAGGGACAGCACGCAGAAGCCCAGTCCCCCTGGGGCTGGACCCGGGAGAGATCAGCGCCAACATCTGTGCTACCCTGTCGGCACTCTGACAGCAAGAAGAAGGAATAAGGAGCTGGCCCCTGGCCCCGACCTCAAGTCTGCCATAGCTACATTTCTTCCAGGGCTCTTTGGATGAGAGTTCTGCTAGGGAGGAGGCCCCGAGGGTGACAAGTTCTGGCCTGAAGAGGTGAGAGCCCTGTCCCAGGAGTCAGGGCCTGGGCCTCCGCCTGACTCCCTGGGCACCCAGTGCCAGGTGCTTAGCTCTCTGGGCCTCAGTGCCCTGACCTGTTGAATAGGACTGCGGGAGGAACATTCTAGGAGTCTGTGCATTAGGCTGTCCTGAGAGGTTCTGGATGGGCGTAATTCCACAGGGCAAAGTCTACACACTCCCCCAAACCCCCTTCCCAAGACTCCCCCTTTCCCTCCAAAACCAAGAGTTCACAAGGCCCACTAAAACCCCACACAGGCCCCTCCAAGCCCCCTACCCCGAAAAGGGGCTCTCTGCTCAGAGCCACCAGCATCCTCAAAGAAGCCGGAAGTACAAGAACCTGCTCTTCCTGCACTTTTGCTTGGAGGAGGGGTGAGGAACTGAAGTGTGGCAGCTTGAAGCCCAGCCCAGCGGGCAGGCCGGGGAGGTTCGGTTTCATTCACCATCCCAGCCCTCTCTCAATCAGGCACTGAGCTGTGGAGGCAGGAGTCTGGCGCTTTTCAATTTCACGCCAGGTGTCCGTGGCCAGGCCTTGGCGGGCCTTATCTCCTTGGCCTCCTGCCCAGGGGGGTGCCTGCTGAGCTCAGCCTCCCTGCAAAGCCCAGAGCAAAGCTGCTCGAGGGACAAGACTTGGTGGGCAGAGGGGGCCCCAGAGAGCTGACACCCACTGGGCAGGTAGGGAGGCCCGGCTGAGTCCTGCTGTAGGAGGTGGGGCCTCCTGATCCCAAAGACAGAGCAACGAGGGTGGGAAATCACAGCCACAAATGAATCATTATCAGAGCTGGAAGATCCCTGAGACTATTTCATCCTCTCTCCCATGCTTCCTCATTTTCCATATGGGGAAACTGAGGCTCTGCAGAAATGAAATAACTTGCCCAAGGTCGCATGGAGTTGATGGAGCTGAGGCCCAACCCCAGGCCGTGGTGCCCAGATTACCCCCTGTGAATCACTGAGCCCACCTCTCTATCCCCAAGAAAACTACATGGAAGCTCCCAAGAGGGTCTTCGTACACTGAGAGATCCCTCAAGGGGGCCCTCCTCCTTCACATGGCCAAGATCCTTCTCAGAGCCTTGGTTTCCTCATCGGAAAATGGGGAGAGGAGGAGTAGTGAGTGAAAAATCGTTACAGCCCTTTTTAGATCTAAATCAGGGGTCAGTAAACTGTGACCTATGGACCAAATCTGGCTCGCTGCCTGTTTTTGTACAGCTCACCAACTAAGAATGGTTTTTGCGTTTTTAAGTATTTGGTATATACAATGGAATATTACTCCACCACAAAAAAGAATGAAATAATGCCATTTGCAGCAACATGGATGGATGGACCTAGAGCTTATCATACTAAGTGAAGTAAGTCAGACAGAGAAAGCGAAGTATCATATGATATCGCTTCTATGTGGAATCTAAAAAAAAAGTAAAAATGAACTTATTTACAAAACAGAAATAGATTCACAGATGTAGAAAACAAACTTATGGTTACCAGGGGGGAAAGTGGGGAGAGGGATAAATTGGGAGGTTGGGATTTACATATACATACTATTATATACAAAATAGATGACTAATAAGGACCTACTGTAGAGCACAGGGAACTCTTCTCAATACTCTGTAATGGCCTGTACGGAAAAAGAATCTAAAAAAGAGTGGATATACGTACACGTAAAACTGATTCACTGTGCTGTACAGCAGAAAGTAACACAACATTGTAAATCGCCTATACGCCAATAAAATTTTTTTAAAAATTAAAAAACATAAGTACTTGGGAAAAAATCAAAAAAGAACAATAGTTCATGACGTGTGAAAACGACCTGAAATTCACATTTCGGCATCCACAGCCGCGCTCATTCATTTATACGTTGTCTGTGGCTGCTTTTGTGCTACACCAAAGTTGAGACCGTGTGGTCTACAAAGCCTGAAATATTTACCAACAGGTCCTTTACAAGAACATGTGTCCTGAGTCCTGATGTATTCGGGTTTTCGCTAAGATGTTATGGAAAAACCCGAATGAACTTTTTGGCCAACCCAATAAAAGGCTGAGCTGGGTCTGGGCTCCAAAGCCCCCAAGTAACCAGGGCTGGAAAAGCTCAGGAAGGAAGCTGGGCGAAGCAACTCCTGCTGGGGGCAATGTGTTCACAGGTACATGAGAGTCTCCTGAAATGCTGGGCCACACCACGTGCACATTCCCAGGGGTGCACATTCCCAGGGGTACACCCTCCTCCGTGTCTGGGGTGCAGAGGTTTGCTCCCAGGAGCTGCAGCTCTGGGGACCTGCCTCCCACCTGTCCTCCAGCCCAGAGCCGGGCCCCAGGCCTGCCTTCCTCAAGTTTCCTCTCCTGCTGACTCTCTGTGGCTCACAGGTCCACGGACTCCCTGCTCGGCTGGCCTGGCCTTGAGTGTATTGTCAATAAGCGGGTGGCCATGTGGCTGGTGCGGGGGGCCCGGGAGGAGAGGAATCAGAGCAGGTAATTGCTGCGTGAAAATGACAGCACAGCGATTTATCCACCCCAAACCGGGCCTCGGCATACCAAGAGGCTGCCGGCAGCTAGCAATCAATACCGCCCCAGAGAAGGGTTTATTAGGGAGAAAAGGGGGTTTGAAAGATCCATGAGAGCCTGATGACTGTCTGTTTCCAAGGGGACCATCAGCTGCATGAGAATTGTGTGCAGGAGCAACAGAGCTCTGGCTGGACTTGGCCGAGGAGGGGCCCTGTCCTTCTCCTCCTGCGGACCACCAGGGGGACGGCGTTGGGCTGGGCAGCCCTGGGAGGAATCTGAGGCCCCAAGCGCCAGGTGTTGAGGTGGAAACAGCGGGGTACGTGAGGGAGACCACCCATCCCAGGTGTGCACTGGCCTGATCTGCTGTGTCGTCCTGGGCAGGCCCTCCCTGTCGGGCCCTGTGACCCCCACCCCCAGTGAGGCCCAAGCAGTTAGAAGGCACCTGGGAACTTGAGGTGAGCACCGAGCCGGGCTGCTGGGAATCCCTGAGCTGGAACCCCAGTAGGCACAGCTTGCAGAAGGTAGGAGGCGGCATGCCTTCCTGAAAGGGTCTTCTCTGGCCCATCTCAGGTCCTTCCTCTCCTTTGTCTGCTCAAAGTGGGCAGGGAAGGGTGAACTGAGGTCATCCCTGCTGCCTGATCTCTTGGGAGAATACTCGGGGGCTCCTCTTAGGGAAGGGAGACCCTATCAAGTCATCCCAACAGCATGTGCGTGGTTGTGCAGGGGAATCAGAGCAGTGCCCAGTCCTCTGTCAGTCCCCGGGGGTCTGTAGCCCTGGGCCTGGGAGGCCGGGGTGGGCAGGACATTCTGGACCGCCGTCAAGTCACTGGCCCGCACAGGCACTGCCCGCAGCGTCCCCGGCTGCTCAGCACATGCACGGACCAGGCACGCTGAACTTGCCAAGTGAGGTGTAGGGAAGGAGCTGCTTCCTGTTCCAGGGTCTGGGCTGATTCAGGGCTGGTTAAGGGGTCCCCAGTGCAGACCCAGGAGAGCCGTGAACTGCTGGGTGGTGAGGGAGCCTCAGCCCCCTGCACCCATGACTTTGGAGGTGAGAAGCCAGGGGGAAGCTCAACCCATCTGATCACTTAACATCCAAGAGGGTGGGACGGGTGCTCCACAGCGCTAAGGACCAGAAAGTCCTGGTCTGCTTTGGGGGAGGGATGGGCCCCCTTCCCAGAACCCCAGGGGTTCCAGTTAAAAGAGAGGCCCTGACTCCCCAGCCAGGACCAGGCAGCAGACAAAGGGTTGAAGCCAACCTGCTCCCTGCCAGCCGCGCCCCCAGCAAGCACAGCCCTGCTTTTCTGCTGTTTAACAGGATGAGGGGAAACACAGGCAGCCTGTCCCCGAGGAGACAGAAGAGGGAAGAGGGGTGGGGGGCGAGCTGCAGAGGGAGAAAGAGAGAAAGAAACAGAGAGACAGGGAGACGGAGGGACAGAGACCAAAGAGTCAGAGCAAGGGACAAAAGGGGGAAAGAGACAGAAAGAGAGAGAGAGAGAGAGACCAAGAGAGACACGGAGACGGGGAGAGCGAGGAGAAAGGAGAGGGGAAAGAAGGGAAGGAGAGAGCTGGCTTAGCAGAGGGGCCTTGAATATGCAAGTTCTTGAGGGAGAGAGGCTGGGTTTATAGTGCAGCCCTCAGGAGACAGCAGGAACAAATTGGGTTTTGAAATGACAGATAAAAGGAGCTGTTATATCTCCAGCCTTGCACCATTTAGTTCATCAGGCTTGACATAGGTCTAACAAACAAAGCCAGCAGCAGGGAACGAAAGACATCGGAGAAAGAGAAAGGCAAAGGAAGGGAGAGAGCCGGGGAGAGCGGCCCTCCCCTGGCTCTGAGCTCTGAGCCGGGGTTTCTGAAATTTACTCTGAGGAGTTGATGCCCTGCCCGAAGGAGCCGGGAGCCGTGAAGCGCCTGGCCGCAGGTGGGAGAGGCACGAGGGGAGTCGGTCCCAGCCTGGGGAGCACCACCCGTCAAGGTGCTCACTCTGGGTTCCTGGCTGGGGTGCCCATGGGAGGGGACCGGGGGTGTGGGGAGGATGGGTCCAGGCTGCTGCCCTCCGGAGGGAGCGGTCACCAGCTGGGAAGACAGAAACAGGGGGGCACGGGGTGAGGAGAGCCTCCCCACCGCTCTTCTGGGGCTCATGTCTGGACTTGGTGGTGGGGGGTACCGGAAACTGTCTAGGTGCCCAGGAGACAGGCAGAAACAGTCTCCTAGGGTGGAAATCAAGTGAGGACAGCGGTGACAGAGCCCGGGGCTCTCGCTCTCTGACTCCTACGTTGTCTCCCAATTTCGGATCCTTTCCCTTTACCATGTGAACTCAGCAAATCACCGCCTCCAGCCTCAGTTTCCTCGTCTGTACCATAGAGATAAGAACTCCTGCCCGGGCAACCTCACAAGGTTTTGGTGAGGACTTACTAGAATGAGGCACCTGGTACACTTTCACAACCCAAGTGTGCTCATTTGAAGAAGAGAAAATACAAACAGTCATGATGAATTGCTAACCCCTGGGAGTTTAGCACGTGCCACATCCCCCGAGAAGGCAGTTCTCGTAGCCGCCTGTCATTTGCCCGAGTATATTCACCTCAGCATCAGACAGTCCTGATGCACTTGCCTCTCTCCTGTTTTGCTAAATCAGATTAATCTGAGGAACAGGAAAGAACTATGTTGGACATGATGGCAGATCAGGAAGAGAAATGGTTTTGGTGGGGGGGAGGCAATGGCTCTGCCAGTCATGTGCCCAAGAACAAGCGTCTTCTCTTTTCTGGAGCTCAGTTGCCCCAAATGTCAAGTGAGGGGTAGGCCAGATAGGCCCCAGAATTCTGGGAGGCGCCAGGACAACTAGGCATCAGACCGACATGTTCCCTCATTGCCACGCTCCGTGGGGGACCTGGTGGCAGGTTACTGATATATGCTGAGGCTGTGGGAAGCTCCTGGCTTCGGGGTAACCCTTAGTGTGTTTGAAAATTCACTCACTACTTTCTCAGCTGCTCCTCCCTGAGCAGTGGGACCACTGGAGACCTTGTGGGACGGTGCTGGCAGAGGGAAGACAGGCTTGTCTCTCTCTTCCCCTGCCTGCTTTCGAATAAGTCAGCCCTGCCTGTCAGTCTCAGTTACTCCTATCTGTAAGAAGGACACAGCGATATGGACAAGGCTGGGGGCTGCTGGATTACACCCAAGAGAGCGGCAGGAGAAATTAACCAACCCACTTATTGGGCACAGATGACCCTTGAACAACATGGGTTTGGCCTGAATGGGGATTTTTTTCACTAGTAAATACTACAAAACTATACGATCGGAGGTTGGATGAACCCACGAGCATGCGTGGATATGGAGGGCTGACTCTAAGTTATATTCAGAATTTTGACTGCGGGGAGGGCCGGCGCCCCTAATCCCTGCGTTGTTTTAGGGTCAACGGTACTTTCCAAGATGGAGGTGGGAAAATTCCAGTTCTGCTTTACACCAGCCGAGTGAATCTGAGTAGCTGATTTGTTCTCCTTGGTTTCAGTCTCTTCGTTTGTGAAATAAGGTAATAACACCGTCATCTCAAAAGAGTCAAGAGGAGGAAATGATGTTTGAAATCAATCAACACGACGCTGGCCCACGATAAGGACTCCTTATGTGGCCATGGACACCGTCAGTTTGGGGCCCTGGGATGAAACTGGATCAATGGCTGAGACCCTGGATCTTTTGGAGGGGGTGGGCTGGGGGAGACTGAAAGCCAGACTGATGGGATGGGCAAGAAGCAGAGACAAGTCAGGAGAGACACACACACACAGAGGTCATCTGTTATCGGGCTCCTCGGGGTATGCAAAGGAAGAAGGGATGGGATGTGAAAATTACCTTGATAACACTCAGTTCTTAAGGAAATATAAAGAGACACTTGGAAGAGGCAAAGTTATTACTGGCTGCATTGTCCTTGGCATCACGACACTGGAGAAAAATCCTTCAGATTAATGTGCTTTTGTGAATCTCGACTTCTTTTGGGGGGAGGAAAGGGGGGTGTTGGTGACATTCTGCTAGCTAACAAAAATGCAAATGGGATGACTCCCCCTCTCCCTGCGTCCTCCATCAGGCCCCTGACAGATCCTCTGGGCTGTGTTTATTATTACTAACGGCTTTCTCATTATGATTTTGCTCTGAAACATAACCGATGGTTCTGGGGAAATTCCATTATTTCCCCACCTTATTCAATTAGAGATCTGAGCTGCTTTTCTGCTTGGGGAGTCCGGGCTGACTGCTCCAAAGGGTGGCCACTTGCTTCTTGCTCCCATGCCCAGGCCCTCAGCTGTGGACCCATGGAAGCTGGGAGGCTGCGGCTGGAGGGCGGGAGCTATTGGGTGGTCCATACTGGCTCCTGCAGTGGTTCTGTCAAATACAGCTGTCAGAGGAACATGGAACCTTCAAGAGCAGCCTTGCAAAAAAATATCCAAATTGTCCTGACTCTTGTCTCACTGTATAGGCCAGACTGTCCTCCTTCGAGGACACCAGGGGCCTCCTGTGCTATGAGGAGTGTGGCTAAGATGCTCACCCTTCGAGTTTGATGGTCTCCCCGCTCCCCAATCACACCACTGATCTCTGATGTGATGGGTCCCTTCCGCCACCTCTGACACAGGGGCTCCCAGCCTCTTTGCCTCATGGTGACATTCTCTCCTGGAGACCTTTCCTCCTGTCACATCACTTGCCCCAGCTGACCCCACTGACCCCTTTCGGGTCTGGATGGAACAGAAGGGGTACAGATTGATTATGGGTGATGGATTTCCATGACCCACTGTCTGCAACTCTGCCCCGTCCACAAGTGAGTCTCCAGTCCCAGCGCAGACTCAAGCTCCAAATCCACAGCCTTGCCCGCTCGTTTCCTGTTTCACGACAGTCTTCCTCCCGCTCTCACAGAGGCATGCCATCACTCCAAAACCTTCAGAGGCTCACTATTTCCACTGCATGGAAAGCAAACGCTCTCCACGCCTTTCAAAGCCCTTGGGGTCTGCTCCTTCCCATCTGTTCCAGCCCATCCCTTCCTCTTCCCTTAATGTCTTCTGGGATTCAATCCCGCCAGCCCCATCCTCACCAGCCCCAATTACACCACGCTCTCCCCACCTCTGCTCCCCCGCCCTCTTCCTGGAATGTGCCCCCTTCGTCACTCCATGTCCAAGGGGCCTTAAGTCCTCCTTCCACAGAAGCCCTTCTGTCCCCACAGGCCCTCAAAGGTCTCCCCACTCTGTCTCCCCATCGGCACCCACAGCCTGCACCCCACACAGTAACCCTTCCGCCCAGTCTCCCTGTCCCCATGAACTCCTTTTGTTTTAGGTTCTCCATCCTGTGATGGGAATGTGGGCTGCCTGAGGGCAGGGGCCACACCAAGGCCGAAGGGACCTGCCCTCCTGCTTGCCCTCTGACACCCAGCCAGGGTGCAGCCCAGGGCAGCTAATCCCTCGACGCGCAGACTCAGAACTTCAGCCAAGAGAACGCGGCCTTTCCTTGGCAGTTTCCCTGACCGTCTTGGGTTGACAATGTCCGTGTCAATTTCAGGCACTTTCCTTGGTGTCCAAACTCATGCCACATGCAGAGACCTGCCTGGTCGGCACTTCTGGATGATAGCAAAGTGGAGATGTGATGTCACTTGCCTGGCATAAATCATTACATTTCCAGTGCACAAGGGTGGAAGTGGGCCCCAGCTCTGCGCCGGCCTGATTAACCAAGTCCCTGCCTCTGTGGAGGTGGTGGGTGGGTGTCACCTCAGGGCTCAGTCTCCTCCAGCTAGCCAGCCCCAGGGCAAATGCCACTGGGCATGGGGAACACTCGAAACCCTGCTACTGGGCAGACGCAGGTCAAATCCTTCCCCACCAGCTCCGCTCAGTAAAGGCCCATTATGATGGGCATCTTCCCATCAGCGAAGCTTTCTTCCTGTTCCTTATGACCCACCGAATGGCCTCAACTCGTGGCAGTTTTCTAGGGCTACCGGAATGTGGAGCAAAGCCTTCTCTGATGCCATGAAGCCCAACACGTTTGTGAGTCAGGATCAACTTGAAAAATGAGCAGACTCTTGGCGCCTGTGGCTGTGAAGACTCCTTGCTCCCTGGAACAAGACCCAGGAGGCCGGAGGGGCCTGGGCCCCGTGGGGGGGTGGGGGTGGGGGCGGATCAGCCCTCAGCCCTCTCCCAGCAGAAAGCGATGATCTGATCAAGAATGCAAGATGGGGATGAAGGAAGACACGGGCCATAATTTACACAATGTCTTTGGGCTTAACCAGAGGTTATGAGCCCCATCCACCCCGCCCCCAGCCAGCCTGCCCTTCCTTCGGTTCCACTGCTGTCTTTCTCCTGCTCCATAAACCACCATCTCCAAGCCATAAATAGTGCAACGAGCAGCCTGGATGGAAAGACTGGGCATGGAGCGGGCGGGCAGCCATGCTTCCCTGAAGAGCCTCAGAGGACGCAGGCCGGCAGCAGAGTGAGTCTAGCTCCGAGGGGCCGTCTCCTGGCCGCCCGCGCAGGGAGCGGACGATGGGGGCTCTTCAGGCTCCAGGCCAGGAATTACTGGCTTTCTCGGCTGAAAGGACCTCTTCCCTCTGCCAGTCCAAGCTGGCGGGGAGCCTCCAGGATCCTGGAGTTTAGAGCAAAAGGAATCCTATAGATCCCCAAGCCTCACTCCTTGGTCCCAAGCCAAGTAGCCCATAGCAGTGTCTAGACCTGCCCTACCCCTGGCGTCCAGTATAGGTAGTGATCACCACCCTCAGAACAGAGCCAATGGACCTGGAAGCAGGGCAGGGGAAAGACCCTTAAAAGACCACCGAGTCTAACGTTTCAGGTAACCTGGTCTGACCATCCTATGAGTTTAACTGTTGGCTCTGATGTGCATGGCGGTGGTGGCAACATTTTGGGGGCAATGGAGATGGGCATGCTTGTCAGGCTGGCGAGATTCTTCTGAACGCTAGGAATAGGAGACAATTCAAGAAAGCCCCCAGCTCAGAGAGGTTTAAATAAACTTATTTCTATATCAGCAACACAAGACTGAATTGGGGTAGAGCAGCTGGTGAGCGGGACTGGGGGATCCCAGGACAATGGGGAGCTGTGCTAGGCAGACTGATGGTAATTTAGTGGTTGGTAGGGGCAGTCAGCCCTTCCAGATGCGGAAAAAATGTAAAAAATCAGGACAGATGTCCTTAGGTTGAGTTGAGAGGGCCTGTTCCATGGGCTGGTTTATGAGCCAGCGTGACCCAGATTCAGCCTGAGATGATGGACACTCGCCCCCAAATCTTACAGATCTGGGTGGGGGGGGGGCTGGAGATGTGCCGGCCACTTGGAAGGAACCAGTGGGATGCGGGGACAATCACATATCCAGGTGGGGATGAGATTGGGCACCTCGGAGTGAAGGGACGCATCAGTGCCTGGAGGGACGGCCTGACACACTTAGGAAAGGCATCGGAAAACATTGGGCTGTTTATCATAAAATCGGTAAAGAAAATAGAATGGTTAAAATCCAGAGCCTGGCCAGGAATAGGGGTGGGGGACGGTGGGAGCCTCAAAGGAGATGCTTTCTGAAACCTCAGGAAAAAATAATGCAGGGAAATGAGAAGTGGGACAAGATGCCTTTTCTAGAACCGGGAGTTACAGATTTAGACAGTCTGTGGTGGTAATTAGGGGGCAGAGAATATTTGCACACCTCACTCTGCCGCCACCATCCATCCTTTCTGCAGTCGCCAGAGACCCTTTCCAAAAGCTCAGCCATGACTGCATCCTTCCCTGGCCCCAAAGCCCTCTACCCCTCTCCACTGCCTAAGAGGAAAAAATCCAAACTACTGACTGGGGTATCTGGGGTCCTTTATATCCAGGCTCTAATGAACCTAAGTTTTTACCTTACGTCCACGGGCCTGTTCCAGGACTTCTTCTTACTGCTTCCCAAGCATAACTGGCCCTTTGCCGACTCCACACCTTTCCTCGTGCTGACACCCGCTTCCCCCGCCTGGGCTGCCCTTCCCTCCTTCTCAGCCCATTCAGCAGGGGCAAAGGCTGCCTCCCCCACCAAGTGCCATTCAACCTCCACCTCCAGC
The DNA here is from genome assembly GCF_949774975.1 of Lagenorhynchus albirostris. Taxonomy (NCBI): domain Eukaryota; kingdom Metazoa; phylum Chordata; class Mammalia; order Artiodactyla; family Delphinidae; genus Lagenorhynchus; species Lagenorhynchus albirostris. The sequence goes on along the minus strand of NC_083110.1, from coordinate 23,726,534 downwards.
AGCTGTTTGCACGTGTCCTGTCCAGCCAACCTCAGCTCACAGTTATGTGGGTTTCTGTGTGTCTCCCTCGCTAGAAGTTCCCAGAGTCCAGGGCTGTGGGGCAATTGTGTGTCTTCCATCTCCTAGGAGCCGATAAGTATCTGTTGAATTTATTACACATAAAATGGAAGGCTAAATACAGCATGGCAGGGCTAACCCTGTGAGGTGGGCAGGGAGGTAGTCACGTCCTTATTGTGCCAGTGAAGAAGCCGAAGTTCAGTAGGAAATGACACTCCAAGTCTCCTGACCAGTGGCAGAGACAGGACTAGAATGAGGGGGGCTTGCGTTTCTGGAGCCCGTCATGCTGCGTCTCGGCCCACTCATTCATTTGCACACTCCCCGTGTGCCGTCTGAGTCAGGCAGTACCAGAGACCCATGCTCCACTGGGAGGTGGAGCCCAGCCAGGAGATGCCGGAACAGCAGGGCGCTGCCATGCCCCACGGCGCTAGCTCTAGTGCTGGGCGCACGTTGACAACTAAAAACAGTTGCCGGGGTCAAGCTGAATACTGTTCATCTGAAAGCTCCAGGGCTTAGCGTCAGGCAAGCTCAAGGGTGGGGATCCGAAAGGCCAGGCTGTCTGAGTCTCAGTCTAGCTCAGAGTCGTCCAGGTGGACTTCAGGGAGGGCCCCCTGGGGGGTGGAAGGAGGTGCTGGCTGTGGCCCCAGCCTCCGGATTCAGAAGGCTAAGGGTTAACCTGCCTCCTAGAGTTCCACTTCCTCCACCAGCCCTGTCCCAACACTCAGTTGCCCTGAAGAAGGACCTGCCATTACCCTGATTGGCCTCTCCAAGGCCCAGCTGCTCTTGTGTGTGCTTTCTCCCCCAGCTACAGCCGGGAGGCTGGCAGAGCAGCCTCAGTGAGAGGCAGATGGGGTCGTAATGAACTGAAGACGGGTGACAGCTACAGAGGGACTAGTTCATCAATTAGAGCCTTCCTGCCTGAGGACTTCTGGGGAGGGCTGGGGTGGGGGAGGGAGGGGGCCAACTGGCTTCCCTCCAGAAGGTCCTGATGCCTCAAGCTACCCGGGCCCCCGGAGAGGTCTCAACCCCAACTCCCAAGCAGCTGTTTCTGCCTTTTGCTGTGGATATCAGGGGCCTCGGAGGGACTCCCCCTTTTCGGGAGGGCTGACGAGCAGTTTCCCTGAGGACTAAATGTCTTCTGAACAAGAGGGAAAAATATTCAGTCCAGTCCAAAACTCTTCAACTTCTTATAAAACTGAACTGGGGAGCAGAATGTAAAAATTAATACTGCTATTCCCTTCTTTGGTTCTGACCTGAACACTCAGAGGAACATCTTGGTCCGAAGGGGCCAGTGCTGAGGGACCACACTAACGCTGAAGCAGACCAAGTATGGGAGCTTACAAATGTCGGCACTTCCGGCCTGCACAGGAACTGCCAAGTGTGGGTGTTGTCTATGGCTAGAAGGGTCAGGGCACTGATGGCCTTTGGAGGCACCCTGGTCCTCAGGTCCCTAACCCAGCTCAAAGTGGCTTGCCCCTAGGGACGGGAGGGGTGATCCACGCCCACATTCCCAAGGACAGGGCCCTGAGCTATTTCCTATGGAGCAGGGCTGAGGAGCTACGAGCAGTCACCTCTGGCGAGGTGAGTGTGGTCACCATTTGTGCAGGCGAAGACTGTAGGTGACTAGCTCAGATGAATTTCAACTTCATATATTTCAAAACAAGGGGCCAATGGGCATCTTCGAATGGAAGAAACAGAGTAATTCTGGAAGTATGTGAGTGCCAATGGAGTCTGGGAACCCCCAACCAAGGGGGTTCAGAATCCTGAATGGGTTCACTGGACTTATTACCTCCAGGGGTTTGGGAGTACTATTTGCCCCAGCCCAAAGCTAGAGGAGATGAAGCCCTGGGGTCCACAGCTGGGGGAGTCCTGGGAAGAAGGGATTACTCTGAGGCCCCCCTTGTTCCTTACAAGTCCTTACATGCTGGTGCTAATGGGGCCAAGGTGGTGGGTTCAACCCCATGGCAGTCTCCCATGGCTACACTATCACAGACTCACCCTAATCCCAGCCAGCCAACCTGGATAGATGCAGCGCAAGTGGCAGGCCAGCATATTCCAGCTCAACATAGGAAGAATCTTCTAACAATTTAGACATGCCTGAACTTGTCCTGGATGACCCCAAGGAGCTGGGAGCTCCATGTCACAGGAGAGTGTCCAAATGGAGGTACTCTATTTGTCGTGCCTGTTGTGGTATCTGCTAGCAAGCTGTGTGACCTTGGGTAGTCACTTAACACCTCTGGGCCTCTGCTTCCTCATCTGCATAATGGGGAGAGTGAACACACCTTTCTCCAAAGTGGTCTAAGAATGCAACGATGCCTAGAAAGTGCTGAACACAGTTTCTGGCGCACAGGACGTGTTTGATAAGCATTAGCTGTCTGGTAAGCATTATCTGTGTATTTTACTCTATTTATTGGTGGGACGGAGAGGTGGAAAAAATAAGCATTCAGACTCTTTCCTCTTGTGATGGTCACAGGGGCTGTGGATGCAAAGTCGGGGGCGGGGGGTGTGAGATGACAGGCTGTCAGGATGGTAGGTGCTTGGGAAAGAGGGAGAAAGAGAAGAGGTGACCCAGCTGCAAGAACACCAGGGACCCTGCATTGCACACCTGCCCGCTGATAAGACGCCAAGCAGGCAAGAAGAATGACGAGGCGTGTCCTTGTCCAATGCAGTCCTTGGCACCGTGGTGCTGAGGCGTGAGGGCAGTGAGGTCTGAAGCAGAAAGGGGAGGGGGCTTCAGGCCCAGGGGGCGTGGCAGCCTGCCGCAGAGGCCTGTGCTGTGGCTGTGGCTCCACTCCACCCCGGCTGCGGGCATCAGCAGGGTAAGAGGAAAGCCTGAACTCAGCTGGGAGCTAGCAGGGCGGAGCCGGGAAGGGCTGGGCCTGTCTGCCCTCACCGGGCCTGGCACACAGGAGGGCTCGTTAGATGCCAGTGGCGTCCTGTGCAGGGAAAGCCTGGCTGAGAGAGATAAGCTGCAGGGCCCCAGCACAAGCCCCGGCTCCTTGGCGCTGCCAGAGCTCATATTTATGGGACCCATTCTGCTCAGCCTTCATGGCAATTAATAACGGGCCAGGCAGAGAGACCACGTTTGGGGTGTGTGTGTGTGTGTGTGTGTGTGTGTGTGTGTGTGTGTGTGTGTGTGTGTGTGTGTGTGTGTGTGTGTGTGTGTGTGTGTGTGTGTGTGTGTGTGTGTGTGTGTGTGTGTGTGTGTGCGTGTGTGTGTGTGTGTGTGTGCGTGCTGGGGTGGGGTGTGTAGGCCGGGCTTGGTGGGGGGACTGAGTATCTTTCCTCAGGGATAAGCCCTCTCTGCAGCAGATCTGGTCCCTCTCCCCGCCTGGGAGAGAGGGGCTGTCCTAGCCTAACCCTTCCAGCTGAACTCTGTGGGCAGGGAAGGGGGCAAGAGGCAGGAAACGGCCTGTTTCCTAGGCTTCTGGGGCTCAGCAAGCCCCAAGCCCACTCTCTGCACCCAGGTGGGGCTGGAGTGACTGAAGGGAGAATCTGGGTCTTGACATATAAGCATGATACACTCTAGTTCCCTTCTCCCCGCACTTCCATACTCTGCAGGAGAAGCTGTGAGATTGGGCAGTGTGAGGGAGGAGGAACAAGGGGATGCAGAAGCAGGCACAGAGTGACAGCCTGGAGTTTGGGGGCAAGCCTGTTTGATGCCTGTGTGCAAAATTAGAAAAAGATGGACCTTCAGAGTGGACCTGCCCTGCGAGAACACAGCCTGTAATGGCCTCCCGTACCAAGGAAAACGGGCTTCCTTCCCCAGGCAACGCCAGCAGCTCCAGGTACGTGGCTTCATGAGCAGCCCTGGGCTGCCTTTCCAGCACTCTCCGGCTTGCTCAGTGCACCGCCTGCACAACCACAGAGGGCAGCCCTGCAGCCCCCCCGGGGAGTCTCCTTACATCTGAACCCTACATTGAGAAGCTGAGTCACTCCTGCTTGGCCCTGGCTGCTTCCTAGAACTTTCCTCCTCAAAGTGAGGTCGGGGACCAGCAGCATTGGCATCCCATGGGAGCTCGGTGGAAACACAACCTCAGGCCCCATCCCAGACCTCCTGAATCAGGATCTGCATTTCAACAAGATCCTCAGGTGATTCAACTGTGCAGTAAAATGGCTTAGAAAACACTGAGGTTGTCCAAACACTGGCAGAGATAGAGCAGAGAGAGAGAGAGAGACAGAGAGACAGAGAGAGAGAGAGAGAGAGGGAGAGGGAGAGGGAGAGTGGGAGACAGAGGGGGGAGGGGGAGGGGGAGGGGAGGGGAGAGTGGGAGAGAGAGGGGGAGGGGGAGGGGGAGAGGGAGAGGGAGAGGGGGAGAGAGAGAGAGAGAGAGATGCAGAAAGCAGAGAAAGAGACCCTCTGCAGAGTAGGGGCAGGAGAAGACGAAGCAGGGAGGAGGGGGCAGAGGACGCAGGCACCAACCTGTTCTGCTTGTTTCAGTCCAGTGCCCAGCCCCCTCCTCAAGACCTGTCACCAGGGCCCCTCCACGTAGTACCAGCACACCGGGACCTCGGATATCTGTTCCAGGTAGGTGGAGGCCCAGCCCGGCAGCTCAGAGTCCCAGGGGGCCACATTTCAGGGCAGGCCTGGACCCGTGGGGTTGGGAACCAGGGTTCTGGGGGGCCTGGCTCCACCCCATCCATCTCCCCCCAATCTCTGCACAGGCCTTTCACCAGGATCTCAAGGCTGGTGTGCAGGCCCGCGTACCTCAATCACTCCTGACGCGCCGGTTGCAGGAAGAGAATAGCTTTCAGCTCGATTACCTTCACATTCCAATATCATAACGCTCTGATGAGGTTTTTTAACCAAAAACAAAAAAGCCGTGTCTGCCACAGGCCGGATGCAAGGCCAGCCATGCAGAAGGGACGGGCCTGCCAACCCAACAGCCCCCCAGGGGAGACTACGGGAAGGGACCCATCCCAAGGCACCGGCTGCACAGAGAGGTCCAGGGCCTCAGTTTACTGACAACACAGGCCCTGCCACTACTCATCAACTACTAGGCCTGAACAACGCTCGGCCCTGGGGAGAGAACACCGAGACCCGTGTCCAGGGAGGCAGCAGGGAGTGACGTGCCCCAGACCAGTGCCCCAGGTCTCCGCTGCCACAACACTCATTCTACTTTCTCCTTCTAGGGGCAGGAATGCCGCCCAGACCCCTCCGAGTGCCACAGCGTGATGGCATAGTTCAGCTGGGCCACAACCGGGGGAGCTGGGGTCTAGTCTTCATGTCATTTCATACCCATTGGCTCATCTGTGTCTTAACAACAAGGCTGACTAGTTAGGAAGTTAGCTAGAGCTAAGGGTATTAACCCCACTGCATAGATGGGTAAACTGAGGCCCGAGGAGATGGAAGGAGAGGCCCAAAGACATGAGGAAGAATCTCAGTCTGGTGTCCCTTTAAGATACACTGCTGCCATGGGAGGTGAGGGCTGTGGAGTGGGGGTGAGGTCTGCTCCAGTCCAATGAATCCAGGCAGGAAGGAGCTTATCTCCACTCCCTTAGTATGATGTGACTGCCCCCATCTGAAGACCGTTTTCACAGGGGAGGCATAACCAAGGGTCTATACCGTGAATCCTGCACACTCAGTGAGCTCCTGAGCACACATGCTCCATGCTCGTGCCCCACCCCATGTCACACGTTGGAGGGCCCCAGAGCAGTGCCCAGAGGAAGAGCTCTGGCCCACCCTCTCCCACCCAGCTGTGCTTTCGTCTGCCTGGCCAGCTCGGTGCTAATGGCTTTGATGGCAGCAGCCCCTCCCTGTGTCCTCCTGGCCTCCCGCTGGCTGTGGCCAATTGGCTCGTGATTTACCGCTCCGGGGCGCTGACCTGTGAGGGAGACACACGGGACAGAAGGAGGCAGGGCGGACGTCATGCCTGAGGTGTGCGCACGCATGCGTGTCCTGGTGCAGGGGTGGGAAGGTATCTCTCCAGGAACACGCTGCCCAGCTGGGCTCTCTAGGACTGGGAGCGGCATCCCACCCTCTTGCTATCCCACGCTGGCCATGGCACTGGGCACCGTCTGGACAGAGGAGGACGGGGGGAGACCTCGCGAGGGCTGCCAGGAGCCTCAGCCCGGAGGGCATGCCCAGGAGCCTAGCACCCCTCTCACAGTGGTCCGCCGCCTGCTGGGTCCTCTGAGAATCTGGGCACGCATGCCACGAACACCTCCACGGCCCCACCTCCCGACCCACTGTCAACAGAGGCAGCACAGCATGGGGTGGGGGACCTGGAGGCGAACCAGCTGTGTTCACATCCCAGATCAGCAACTGACTTAACCTCTCTGAGCCTCAGATTCCCCACCTTAAAAGTGGGGATAGGGCTTCCCTGGTGGCGCAGTGGTTGAGAGTCCGCCTGCCGATGCAGGGGACACGGGTTCATGCCCCGGTCCGGGAAGATCCCACACGCTGCGGAGCGGCTGGGCCCGTGAGCCATGGCCACTGAGCCTGCACGTCCGGAGCCTGTGCTCCACAACGGGAGAGGCCACAACAGTGAGAGGCCCGCGTACCGCAAAAAAAAAAAAAAAAAAAAAAAAAAAAAAGTGGGGATAATCCCAATACCTACAGCACAGATGGGTGATACAAAGTACCAAGTGAATGCATGTACAGTCCCCATTATTGTTATTACTGTTGTTATTCAGTGCCTTCCTCACGCCCAGTACCCCTGGCCCTTATGGGTTCAAGGAATTATAAGATACAGATCCCATCTTTAATCAGTTCATGAATCCTGGGACTTGGGACCAGGAGAACCCACACATCAGACAAGTGTTATAAACAGAAGCTGGAACAGGAGGTGGGAGGAAGGCAAGGTCACTGAGCCCATGCCAGGCCTGTCCAGTGCCCCATCCCTTCCTCAGTAATGCCCCTGAAGCCAGAAAGGCCTTTTCTATCTTGTGGGGTTTACACTCACCTCAGATATAAGGAAGAAGATGGGGTGCCCAGATGCAGGGGAAGCCTCTCCTGGCCTCAGACCCAAGCCAGTCCCTGCTCCCTCCCTCCCCAGCCCAGACTGAGAACTCCCACAGGTGACCCAGGCTTCTGCAGGGCTGAGTGGTGGAGGGGAAGGACAGAGCTGAGAGAACCAATTTGCCAAGCTCATTTAGAGTTCGTGTGTCCAATTCTGCTGCCTGGAGGGAGACATGCTTGATCTCCATTCATGCCACATGCCACAAGGGACTTGGGAGTTAGGAGGGGGGCAGCGGGGGCGGGGCGTGGGCAGTGGGGCCCAGCTTTCCCGTAGCACTAAAGCTGGGATAGGTGACTGCCCTATTCCACCCATCAGCCATCCAGAGGGGGCCAAGCTTGGGGTGGTGGCTGCCTGAGTCCTCAAGCACTGGCCTCCAACCCTGCTTTAAAGGTGCCACTGCGGGTGAGCAGGACCCAGCCGGGATCTCCTGGAGGCCAGGGACAATATCTCACTCCTCTTGTGTCCCCAGGGCCCAGCATGGACTTGGCATCCAGCAAGTTTGATGAATGAGTGAATAAATGAATGAGGGTGGGGTCAGGGGCATTGGGACCAACACTTCCGCATCCCAATACTGCTCTGGTAGTGAGCCAAGAAGAAACTCCTCTATCTCTGTCTCTGGGCTCATTGATGCCAAGAGGTCAAGCTTTCCAGGAGGGTCTCCAGCACGCAAGCACCTGCTAAGCCCTCCTCGGGCAATGGGGAGGTCTTCCTGGGGTCCCAGGAGCGTGACAGCCAGTTCTTGGACGCAGCACTTCTCAACACAGCGCTCCACACCCTCATCTGCGAGCTCTCCCTTTCTCTATCCCCACAGAATGGGCTCTTAGGCTCTCCCACCTCACCCCGCCTGGTTTCTACAAGGCTTCTTCCCAGCCAGGGGCCCTCCCCAGCTCTGGATGCCCCTGCCCCATGGCTGGCCCTCATGGATCATCCCTAATGACCAACAACCTCACACCTACGTCCAGACAACCCACCTCTGGGTACACATATCCTCCTGCCTGAAGGGCCCCAAAGGAGCAAGTGAAGTAGAGTTTGGGGGTTTTGGAGGGGTGTGCTGCAGAATGCGTGCCCTGCTACTCTGCCTTCAAAGCACCTGTATCTGTCTCCTACCTCTGCTGAAACAAAGTCCCACTTAGTGGCTTAAAACAATACAAGTTTATCATCTTACAGTTCTGGGGGCCCGAAGTCCAAAATGGGTCTTACTGGACTAAAATCAAGTGGTTAACAGGCCTGTGTTTCTTCTGGAGGCTCCAGGGGAGAATCTGTTTCCATGCCCTTTCCCGCTTCTAGAGGCCACACTCATTCCTTGGCTAATGGCCTCTTCTTCCTTGGTCACACCAGCAGCATAACAACTTCAGATCTCTCTCTCTGACCTCTGATTCCATGGTCACATCTCCTCTGATTCTTCTACCTCCGTCTTATAAGGACCCTTGTGATTACAGTGGGACCACACAGATCAGCCAGCTATCTCCCCATGGAGGCCCATAACTGCATCACACCTGCAAAATCCCTTTTGCCACGTGAGGTAACATAGTCCCAGGTTCCTGTGATTAGGATGCGGACATCTTTGGGGCTACTCTTCTACCTACCATACCCCAGTCCCATTAAATGACGCCCTTTCCTCCAACATCTCTGACTGAGGTGCCCTCATTTCCCATTGCTGCCTGCAACCCCGGTGAGACCAGGCTCAACCCTTCTCCGAAGGCCTCGGTGGGGGACTCGCCAGCACTTCTGAGCCGCCTTCAGCATCAGGTCTTGGGAACAGAGCGCACCAGGAATGGTTCATGAAAAGCGGGGAGGGAACAGCCGTGCAAAGGCCCTGTGGCACAATGCCCTCGGGCACCAGAAAGAAGGTAAAGGCACAAGAAGGCACAGAGCCAAGGGGAGCTGAAGAAGGGGCTGGGGCCAGACCCTGCCAGCCTGGTGGGATTCTGGTCACCATCCTCAGAACACCACGGAAAGGTTTTAGTGACATCTCTTGCACATCACAGGGACTCAGTACAATTGAATGAATGGACGGATGGGAGAATGAATGCATGAGCCTGTCTACCTTCCTTCCTTTCTCACCAGTGACCTGCCCCAAACCTCCCTCCTGCACAGCAACAGTTAATGGGATCTCCCAGGCTTGCTCACTTATTTATTTATTTCCCCACGGCTGCTGTCACCGACCCGTGCAGCTCGAGCGTGGCTCCGTGGAAATGTCTGTAATCGCCAGCACACTTTAGGCATTACTTCCACACCATTTACGGCTTTCCGCCCCAATAGCTGCTGTTGCATTTCCCTCCATCTCCATCTTTTGGGCTGTGTTGGGTGGGTTTTTTGTTGTTTTTTTAAAAGGTCTCGTGGCCCCTGAGTTTGGGGAATCTGATGGTTTGGGGAGGTGGGAAGAAAGACAATGCTTTGGGAGACTTATTATTCCTCTCCCGTTGCCCTGGCCCTGCCCCAGCCCTGAATAGAGAAGGGAAAAATACAACAACAATCACTTCAAGCTGCTAAGAAGCCTTTAAAGATTTTTGTGTTTTCTCATGCAGGCCTGAGACGGGGTTGCTGGTAGGAGCTGCAGCTTTGTGGAAGCCTGAAGGTGCCGGAACTCAATAAAGATCACTTCAACCAAACACCTCCCCCTGTCCACCTTCTCCAGACCCAAGGCTGCCCTCTCAGAAGCCGGCAGGCTTACAATAACCCCAAACCCCAAGTGGATACGCTGGGGGTAAAATGCATTTGGACTCACTCTGGGGGGCAGTTACAGAGAAGACAGCATCTGGGACTAGCTGTGTAGCCTTGGGCAAGTCACTTAACCTCTCCGGGCCCATTTCTCCAGCTATAATATGAGGACAAGCACACCCTTCTTACAGGTGAAAGACTTCTAAGAGGATCGAAGGAGGCTGTATGAGGGAAGGGGCCCACATCCTTTTTTCCCTTCCCCTTCCTCTCAACCCAAGTTTCAACCACTCCATTTAGTTTCCCGTGCAGCCTCCTGTCCCAGCACTCAGGCAGCTCCATATCCACCTGCAGAGATGACCCCTGACTAGGGAGGGGCTGCCCAAAGGTGATGCCCACAGGTGATAGTCCTTCCAGCCTTGCCGTGTGCGGGCTGTAGGCTGAGCCCTGCACATGCATCATCTCATGTCACCTGCACAGTGGCAACCCTGCATCAGCACCACACCCATTCAATCAGAGACAGGAAGTTTCCTAGGGACTCACAGATATAAGTTGTGAGACCAAGATTCAAACTATTAACCTAACAACTGTGGGAAGTGACCTCCGCGACGAAGCTGGCTGCCTCCACCCCAGGTCTTAGGTGATGATAAAAACCTAATAGAATGTATACTATAAAATGAAAATGCACAAAAGTAATCCATGGGGTTAGACGTCAGGACAGTGCTTAACTTTCTGGAGGGAGGAGGAAGGACTGGAAAAGTCGCAAGGGGGCTTCTAGGAGCTGGAGAGGTTCTGTTTCTTGATCCAGATATGGTAACACAAATATGTTCACTTCGCAATTAACTCAAACTTATGAACACTTACGATTGTTCATGTCTCTATATGTATGCTTATAGAGACTCAAAAAAAAGGAAGAAAAGAAAGGAAGGAAGGAAGGGAGGGAAGAAAAGAGAAGAGAAGAGAAGAAGAGAAAAGAAAAGAAAAGAAAAGAAAAGAAAAGAAAAGAAAAGAAAAGAAAAGAAAAGAAAACTCATGAAGCCTGCAGGGCCATCGGAGAAAATACCCCAGGGGTTAATCTGTCCTACTTGCATGAGGCTTTAAGTTCAGGGCCTTCCTGCCCGTCCTGACCTTGACCCCCACTATGGAGTGGACAGGCTCAGGACTAACAGTCCCATTTAACAGAGGGGAAAATTGAGCCCTGGAAGGGGGAAGTGACTCATCCAGCCACAGGTGGTGGGGTTCCTGTCCCCTCCAGGCTACAGCTCTCCCCACTTTAACTTGCTGTGCTGCACGGACAGGTGACAAGACAGGAGGGGCTGCCCACTGGCTGAGCCCGCCCGAGGAAGACTCAGCACCCAGACCTGGGACTGGTTGGCCTCTCTTGCCCATGAGGGGGCCTGGGGCCACCCCAGGAAGGAAAGGCCAGGCCAAGGTTAGGAGGCAGAGGGTTGGCCCAAGAGTGGGGTTTAGAAGCCAGGATGGACGGAACGGGTGTAGGAGCAATTCCAAGGGCAGGAACTAAGAGAGGCCTGTGCCTTCAAGTCCAGTGGAGAAGACCAAGTGAAGGGCCTAAGTATGATCCCCATGGCCACCTCCAAACGGAATAACCCGGGCAAGTCTTCCAACTCCTCTAACACTTGGCTTGCTTATCTGTAGATGGTGACGGAGAGGACCAACCTCCCCCGCCCTCCCCCACCGGCTTGCTCTGAGGAAGGAAGATTAGGGTCTGGCTAAATGGTAGGAAGGAAGACGGTGCAGTGGGTTTGGGTGAGAGCGTCTCAGGGGAGGGCACAGCATGAACAAAGGCAGGGCGGCAGGAAAGCGACTACCCTGTAGTGAGGATCCAGGACGGAGAGGACAAGAAAGCTGGGAGAGTAAAGCCTCATGCAAATGGATGGATTTCAATGCAGGGTTTGTGCTAGGAATGGTGGGAGGCACAGCTGGGCTCACACTGGGAGCTACCGAGAGGGGAAGGGTCAGTGGAAAAGGCCTCCAAGCCCCTTCCCTCTCTCCGGGGCAGAACTGCAAGAGGGGACAGCCTGAGCCTGTGACCCTCCTGGACAAGGACGTGGCCAGGCATTCGGCTCTTTGTGGCTGGCAGTACCCCACGCTGGGGAGGTGGGCTGGCCCGTGGATGGTGAAGACAGCGGGCGGGGACGATTGCATTGCACCTAGCGATCACGCCCGGGTAAATCTCTCAGGCGCATTATCACATCTGGAGAGAAGAGCGGGCTTTTTAATAGACGGACAGGAGGCTTCTACTTAAGGTTATTATAAAGAGGGAGAACTCAGCCCCTCCCAGCTTCCAGCCAGCACCACAAAGTTGCAAAGTAATTAAAGGCTGCTAAGGAATCAGAGAAATTATAATAATTCCATCACCCAAGACCTCTCTCCCTCTTTCTCTCATTTTCTGGTAGAAAACAAGGTGGGTCAGGCAGCCTGAGAACATATCACAACAAGCTTACTGTGTGGGCCCTCCGTGTTATGGGGGGCTGCCAGCCCTGTCCGCATTTTGACAATATCCGAACTTGTCACAGTAAGTAGAGGGGCTGAGACAAAAATCACAGAGCAATTTCCAAGAAGAGGAAAGGCAGGACCGCGTGTGGTCGGTCCACACCCTCAAGCGGGCTCTTCATCGAGAAGGCAGACTGCCAGGCCATGGCTCCTGGGGTGTGGGGTGCTATGGGAGTCTGGGAGGCAGCACCCGCTGGGCCCCCAGCCCAGCTCTGGACATCCACCTCTGAGAACAGCGCTACGCCTCCACCCAGGGGTGCACTCAGTCTCACCACGGGTCTGGAAACCGTCTCCCTGAGCATCTTCGCTGGTTACGTTCGGTCTTCAGTGGTTTGCCACTGATTTAGGTGGCAGGTGACCTTGGGCAAATCTTTGACCCTCTCTGGCTTTGTTGATCTCTACAGAATGTGTGGTGGGATGGGGTCACCTCGACGGTCCTTCTGGTGCTGGTTTCAAGGAGTCTATTTGAAATGCTCTCTGCCTATTACTAGTTATTTCTAGGTGGCTCTCTTTCCATTTTTTCCTTGTCACATCTTAGTTCCATGTTTTCCTCATGTTTCCTGTCTCTCACTGGACTGTAAGTTTCTTGTCCACTAACACCCCCAATATCAACCAATCAGTACACAGCAATGGAGCCCACCTGTCGAGCTCCTTGGCCTTCCAAGCAACTTTCCTGAAGTTCTCTGGGAACTTTCCAGAACAACAGGAATGCCGAGCAGCTACCCTGTGGATGTGCTGCTTCGTATGCATGCTCTCACTGAACTCTCACAACAACCTCAATGTATCCCTATTTTACAGATGAAGAAACAGAGGCTCCGGGAGGCTAAACCCCTTGTTCATGGCCTCCCAGTGTGGAGCGAGAGCCCATGTGTGCCTGCCTCCATCACAGCGTTGCAGTAGGGACCAGGGTCCCTGTGTCACAGATGGGGCTCAGGTTCTCACGATGCAGTGAAGCCACGGCTGCTCCTGGATGCACAAGGGACCTTCTTCAACCCTCTGTTTCCTAAAGCTGTTCTCCCACCCAAGGTCTAAGGAAACCTCACTGCCTGGAGGAAAAGGGGTGCAGGCAGGAGTTTTACACCCTTCCTCCAACAGGGCCCCACCACGCGGGAGAGGAGAACAGTGAAGAGAAAGGGAGATGAAAGACGCCAGATGGACTCCGGCACATGAGGCTGACAGCCCAGCAATGCTGCAGGAACATCTCCAGCAGGCAGCTATCATCTCCTTCCATTTAGGGGCTCTTTATTTAAAGGGCGAGGGGCACAATAAAAGGTATCCCGGCACGTGCCAGAGAATCCCTAACGCACACGAGCTGGGCTCCACACACGGTCCCCTGCTTCGTATTCATGGCAGAGGGTCCTGCAGTCATTGCAATGGAATTATATGGGCCCCCAAAGACTCCCAGTGAGAATCGGTGAGGAAACCGACGTAATTAAAAACATTATTACCATTCAGACAAAATAATTTCAATCACATCTGGGCTCCTTCCATCTCCTGTTGCCACACTGTCCTCTTTCCTCGTGCTGCGGCAGGGGGCGGGGGGTGCCCACAGCCCTGGCCACGCCCCATGGGCATGGAAGGAGCTGCCACAGGGATCTCGGGGGATGGGGGGCCCTGGGTTTCACTCCACAGGGTGGAGGAGGGAGCAAGGAGCTTCGGACTGCGTGGCTAGGCTGAGCTCTCTGGGCCTGGGTTTTGTGGGACTCCATTTACTCCCTCCCGGGCACCCAAGACCAAGGAGGAGGTGGCAGAACGATGTTGACTCTTCCCTGCAGGCAGGCTGAGCAGCCTGGCATTTACCCATGTGTGGGTCTCTGACTTCTCACGAAAATGTGTTGCACGCGCATCTGGGGACTGAAGTCTTGGAGGCTACCTCTGGGCACACACTAACCCTGCAGGTCACACGGAAGGGCATCGCTATGACCATGGCTGGGTCCTGACCACTGAGGATGGTCCTCACTGCAGACAGTGGGCAGTGGGCTCTGAGTGAAGCGTCTCCCCTGAACCCCCATAGCCTGTGCATGGGGCTGTGTGACAGCATCCAGCCTTGGATGGGAGGAAGCCTGTGCTCGGAGCCCAGAGTCCCCAGCTCGTCTCCCTGGGCAACATTTGGCAAACCACAGCAGGTCATGGCAAAGTTGCAAAAAGACCCATGCAAAGATGCTGAAAAATGAGAGGGAAAGACTGTGGCCCTAGTTGCAAGCATATCTGATGCCAGGGGACTTAGGGAAAGCAGTCACCTTGTATTGGCCTCAGTTTCTCTCGTCTTGAAAATGGGAAGAATAACTTTCCCTTGACTCACAGAGTTGTCATGAGGACAAATGAAAGACAGTGAAAACACTAGGACATAGAGAAGACATTACTTAAATAAGTGCGCACACGCGCGCGCGCGCGCGCGCACACACACACACACACACCCCACAACCTCAAGAATGTAGAAATAGGCAGCCCTATTGCTTTGCGCATATGCATATCTTCATTGCTACAAGCCCAAAGCTCGCTGTCCTTGCTGCTGCAGGCTGAGACACCCGCCTGCTGGGAGAAAGGAGGGGTTCCAGGTATCCGTCACTGTGCTGATAGCAGGGGGAGACCAGAAAAGGCACAGGCACCGGCTGCTCACCGAGGGACACAGAGACATGGCCCAGTGTTGCCACCTGGCTAGAACAAACTACTCTGACTCTAGCCAGCAGGATCCAGAGCCCCTGAAATGATTTATTGGCCTCCCCCTCCCAGATCAATGGGCGGGTGGTTATAGATGCAGAGGGGGCCCCCAGGCACCGTGGCCCCGAGGTATAAATTAATATGGCCCGTCAAGGGTCTGCCTCTCCTGGCGTGGGAGATGACACTCTCATGAGCAGAGCTGACACCTCAGGGGGGATGGCAGGCACAAGCCAGTGGAAGTCCCCCTCACCCCCCATCTCTCTCTGCAAACCGGGGATGCAGTTTATAAATCATTCAGCATCTGATGCGCACGCCTTGAGGAGGGCAGCTGGGGGCACCGCTGTAGGGCCCAGTGGGTGCTAGTAAGTTTGGCAAGTCCACCTCCTCAGTCTGGGCCACTCCGGGCTCCCCACATGCCCACGGCACATGGGATGGCATGGCTGAGATTCAGGAATTGGCAGGCAACAGAGGGCGTCAGTGAGCACCAGCAACGGGCTCTGCATAAATGCTCCTGCTGTCCTCCCAGCCACCCAAGAGGCACAGGAAGCAGCAGGGCTCTGCCCACTCGTGAAGTTCACGTCCAAGGGACAGGTCCTAGACTGGGGACGCACAGGTGACCAAGCTCTGTTCCTGTTCTGTCTGACGGGAGACACGGACATACAAACAGCAACTACAACCACGAGCATTTATTGGGCATTTACACTGGGCACCATGCTAAGTACTTCTCTTACATGGTCCCACACACTTTAATCCTCACAGCAATTTTGCAAGGCAATATAATTATTTCCATTTTGCAGGTAGAATTGAAGCTATCTGCCAAAGAACCCGTAACCAGACTTGTCTCTGAATCCTGGCTCCATCCTTGCCTAGCTTTGGGCAACTTATATATCCTCTCTACTTCCCCATCCACAGCTGTAGAATGCGAACATGAGTGGCTACCCCATGAGGTGAGGACTCAGTGAGCTCCCACACTGGAAGTATGGCATTGGGCACATAGGAAGCTCTGAATTACAACAAAACATCAAATTATTATTATCATTATAGAAATGAATTATTTACTTTGTTTCATTGACAAAAGATTGACAGGAATACTCTTCTCCCTGTTTTCCCATCTCTAGTAAGGATATACAAGGAGTAACTTTCATTTGTCTTTATTAAGTGACATGGAGAGATGGTGTGGCCTAGTGGGACCCAGCGCCAGGAGCCCTGGGTTCTGGCTCCGACCCTGTCCCCAGCCAGCTTTGAGGCTCAGGCAAGGACTCTCAGTCTCTCAGGCCCCTGTCAACTCGTCCCAGCACCACCCGCCCCCACTTCTAGCCTCATCCCACCTTACAGCTGGTCACCCAAAGCCAGGGGTGACAAAGATCTATGCAGGACCTGTCCATCACAGAAACTGGGGAGGGACCCAGAGGGCCCAGGCCCACTTCCAGCCTGGCTTTGTTTCTACAAGGTAACAGTGGGCACCTGCAAGGGACACACACACCTATACAGTCACTGTCCCGCCTCAGCAGGATCTCTGGTCAGGAGTTAAAGTTCATATTCCTCTTCGGGAAATTCCAATATATGAAAAGAAGCTAAAGGATCACAGAAAGTACTGATATTCAGAGACAACATCATCTGCTTCTCTGACTAACAAACTCCTACTTATCCTCTAAGGTCCCAAACAAATAGCCCCCATATATAGACCAGGTCACGCCTTCCACAGCCCCCTCCATAGGTCTACGCCTTCCACCTTACTTTGCACATTCTAAGCTACCATAGCATTTAATACATTTAGACATAGTTAGACATCTACTTACTTGTTTTTCTCTCTGTAAAATTACCTTCCCTGAGCACAAAGACCCTGGTCTCAATCACCAGTAGTTTATGGTGACTGAGTGTGGCTCAATTCTGTAGTTTATGGTGTGGCTAAAATGTATTATGGCCACAAACTGGGCTAGGGGCTTTTCCTACCTGCCTTATTAGAGCTCTCACAATAACCCCACATGGCAAATATTGTTGCCCATCTCATAGATAAGAAAACCGAGCTCCATAAAGGTTAGACTCCTTCCAAAGTTGTACAGCTGGCAAACAGTAGAGTCTGTTTTTTCTACCCTGCATATCCAAGCCAGCTGAAAATCCCTGGGCCCTGCTCCATAGCTGTTCAACAAATGTTTGTGTTCATTTCAAACGACTTGAGTAGATCAAAGCACAGCGGATCAGGTTTGGGCTTTGAAGGACAGGCAGAATAGAGTTAGGCTGAGAGAAGAAAGGAAACACTCCAGCACTAGTTAGAACAGTACAAAGTGTGTTTTACAAAGAAAAGAGAGAGACACAGACACACGCTCAGAGGCGCTGGATCAGCCCCTCGGCTGCCAGGAGGATTCGTGAGGAATACCAGGAGATAAGTTGAGAAACGTAGGTTGAGGCCAGATGGATAAAAGCCTCCACTGCCCAGCTAAGGAGGCTGAACTTCTCAGAACTTCAATGACGTGGCCATCCCTGACACTTCAGAGGCCCTCCTTGACCCGAGGAGCCACCTGGCACCATCTGACTTCTAACCTCACGCCATCCTCCTGCCCAAACACCCAGGCCCGAGGGTCACCTCCGCAGGGCACAGCTGGAGGGACGCTGAAGGTCAGCGAGGTGGGCACGCATCCCTAACAGAGGTGCTGGAGCAGCGTCGCTGGGCACAGACACAGGCAAACACGTCTGAGCAAATTGGAACGCCGTAAAAGTCTATTACAGCAAATCAAACAGCAGTCAGCATGACAGCCATTAGCCTGAAATGAATACACAGGGGCTTAATGAGGTCTGTCAAGGCTGGCTTGGTGAATTAAGTTGCCAATTCTAGCAGGATTTCCCTTTTCTTTACGGACTTGAAAGCATCCACGCTGCCTCTGCCTCGTTAGGGCTTCGACAAGTGAATTGCAGGGCCTTTCACCCTGATAAAATGGATAATTACATGTAGAACAGCTTAGTGAGGGGAGAGGGGTGGGCAGGAGGGGCACCAAGAACAAACAAACCAAAACACACCTGTCCGGCTTAGGCAGGGGCTTTCAGAGGGAGAGGGGGCAGGGCTGGGTGGGCAGGGGGGGGCGGGTGAGCTTCTCCCAGGAAAGGGGCAGTGCCTGGTCTTGACCCGCCTCCCATCTGCTCCTATTCCAGGCCTGAGGACGTGGGTCCCCATGGGTGATGTCTCTAGGCAGTTGTTGACAGGCTGAAAGTTCCCCTCAAAGATGGGCTACCCCAGCACCTCTCAGAAACCCTCTGATGGGGAGGGCCACAGATATTATCCTCCAGGGCTTGCTGTCGCCATGGAGTTAAAAATGCAGCTTCCTGGGCCAACTGTTCCCCAACTACTGATTCAGAGTTGCAGGGGCGGACTTCCCTGGTGGCGCAGTGGTTAAGAATCTGCCTGCCAATGCAGGGGACACGGGTTTGAGTCCTGCTCCAGGAAGATCCTACATGCCGTGGAGCAACTAAGCCGTGCACCACAACTACTGAGCCTGCGCTCTAGAGCCCGTGTGCCACAACTACTGAGCCTGTGTGCCTAGAGCCCGTGCTCCGCAACAAGAGAAGCCACCACAATGAGAAGCCCGCGCACCGCAACTAAGAGTAGCCCCCACTCGCCGCATCTAGAGAAAGCCTGCACGCAGCAACGAAGACCCAACGCAGCCAAATAAATTAATTAATTAATTTTAAAAAAAAGAAGAATTGCAGGGGCCCGGGAATATGCCTCCCAACAGTCCCCCAGGACATTCTGATGGCGTGTGTTTGGGAGCCTCTGATTCATCACCTCCCCGGCACTCAGTACTAGATGGCTTCTGAGACACGGGGTTCTCCTGCTTCTGCTTGTATAACTTCAGGGATGGCGAGCTCAGTACATCCTCAGCAGGACAGGGGAGTAGATTGTGGGGTGGGTCTCATTAGAAAGTTCTTCCATATGTAGACCTAGATTTACCTCCCTGTAACTTGTTCCCCACGCCTATCCCTGGGTTTTGGACACAACAGACCCAAACATTATCAGGGCCCCTAGGGCTGGGGGGAGTGGAAGTTGGGAAGGTTAGGGATGGTGTGCAGGTGGCTAGGATGACCAAAAGAGGAGCTGAGTGCATGGAGGCAGCCACTGGAGGTCTTTGTCAGCCCTCAAGGAATAATGAAGCACTGGAGGATAAGAAAGGAGCCACTCCTGCTGGGATGCCTCCTCAGATCACGGCATGTCAGTCCTGGAAGGGGCCTGGCCCAACTCCCCAGTTTAACAGCTGTTGGAGTTGAAGGCAGCAGAGGGGCAGTGACAGGTCTGAAGTCTCACCCAGCCAGTTGCTGGCACAATCAGCACTAGAACCCAGATGCCTTGACCTCCAGTCTCCCTCTTCCCACCATACAACACAGGGGCTCCGCTGCTCACCTGGGCGAGCTTCTCCTGGAAACCCACCTCCTCCTGGAAGCCTGTTGAGATTTCTCTGATCACTCTGGCACCCCCTCAAGACTGATGCCTCACAGGGCCTGCAGTGACCCCTGTCTCTCTGGTTTGCATTCTCATCCTATTCACATCCATAGGGCCTCTTGCACTGAATCGGGCTTCTCAAGGGCAAGGGCCTGGGGTTTCCAGGGTGACTTCAATGTAAGCAGGAGACCCCTGCCTGAATTCTGGGCCAGGACCAGCAGACTCTTCCCTGGTACTCCAGCTGGGGCTTGAGCCAGGCAGCTAAGCTCTAGCTCAGGTGACCACCCCAGGCCAGGGCTGGTCAGTGCCAAGCCACCTCGGGTCAGGAGGGGCCAGGCCTCCATCCAGCTGACACCACATCCCCGCTGGCCACACGGAGCAGCCCTGAGCAGGGCATCGAGTATCAGGCCACCGAAGTGACCTGATAGGGAGGTTTACATGCAAGCGAGTAAACCACACAGGCCTTCTTCCAAGGACTGTGTGTCCTTCCAGCCGGCCCCCTTGGCCTACCCTCTCCGCATCAGATGGGCAGGAGGCAGGCCATTTTATCCCACCTGTCCTCTGCTTTTATTAGATAAGGAGGACCATGGCCCAGAGAGGTTAAGTGACATGCCCAAATGGACCCAGCAATCTGGGAGCAGAGCAGGGGCTAGGCCTGGGGTCTCGGCCTCTGGTTCTGGCTCCCCTCATTATATATTCCTCTGGCCTCCCAGGTCTCTGTGCAGTGAGAGCCTGGCACAGCACCAAGCCAACAGCAGACGCTCAATAAATATTTGTTAAATGAATGAATGACTGAAGAGGCTCTCTCCTTGGAGAGAGCCTTGGAATCCTGGGGGATTCCAGCAGGGTGGTATTGGAGGTCACATCTTCTCCTGGCAAGGGAGAGAGGAAAAGGCTGGCCCTGGCCCAAGGGCTGGGAAGCAGGGATGTGACCCCTCATCCCCTTGCTATTGTTGCTGTCTGCTGCCCCCCGCGAGGGAAGGCAGAGGGCAGCCATGCCTGCCAGGATGGCAGCTGAGCAATGGGTGCGAGGCTCATTAACTCCGAGCTGTGCCCTTGGTTTCTGAGCCCGGGACTAGAGTGCAGGCTGGCACGTAGAGACCATTAAATTAGAGAGGCTTCCAAATGAGCGGGGGCCCGGAGCCAAGCTGCAGTCCTGGGCACCCCGGCCACAGCTCAGGGCACCGTGTCCCCACGCTTGGGACTGCAGGCTCTCTCTCCCTATGTCCCACCCCATCAGGGGAAGGGCATGAGTGCCTCTGGTGGGTCCCACCTGCACATCTGTCCTACTTCACTCTGTCTGGCACAAGCACAGGACCCTTGGCTCACAGCTGAGTAAGGAGGGCCAGCAACCGGAACTTAGAGGCATGAGATCAGGTTTCTTCATCCCTGAGGAATCTGAAGCTGCCCTGGGAGTCAGGAGGCTCAAAGTCAAAGCTGTGTGACCTTGGGCAAGTCACTCTCCCACACTGAGCCTCACTTTTCTCATCTATAAACTGAATAGATATTTTCTAAACCTCTTGCAGTTTCCTGATCCAATGACCTATAACATAAAGGGGCTAGCACTCCAGTGCCATGGCGCCAGGCTGCCTCTCCCCAGTGGATTCCATCTCCCATCATTCCCATCCCAAACCTTTACTGCTGCCACCCAACCCAGAGCCCCGAGGGCAGGCCTGAGGGACACCCAGCTCTTTACCCTCCACCTTCAAGGTCTTTGAATCGCTGTCAGGCCAGAAGACTGCCATCAGCCACCGGGGAGAGGGACAGTAAGCAATGAGAACGCTGGGGCCATCGGGAGCCAGCAGCCAGCTTATTAACGAACTGTTTGTAATGCAATGACGTGCACTTCTCAGTTACGAGCAATGGCATGGTTTTACCCACACGCACTCATGCAAATACACTGAGTTACACACACAACCCAAAGCAGCTGAAGGCCAGCAAGACAGCGCAGGGTTCAAGAAAGAAAGCCCCTTCCAGGTACTGCATGCACTTTGCATCCTGGGGGACCTGCTCTAGCCAAAGCTGGGAGGCCTGGGGTTGGGCCTGCCAACGTACCTGCCCAAGGCCCGCACTGGCTGTAAATGGAAAAAACGTGCAACCTGCCCCTCCCAACCTCTGTCCTGTCCCTGACTCCGGCTGGAGTTGGGAGGGCTCATCCAAGGCAGGCCCTCTCTCAGGCACAAGCCTCCCGCAGCCAGCAGACAGGCCCCCTCAGAGGCGCTGGCTCAGTCACCACCCTGACCAGAGCTCGTGCTGGGCTGAGGTGTGGGCAGGAGAGGAGCTGGAAATGCCCTTTTTCCAGCATCAGCCTCCTCGCCAGTGGCCCCAGAGCAGCAGGCCCCCCATGTCCCTCAAGTGTGACCCTGGGGGCCCCTACCTCAGGGATGCGGACACTGTAGGGCTGATTATGAAACGTGGGTGCGTTGTCATTCACGTCCCCGACCTGGATGTTCACCTTCCGCGTGATCACCTGGCAAGACAAGAGTGGGGAGCTGGCATCAGCCTCCAGCCTCTTTCCACCCAAGGCTCAGGAACCCCGCCTCCCGGGGAAGCAGGGGCCTTAGGGGACACTCACCCCCTGGTGGTCGCTGACAGAGAACTCCACCATGAACTCCGACTTGGTCTGAAAGAAAACGGAGGGAGGGAGGAGGTCAGAGTTAGAGAGGGGAGCTGAGGCCCTGCGTCCGGAGCCCTACTTGGTGCTGGAGACCCGCCAGCATTGCCCCAGGAGCTGGTCTGGGACTGGATAACTGAAGGCTTCCCTAAAGAATAAGCAGTGCCTTCTGGGCTGGGGAAGTAGGTTCAGAATATGGACCCTTCCCATAAAGGAGCAGCAGATTAGGAGTCAGGAATCTTGCTCTAATCTGGGCTCTGTCTCTAAATGGCTGTGTGATCTTGAGCAAGTCACCTCTGGGGCCACTTCAAAGTGAGGAGAAAGCAAGGGTTGGGGTTTTGTTCAAACTCTTCCCTTAACGTGCTAAGGGCTACCTGTGTCTCGGGAAAACGTCCTGTATCTCGGGAAAACGTCCTTCGGGGGAACACCTGTTGGGGGGGTGTAGATGTGCACACCCCGTGGAGCCGCTGCTCTACAGGGGATGAACCCGAGGTCACTGTCCCTTTTGCCTATCCAGTGTCGCCCCTTACTTGGAGACACCCCAAACCACCCTATTCTAACCCCAAGTCCAGACATCAGCACTGGCCTTGGAAGAGGGACACCATTCAGGCAGGAAGATGCTGCTTCAGGGTCAGAAGACGACGAGCCATCCCCCCCAATGTGTGCTTCTGCCTCCCTAGGGAAGGCCAGGGGCAGAGGTCACGGCCCGTCATACCTCTCTGTCCAGCGGCTGCCGGAGCCACACCACGCCCGTGTCAGGCTCCACGGCAAAGATGCGGGAGGCCTCCTCCCCAACCACGCCGAACACCAGGGGGTCGTTGTCCATGTCTCGGGCCAGCAACTGGGTCACAGAGGAACCTGAAGTACCCGCAGGAGAGAGCAGAGGGCAAAGACGGGAGGTTAATCCATTCTTCAGCACCTGACTCAGGTGGCTGAGTCCCTGTGGGCAGCAGCCGCCCAACAGACCACCAGCAGGTCACTGACTACCGCAGACCCCTGTGCATCTCTGGCTCTGTTCCGGGCTCCCTGCCTCCATCCTGGTCACTTGTCACAGTGTGTAATAGGGAACTGTCATTCACCACGTTCTGTGACTTCTGCCTGTCCTCTTTTCTTAATTTAGAGGAGTCCTCCAAGTGGCTCAGATGAGTGCAAGCTCCCAATCCTTCAATTCTTACATTCCAAGATGGGCACAGTACTTAGCCCTAGCCACTCAGAGCACTCCATCTCCCTGGTCACAGTGATTGGTTCAGGGATGAGCATGTGACCCAAACTAGCCAATCAAAGCCAACCCCGGGACTTCCGCTGGAAGTCTGCTGGAACTGGGAAAGAGTCTCTCTCCTTCCACTGGGGTTGCTAAATTGGTCCTGCTGGCAGCCATCTTTGGCACCAGAGGAAGCGCCTGCCTGAGGTTGAGGCCAACAAGGAGGAAAACAGAGCCAGATGGTACATGGAGAGAGATTCCTGACAGTTTGAGGGTCTGTAGCCAACGATACCTGAAATTAGCAATTAGCTCCATCCTCTGGACTGCTCAGCTGTATGAGCTAATAAATCACCCCCCCTTTTTTTTTCTTTTTTTTCTTGGTTTTGCCTAAGTAAGTTGAGTTGGATTTCTGTCTTTTGCAAATGGAATCAATATTTTCTTTTTTTTTTTCCCTGGTACAATAATGTTCATGGAAGCTTTATTCATAATAGCCTAAAACTAGAAACCAAAAAAAAAAAAAAAAGTGTCCATGAACAGTCAGATAGATTTTTTTTTTAGGCAGATAGATTTAAAAACAACAAACAAACCTGTGGTACATTCAATATATTGAAATCTCACAATAGAAAAGGAAAAGTACAAAGCAATATTTTCTAATTCAGAAAATTTTACAAAACCTGGCATTCATTCAACAGTGATTAGGTGCTGGCCTTATGGTAACCACTAGGGTACACAGAGGCTAGGAAGATTTGGAGCACCCTCAGGGAACTCCAGTCTAGAGCTGGGTGACAAAGTCTAGCTCCTGTCCTCCATCAGAGGACTATGGTATTGCCTTCACCAAGAAACAAAGTCCTGGCCAGAGACCACCCTGGGCATCAGGATGGCTGGCCTACAGCCCTGCCTAAGAAGTCCTAGAGTAGGTCATCTTCTCCTGGGGTTCACAGCATCCCTCACAAGGTAGGCTTCAGGTAGGGCGATCAACCATCCTGGTTTGTCTAGGACTGAGGCATTTCCCAGGATATGTGCTAAAAGCAGGACATCCCAGACAACCGGATCAGCCGGTCACCTTAGCTTCAAGAGGTCCTTAAACTGCCAGGAACTGTGCAAAATGTTCTGAGTGTACAGTGTGTCATTTTCTGCAGAGAGGGTCTACGGTCTCCATCTGATTCTCAAGGAGTAGTTACGTTAGAACCACGGCCTTTGGCAAATCACTCCTTTTAAAGCCTCAATTTACCCTATAAAATGAGACAGACACTCTTTCTTTCCCACATACTGACTCTCATATTTACTGAATAGCTCTGATGGTCTATTAATAGCTAAGGAAGGAAGGATTCTAAACTCTGGGAATTTTATCTAGAAGAGAATGTCGATGAGCTTTTCTTTTATTTATTTATTTATTTATTTGCGGTACGTGGGCCTCTCACTGTTGTGGCCTCTCCCGTTGCAGAGCACAGGCTCTGGACGCGCAGGCCCAGTGGCCATGGCTCAGGAGCCCAGCTGCTCCGCAGCATGTGGGATCTTCCCGGACTGGGGCACGAACCCGTGTCTCCTGCATCGGCAGGCGGACTCTCAACCACTGCACCACCAGGGAAGCCCTCGATGAGCTTTTCTAAGTCAACTTTTAAAAGACAATTCTAACGTGACAAGAGCTAACATTTTGGAGCGCTAACCACATTTCAGACACTGGGCTAAAGGATTTCTGTGTACTCCCTAATTCAATCCTTCCTGTTATTCTCCCCACTTGTGGGGAGATAAGGTAACAAAGTGATTAAGTAATTTACCATGCCCACACAATTAGCAAAGGGCAGAGCTGGACTTCAAAGCCCAGGCATTCTGGCCCAGTGCCCACATTTGTTTCCACAGCCTTACAAATCTCAACACTTGATATGTGAACTCAAGATTCAGGACTTCCATGGACATGACCCTATCAGGCCCTAAGTGGAAGCCCAACACTTAGGAAAGGAAGATACTGGGCAATCATTAGGCTCTTATGATATGCCAGACATGGTGCTAGCCCATTCACATGGGTTCTCTCATTAAATCCTCTCAGCAACTCTGTTTGGTAGTCATTATTCTACCCATTATACAGATTAGGAAGTTGAGGCTCAGAAAGGCAAAGTAGCCTCTCTAAGGTCACACAGCAGAGTAGGACATGGCAGCATCCATGGTGATGAGACGAGGTGAGAAGCAGGAGAAGGAGGACTGAAGTCATGGAACAGAGACCTTTTGGGGAGCCCAACCTTCCCATTTTAAAGATGGAGAAACTGAAGGCATTTAGTAATTTGCCCAAGGTACAATGGTGAGCAACAGCGTCAGGACTCAAACACAAGTTTCGAGACTCCCAGTACAGTGCTCTTTCCTAGATGAGGAAGGAGGAGGTACGTGAAGTCATAGATAAACCAAGCACATCTTCTCAAAGCATCTGTGTCGCTCAGTGACATGCAACTATTTTATTCTAAAACAAATGGGAATATAATGGGGGTACAATATAATATTCTTTTTTTTTTTTTTGCAGTACGCGGGCCTCTCACTGTTGTGGCCTCTCCCGTTGCGGAGCACAGGCTCCGGACGCGCAGGCTCAGCGGCCATGGCTCACGGGCCCAGCCGCTCCGCGGTATGTGGGATCTTCCCGGACCGGGGCACGAACCCGTGTCCCCTGTATCAGCAGGCGGACTCTCAACCACTGCGCCACCAGGGAAACCCTCAATTCATTTTTAAAGACACAACCTAAAACTGTGAAAGAATTTCCAGCCTCCCCCTGACTGTCGGGGACACACAGTTCCTTTCTGATACCCTCAGGGGTCCTTTAGTGGCAAAGTCTGAGGAACACTGAGCTGCTTCCCAAGGCTTGGGGAGATTGCACATGAGGAAACTGAGGCCCGTGGGGGCCCTGCTTGTCCCCAGTAGAGCAATGAGTCCACGGCGGCCCCTTGGACTGGAAACCTCACCTGCCAACCTCCTTCAGGGCCCAGCCCAGGTGGAGAATATGGGGCCAAGCTCCCAGCTGGCCGATGGGATTCCGGAAGGGCCACACCGACCCTCCAGCCAAGGTCATACAACTTGGTCCAGTATCCCAAATGGCTCTCTCAGGCTCGATGTTCAGGCTCTCCCAAGAAGGGGAGCGCTGGGCAGGACAGGGATGGGGCCATCAGCTGCTGTCACCCACCCTGTAATTTCCTGGACTTTTATCCATTTTCCCCTCAATTATGTGCTGCTCAAAATGGTCCTTTTCAGCTTCCTCACGGGCTCTTGCCTGCTCATGCCTTCTTTGTGTCCCAGGTAATTGCTAGTGACCTTTTCTAAGTGTACTAATTAAAGGTGCCAATTTAATCTTATATTTAAGACAAGATGCCCCGCAATTTTCCCACTGGGCACATACCCCCTCCCCCCCCCGCCCCGCCCAACTGTCCGCTGTAGAAGCTGGGCCTGGCTTTGGCTTCTCCAGGACAAGCAGCTCATTTCCCCATCAGGGAGGCTTCAAGCAACCTCTCTGTGCACCATTCAGACAGGAATGAAGCCAAGCTGTGGGGCCCAACCTCTGCCCAGTGTCCCCAGAAGCAGCCCCTCAGGAGAACCAACCCGGCTGTGGGATCCTGGGGTACACACACCACACTCTGGGTTTGTTTCCCACCTGGGAAACAGTATACCCTGCAACTCAGGCTGTGCAATACCTAGAGCTCTTTTTAATTTTTTTTAATTGTGGGAAAATATATATAACGTAAAATGTATCATTTTCATCAATTCAGTGGCATGTGGTGCATTCACAGTGTGTTGTAAGCGTCACCACTATCTGTTTCCAGAACACTTTCATCACCCCAGAAGGAAACCCACACCCATGGGCATTCCTCCCCATTCCCTCTTTCCTCAGCCCCTGGCAGCTGCTAATCCACTGTCTATCTCTACAAATTTGCCTGTTCTGGACATTTCATATAAATAGAATCATATGATAAGTGCTAGCTTTTTTTTTTTTACTCAGCATAATGTTTTCAAGGATCATCCACTTGTAACATGTATTAGTATTTAATTCCTTTTTATGACTGAGTAGTATTCCATTGTACGGGTATGCTATATTTTATTTACCCATATCATCAGCTGATGGACATTTGGGTTGTTTCCCCCTTTTGGCTATTGTGAATAATGATGCTATGAATACCTGTGGACAAGTTTTTGTTTGAACACCTGTTTTCAATTTGGGGGAGGGGGCGTATATACCTAGGAGTGGAATTGCTGGGTCATACAGAAACTCTATGTTTGCTAAACTTTATGAGGAACCACCAAATTGTTTTTCATAGTAATCACACCATTTAAATTTCTGCCAACAATGAATGAGGCCTGGAGTTCTTTTCAGTGGTAAGAAGGATAATCAATGTTTCACAGGGCTGAGCACTGCCTGTATGGTAGAGAGATGGGAGCTCGGCAGCCCCCCATAGCCGATGCTATTGGTACCCTGCCCGCTACGCCTTAGCACATACCATTGTCACACACACCAGCCCGACCTCCAGCTGCCTGGCCTGAAGGGTTCTGGCCATCAGAGACTGCTCTACCCATACACAGGACAAGCCAATAGTGCCAGGGAACTAATGCCCCTGGTAGCAGCACTCAATGAATGAGAGATGGAAGATGGCAGATAAAGAGTTGGTAGATAAATGCCCCAGCTCCCTCACCTCTCAGGGGGGTAACTCACAGGCTGTGTCCCACACTGGCTCTTGGAGGTCCCCTATGGGACTCATCTCCACTTGCCCACTGAGGTGACTTGGTTAATGAAGCATCTTTATGGCTTCCTTTCTTTCCCAGTCTCATGTCCTCAGTCTCCGACCTGTGTTTCCTGGAATCTCCTCCCCATAAACAATTTGCACTTGAATCTTCATCACAAGGCCTGCTTCTGCTTCGTAAGACCTCCTAAGACTATGGTATCAGAATCACCCAGTGTGCTTGTTATAATACAGATTCCCAAGCCCTGCTGCCTCGATCGGCTGGGGGGCACCCCAGAGTTTAAACGTTTAAACAGCAGCTCCCATTCTCCCCGCAAGAGACTCTGACACACAGCCTGAGACTGGTTTATAGCAGGGTGATATTCAAATAGTTAACAGTGGCCACAGTACAGGCACCAACCAATCAGAAAGGATGCTGGCCATAAACAAACTGGACCAGTGGGTACTGCCTGTAAGTCTGTCTGGCTTACGGCTCACATTTTAGATGCAGAGAAAAGCTCCTCTGGACCCAGGATGATTTAAAGGCTCAGTCGTAGGGCTCTCAGCTCAGTTAGTGCTGCCGGAGGACTCTCCGCTCTTGGCCTCCCCCACCCACAGCGGACGGGTAACCCAGAGAGGCTGGCCCCTCCACCCTGTGCCAACCCAACCCAGCTCAGGGCCCAGCCTGACCTCATGGGTGGAAAGTGGAACTTTAAAGAACTTAAATCACTGTACACCTATGTTCATAGCAGCATTAGTCACAATGGCCAAAAGGTGGAAGCAACTCAAGTGTCCATCGATGGAAAAATGAATAAACAAGAATGTGGCATCTACAGCCAATGGAAATTATTTAGCCTTAAAAAGGAAGGAAATTCTGACACATGCTACAACATGGATGAAACTTGAGGACACTGTGCTAAGTGTATGCTGATAAGCCAGTTACAGAAAGACAAACACTGGTATTATTTCACTTACGTGATGTCCCTAGAGGGGTCAAATTCATAGAGACAGAATGTAGAAGGGAGGCTGCCAGGGGCTGTGGAGAGGGAGGGCTGGGAGTTGTTGTTTAATGGGTTCAGTATTAGTTCTACAGGATGAAAAGAATTCTGGAGATTGGCTGCACAGGAGTGTGAATGTACTTAACACTCTCTATACTTAAAAATGGTTAAGATGGTAAATTTTAGGTTATGTGTACTTTACCACAATTTAAAGATTTAAAAACCAAAACTTAAACCAGATCACATCTAAGGCCCCAGTGACCTGACCTGAGATAAGCCTCCCACTGCGTCTCACAAAGGGGTCCCCGGGCTTACCTCCCTCTGCCATGGTCTTCTTTCTGATCCTGAACACTCTGTGGCTGCCTCAGGGCCTTTGCCCTGGTTGTGTCTTCTGCCAGGAATATTCCAGCCCTAGGTCACTACATGCTACTCATTATTCACCCCTCAGGCCATGAGCTACCTTCTCGGAGAGACTTTCCTCAAATACTCCATCATACAGGTAGAGTCTGTCTAAAGAGATGTCTCGTCGCTGTGTCCTCACACCCCAAGTCACTGCCTTCCCAGCCCCTCCCTCCTCTGAAATGATCTCGTTTACTCACTTGAATTGCTGACTGCCTGCCCCAACCCCCTATCTGCCACACAAACACACTCGTGTTAGCTCCACGGGGGCAGCAGCCTGGCCTGTCGTGTTCCCTGATGTATCCCTAAGCCTAACGTGGGCTGGCATCCTGGAGGCACTCAGTAAATAGTCGTTGGGTAAATAAATGAATGCTGCCAACTGCCTAGGGGTGTCGGGAGAAGATAGCCCCCCCCAAAGTCATGAAGATCTCTGAGCCACGACAAGAGGAGAGAGTACAGCAAGTTAACTCTTAATTATGTACATTATGGACAGGAAAAAGCACAGGTAATCAAAACCTACCAATGTTCAGACCAGAAGCACCTGGGTTTGGATGCAGGTGGAATCATACTGGGGCACTGGCTCGTGGTCCTTTCTCTCAGGAGCAGCCCTGTACCCCACTCCGAGGCCATGACCTCTACCCTGGGGGTCATCGGGGCAATGCACATTATTCTTGGGGCCAAGTACTCTTTCCTGGCAGCTAGGTACCCCATCCTGGGGCCATGTACTCCATCATGGGGTCGAGTACCCCATTCTGGGCAGTGTACCCCATCTTGGGGGCCAGGTACCCCAACCCTGGCAGTGTACCCTATCCTAGGGCCCAAGTACCCCATCCTCGGGCAGTGAACCCTGTCCTGGAGGCCAGGGGCCCCGGTGGGAGTGGGGATCTGCTCAGCAGGTTTCGAATGCCCCTCCCTGGGAGGCACAGGGCTGGTGACACATCCACCACAATGGCCTCAGCTCCTCAGCAGCAGGCCGCATCCGTCTTCCAGGCAAGGGGTGGACAATCCTAGCTTCCTGTGCAGCCTTGCTGGGCCCATGCTGATTGCTGAGATGACTGTTACCGTTATTATTGTTATTTGCCCTGATGGGTGAGGCCTGGGATTGGCATGTCATGCACTCCTGGGGAGCTGAGAGTCTTTACCTCCTAGACCAGCGGTGGGCCAGAAACTCAGGAAAGGCAGTGGCAGGCTGCACGGCCTTTTATCTCATTTTTATGTTTTGGATTGGGGAAGGATGGAAGCTATGTTCCCCAAACCCAGGGAGGGTGCTACAGAATGAATCAAGGGTAAGGAGAGTAGACCGTGCTTCCTCCTTACAGTGTCATCTTCTTAAGGCAAACCTTTGATCGTGCCACACCCTACTTAGACACCTCCCACAGTTCACACAGAATTAAAACAAAATTCCTCACTGAATGGCCAATGCTCCTCCCAACCTGTCCTTAAACCCCTGGCCCGTCGCGGTCACGTTTCCACCACACCCTCTGGGCTCAGCCCAAAGCCCTGCTGTCATCCCTCAATCGTACCGGGGCCTCGCCTGTTCCTATACCTGTGCTCCTGCTGCTCCTGCAGCCTGCAAGTCCCTTCCTCCTCTCACTGCCTCTCAAACCCTGGTCACCCTTAAATGCATGCCTCAAATGCTACCTCTGTCATAAATATCTCCCTGATTTGTTGTCTGTACCTCTGCACAGCAGGGAGCGGGCATCACCCCTTGAAGGTAGAGGCTGACGTTCTGGACACGCTTGGCAAATCTTCCCACCCCTCCGTGATTAACTATCACTCATCTCTTGGGACCGAGGAGCTGGTCCATTCGTTCCCTTACTCAAGCAAACATTACTAATCAATCACAGCTCCCTTTCCTGTTGAGTCTATATTCAACTTCAGAATCCTTCACAACACTGGGTTCCATACAGCCACTACTAATCAATCCTCAAAGGCATGTGAGAGCAAACCTTTTGCAATCTGTGACCTAAAAGGACTTCACATCAGCCGTGATCTACTGTCCCTTCCCAACCAGGGGCCAAGGATCTAGCAGTCTGCTCTTATCAGGCTCAGGGCAGTTAGGAGGGAGAGAATCAGACTTAGAGTCTACAGGTGAGCTCAGAAACAAGGACTAATTACAGCGGAATGAGAACCAAAAAAAAGCCGAGGAGCAGGAGTCCTGGCTGGGAGACAGCTGCTTGAGACAGAGCTGTGTATGGGTGAGTGGCTGAGCAAGGAGTAGCAGACGGTAGGCCCCCAACCCCAGATTACAGGCCGTGGGTTGTTCCCAGATCTTTCTGAGAATAACCACTCGCCCCGCCCCATGGCCCTGGGCCTCCTGCACAAGCCCCACCCCCTTCAGGGAGGAAACCCCCTCACCCCCAACCCGTGGTCCGGAGGGACCTAGCTGCTCCAGCCTTGGTCTCTGCCGGAGTCAGGGGCTGCTGCCTTCCCCCTCTCTCCTGAGATGAGCCCCGTAGAGCCTGGGCTGGCCTTGGAGCCTGCAATCTCATTTGTTTCCCCTCTGGGATCAGACAGGCCAGTTAAGTGCCTTGATTCCTGGGGATAATCTCATTTGTCTTAGGTTTCCCCTCCCCGCTCTCCTGCCTTCAGTCAGGCTCCTTCCCTCTCATGCCCTGGGGTCCTGAGCTTGGTCTGACCTCAGGGCAGCCAACTTTGTTTGGGGGTTATTTTGTGGTCCTGGGCCCCACGTACGCCGCAGTGAGATGTGCGGCGGCCCCCTCTCTCCAAGCCTGCCCTGCACTGGCCGACGCCCTCACGTTCATCAGAACACCCTTGTCCGGATAAAGGAACTGTCTCTGTCTCCAGAGCCCGCAGGCCCTCTTCATATCCTCTCTCTCCTACAGCTCCGTCCACTCAGCGTAGATGGCATGAAGTGCTTGGGGGAAAGAAACTAGCATTCAGTTAGAACTCAATGGTTTTCATTCATTCTCTGTCATCGATTTCTCACTATGGCCCCAGAGAGGTTAGCATGCCCACTACACAGACGAGAAAACTGAGGCTCAAAGGGGTAAAAGAACCTACCCAAGATCACATAGCTGGGAGGCAGCAGAACAAGGATTTGAACCCAAGTCTGTCTGACTCAGAATTCACGTTCCCTCCACCGCCATCACAGTTTTATCAAAAAGCCTTTTACTAAGCCCCAATCTGAGGCTTCCGTCTCCTTGCTCCAGGGAGACCCCCAGGGAGACTGACCGCCAGGGAGACCCCCCAGGCCCCCTCCATGTTTTAGGCTGCTCTGGACTCCTGGGTTACTTGGCTGGCCTGAAAGTGAGCACCCTTGAGGCACAGACTATGGGCCTCCCCCCATTACCCTGGCTTTCCACAGCCCACTTATCACCAGCCAGGAAGATGGCGAGGTCTTCCTGAGAGTCGGAGAAGGGGCAGCTGGCTCATCTGGGCACACAGGTGTCTGACGGCTAAGGGGACAGGCTAATTCAGCAGAACAGAGAGAGACATTAAACAGTGCAGAGTGATATAAGCTCAGAGGCTTTGGTGGCAGGGAAGGACAGGAGCTACGCGTTGCTGTTATTTTAAAGTAATAAAGCACAAGAGCAAAGACCAGACATTAAATATTTGAGGGACCTGGGCCTGAGTCTCAGAATCCCAGAGCTGTTCTGCTTCTGGCGCAACCGCGATAGAGCCATCAACGCCAAGGGCTGCCTCGCCCGGCAGCAGACACCAACGTGCTCTAAGCCCCTATAAGCTTATGAGTCACAGAGAGGTTGCTACTTGCCTAAAGTCACACAGCTCACACAAGGCAGAGCTAGGATTGTTCGGTGACCCTTCTAATCCCCATGCAGCAATTATAGTCCTTCATTCATTCACTCGGCAAGCATTGCCTGAGCACCTGCTCTGTCCTGGGCACTGCTCTAGGCACTGGTGATACAGCAGTGAACAAAACAGATCTACGTACATATCTCTTATGCCACATGCTTTTCCTGGCCTTTCACAGGCACATTTGGGAAGCGTGAGCATGGGTTTGGAGTCTAGTCACAGCCTGCATGGAGGAAGAACTGTGTTCCTACCCTTCCCCCTGGTTCATGGGCTGTGACCCCGAGGATGAGCACTTGGCAAGTGGGGGCACTCGGGGCATAGGATCAAAGGACACAGAAGAAGTGTCAAGAGGAAGGCAGCTTCAGCGTGAAGTCCCTTTATTAAGACAGAAGCAGTGGGGCTTAGAACAAGGCTGGCACCGGATGGCGTTCAGCCACGACTTCGTGTGTGACTGTGGGAAAGTCATTCACCTCTCTGAGCCTCCCTTTCCCCACTGACACTATGAGGGGGCTGACATCAATGGCCAAAGCACAGAGGTCCTTGGGGAAAGTCGAATCCAACTTGGCAAGTGGGTCTCAGCTCAGGTGCCAGGCTGGTCCCCAGGTCATGGTTTCGTGGGCAGTGTGGTGAAGGATTTCGAGGCTGAACTTCCGTTCAGGAGCAAAGGATGCCGTGACCCATTAGAGACACGTGACGTGAGTAGGGGAAGGGGTAGCCGTACACGGGCCACAAGTTCACATTCTTGATGAGGCCAACAAGCCAAAGAGAGCGGGGCTGCGCAGCTCAGTGACGCGTCCGTGGTCACCCAGCTGACAGCTACAGGTGGCAGAGCTGAGACTCAGGTGGGTCCTGGGCTCCCCAGTATGCTTTCCACTGCACCACATTAAGGTCCTGTCCAGCTAAAATATCTACAATTTTGTGATTCTGTTTGCCACACTGTGTCCTAGGCACTGTGGAGGACAGAAGGGCATAGAGGACCCAGCCCCAGCTAGCAAGGCTCTCCAATCTGGTTGAAACACGCTGCGAAGAGCCTGACTCGTCAGGGCTGACAGCCGGGTCCAGGGTAGACCGGATATTCTTTTCTGCTCAAGAACAGCAGCCTGAGCATGAAACAGCCATGAATAAAGGGGCTCCGGAATATTCCGTTTGACCTTCCTGAGTCCTTGCTGCAGCTCCCTGGCCTACGGGGGCGGGAAGGCCAAGTGGTAGTTACCAGATTTAATCACAGTGATAATAGTGGGGTGGGTATTTTTTTCCCTTCTCCTGAAACTTTTCAATTCATTGAACTGTTCAATTAACTTTACAAAAGGAAATGTGGAAAAATAATGGCAAATTGAACTTGACATTATCATTAAAATAAACAGAGCACTGCCAGCCCTTGAAGGCTTAGAAGAGATTATCCAAACACTCGCAGGCACGTGCTGGTTCCTTCCTGCTCAGAGGGACCCGGTGCTTCCCTCCTGCCTCTCACGCACCCTGTCAACACTCACATTTCCCTAGCTCGGAGTGAGCCATACCACTGTCACCCATCAGCACAGCCCCCCGGTGAGAGCAGCCACAGCGAGGCCAGGCTCTGCTAACAGGCTGCATCTCCAGGGTGTCCCTTCCCTCTCCTGCAAACGATGGGGTATTTCAGTCCAGCGGGTCTTAGGCCAGGCTGCATGTTAGAATCACCTGTGGCATTTTTGCAACTCCAAATGCTAAGCTGTACCCCCCAGACTAAGTGCATCAGAGTTTTGGGGGAAGGGACTCAAGCATCAGAATTCTCAATAAACAAAAAACCCCAGATGATTCCAAAGGGCAGCCAAGGTTGATAACGAAGGTCTAGATGATCCCTGAGATTCCTTCAATCTCCAGGATTAATCCAGGAAACTACGATGTAGGAAAACCTCTAGGTCAGTGGTCCCCAAACTTGTCAGCACCCTGGAGTCACCTGGAGCTTTCAAACAATCCCTGTGCCTCTGTCCCACATCCCAAGGCTCTGATTAATCGGGCTGGGGTACAGCCAGGCTTTGGAAAGTTCTAAATCCCCAGGCGGTTCTAACGCGCCAGCAAGATTGGGAATGACTGATCTAGGTGGTGTTTCCACTTGGCGAAGTTGGAGCCATTCCTGATGACTTTCCTCCACGGGACTCTACAGCCTCAGACGCGTGGGTCCCCAGCTACAGCAGTGCCCCCAGACACATTCCGCTCAGGCCAATTGCACAGGTGGGGCAGGAAAAGAAAAAAATTATTTGCTCGGTTGCCCATGTTCAATTTTTTCCAAGTCCCAATATTAAAAAAAAAGAAGTAAATACATGCTTTTAAAGCAGGGAACCCCAACCTGATTTCATATTAGCATCACCTAGGGAGCTTCTAAAAATAAGGATGCCCCAGCCCTACTCCCTAAGGGTTCTGTTTTAATTAATTGGTCTAGTCCAGGGCCCAGACATCAGTATTCTGCTCTAATTCCCCCAAGTGATTCCAGTGTGCAGCCAACAGATAATCACCGCGTTAGAGTACAGGTTCCCTCCCACCTCATCAGCATCGTCAGGAGGACTTGTTTAAAATGCAGATTCACAGGCCCCTGCCAGAGTTCCTGGTTCAGAATCTTCATTTCTAACAAGTTCCTAGGAGATGCTAAGGCTGCTGGTCTGGAACCACAACTTTGAGAACCACAGGGTTAGAACTTCCATGGGCTTGGGTCCTAGTCAATTAAAATTCTTTTCAAAGGGAATTTGGACCTTAGGGCCTGGCTTCAGAATCTCATACCTTCCTGGGCCCCCAAACCCAAGGGGCTGCTTCTTTTCACCTCCAAATATCAGGAAAGGAGACTAAGGAACTAAGGTGCAAGTAGAAAAGCAGGTGAGAAAAACACCTTTCCCCTCCCCCCTGCTCCCCCTCCCGCCTCCCACTGAGAAGGAGGCCAGACAAGTCCCTCCAGAAATCACTTCCTCTTTGAGGAGACTCATAATTACCCACAATGATCACAGCACCATTCATTTTGCCCTAAAATTAATACATCACTTTGAGAATGATAACGCACTAATTTATCACAAGATTTATGAAACTTGCACTTTTTCTAATGAGATTTATGCAAATGCTGCTCTTGCCACTGTTTGTGTTTTTCAAAGTTTTGCCAGGGAGGTGGGGTCCAGCCCAGCTGGCAGAGGCCCTGCCCCTACTCAGGGGCTGCTGGGGGGCGCACCGTGGTGGTTCCCGACCTTGGAGGGTCCAGGTGAGCAAGCTTGCCCACTCGTCTTATCCCCTGTCCCATCTCTCCACAGGTATGCCTTTATTCATCTGGGGCCAGTCCTTTTAGCAGGCTCACCTGCCGCCCAAGGTGGGGGAAGCCATTACAGGTGGTGGGCTCGTTCTCTAGGTGAGCATGGGTCGATTCATCTAATTGGAGGCCTCCCAGGTCCTCGGTCTCTGAGAACAACTGTGGGGTGACAGCATCCCACTTAGCAAGGGCATGAGACAAGAGAGCAGGCGGGATGCAAAATTTAAGGTGGCACTCCCTCTCAGTGCTGACCCTGTACTTGCACAAGTCTCAGAGCAACCCCCCAGTTTTTGTGCCCTGGGCACCTGGCTTGTCTCACCCTAGTTCCGGCCTTGCCACTAGATACCATTCATTGAGCACCTACTGTCTGATGGGCACTCTGTTAAGCACTTCACAGGCTCAATCTCTTTTAATACCTACCAGAAACCTGTGAGAAAGGTATTCCCACACTCAAATGAGGAGACTGGGTCTCAGAGAGGTTTAGCAACTTGCCCAAGATCACACAGCTAAAAAGAGGTAGAGTCAGAATTCAAATCCGGGACCAGCTGACCTTGAAAACAGTGCTCTTATTCAGTACTGGCCCCAAATGATTCACAGGGGCCTGTCCTCTACTGGGGATTTAGTAACACTCCATGCATCCAAGAGTCACATCCCACGTATTCACTTATCCAGAACATAGACGAAAAGCAGGAAATTAGCCCCAAAGGTCTTTGAGCAGCTAAAAGTCATGGTACAAAATCCATGCACCGAATTTCAAGCGCATTATGAAAAAGAGAGTTATGGTCAGGTCCTCACTCAGAGCCTGTTTACCCTTACTTTCCATACAATTATAATCCGCCTGGTTCTTTGCTTTTTCAATTTATAGACATCTCAAGCAGGTACGTGAACAATAATAAGAAGCAATTATCAACAGCTTCTGCTGCTCACAAAAGGGAAAGATCAAAACTCTCTGAAAAGTGAAAACTTAAAATACTCTAAGTCCCTTCTCTAGCTCGGGTCCATGACGATGCATCATCACAGAGCGCTATTCGCGGCGATGCGCGCGATGATGTGCCGAGGAAGTGCTGAATGATGAGTCATCCCTATGTAAGGAGGCAGGTGCATATAAAATAGGTCTTATGCATATTCCATGCAAGTCATTATAATTAAAAAAAGATTTTGTGCTTAAAGGGATGCTTCCCAAAGTGTATTTCATGAATCATTAATTCCCGAGGAGGGACACTAATGGATACTCCATGAAAAAGCATTCCTTGGACGCAAAGGTCTAGGGAACATTGCATTAAAAAAATTTAAATAGGTTTCTTTCCTGCAGGACCTCTCAGAGCCTTTATTACCTTAATGTGCACTGTGAAGCTCCACAAGGTGGTAGAGAAGATACAGCTTTCCCCAAATTTATTTGGCCAAGAAAACCTTTCTTCCAAGAGCATCTCAAAGGACATCAGTGGTTCAGGAAATAATGATTGGAGAGATACATTGGGCCAGGAAGTTTTCTGGCTGACTTTACTTCAGGCATATCTTTTCTTGGGTGGGTGGGTGGGTGGATGGATGGATAAGCAAATGAACAAATGAGTAAAGGAACAAATAAACAAGTAAGCTGTTCTCATCCAAAGAGCCTATCAGAATCTCTGTCACGGAGGGGAACACATGAGTGCAGAACCTGAGACAGCTCCTCCAGACTGCCCATCTCCCTGCCTGGTTATAAATCACTGCTTCATGAATAGGCAACCTGGGCCTCCTTAGCTGGGTGGCAGGTGAGATGCTTTTCACTCAGGCCAATTTCTGATCACCTGACACCTGAGATAATAATCATAATAAGTCTAAATATGTGCACAACACCCAACACTTAGAAAGCGCTTTCCTGGCCGTTCATTCCAGGTCCTCACTGCCACACCCCCAGGCACGGGGCTGTCCAGGGGCCACACGTTCTCTTAACAGGGAAGAAGCTGAGTGATGAGTCCAGAGGTGTACAGTGCGGGCTTCTGGAACTAGAGTCAGAGGCCCACTCCCGGCCCCATCTGTGTAATCTAAGCAAACCTTGCCACCTCGCTGGCCTTGCTCCTGCCTTAGAAAGCTGTGGCAAGGCCCAAGCCAGACAACAGAAGAGGAAGCACTTCATAAATGCCAGACATCCCATAGAGGCTTTGATTCTCCCACAGCAGGCCCCAACCAAAGC
The DNA here is from genome assembly GCF_949774975.1 of Lagenorhynchus albirostris. Classification (NCBI taxonomy): domain Eukaryota; kingdom Metazoa; phylum Chordata; class Mammalia; order Artiodactyla; family Delphinidae; genus Lagenorhynchus; species Lagenorhynchus albirostris. Next base: position 23,688,141 of record NC_083110.1, on the reverse strand, counting down.
ACTTTGCACTCTGCATCCTAACGAGTGGCTAATCTTCCAGCCTGACTCTCCCACCTGACAGTGAGCAGGCCTGAGGGCGGGGACTGTGACCCTGTTCCCTGCCGGATCCCCAGATCCTTGTCCAGTGCCTGGCGCAGGACAGGCCCTTGGTTAGTATCTACTGAGCAACTGAGTGAGTGAATGAATCAATCAATGAATGAAGGGGTGCATTGCTGTATAAACATTAGGCAATCTGGTTCTAGAGTTTGTAGGAGTGTGGTTCTTGTAATGCTAAAAGCCGTGCCAAGGACTCCATCCCCAATTTCTACTAGGCACATCCCAAGGAGTGTCTTGCTGCCTTTGTGTGAGGAGCAGAGAAAAGAGAGAATGAGCCAGACAGCTTTCCCAGGGCCCACCTGCCTGGTGACTGCCTGGGTGGGAGGATATTGTTAATTGGGTATGTTTATCTTTTGATTGGGCCGAGGGCAAACTCCTGGAGTCCTCGGAGGTCCTCTTCCCATTGGAATCAGGATTCTTCCTCCCCGCCCCCTGTGGACAGAGCTGGAAGCTCTCAGGTCCCACGTGGTGGAAATGGTGATCACTGGTAGACGAGAGGTGGGAACAAGTAAGTGAAGAGATGAGGGTGGGTTGCAGAGGGGTCCCCTATCCACTTAGCCAAGGTACTGCACGGAGACTGGCACCCACACTTCTTCCCCCATGGCTTTCAGTGCCCCCATTCTCTGAACATCGGGGTGTAATTCACTTCTGGAAACTTGTGGGCAAGACCCTGGCCTCTTTCACTCTCTCTGGCAGAGTCTCCCCTCTCAAACTGATTTCTGAGAACTGCCGGTGCTTCAAGAAGCCTAGAAAGGGAGGCAGAGGACATGCATTTCAGCTCCTCTAGGTACCTCTGTCCTTCACTGCGACAGGGCCTGGGGCTGGGCAGCCAGGGGGCAGAGGACCACTTCCCCACCAGAGCAGGTCAGAGGGCGTGGCAGGATGCCAGCGACAGTCTCCCACCACCCACCGGGCAGATGCAGGAGGCACTGGCTGTCTTCCCACCCCTCTCCCCGAGGCCGACGTGGCATTGTGGGGAGCTGTGCACAGTGCGGCCAAGAGCCCCTGAGTGCGACCCCCCTGGACCTGCCGTGCTCCCGTGGAGAAAGGGGTCCTTTGATTCTAGTGGGAATCACAGAATACCAGAGCTGCCCAGAGTCTCAGACACCATGCAGTGCCCTCAGGCTGCTTACAGGGACCCTGAGACCTACAGCCGGGAGGGAGCTAGGCGAGGTCCCCTATACAGTGACGGAGTTAGGACTAACACCCTGCTCTCTTCTGTCACGATCAAGTGCTCTTTTGCCTCAACTTTGCTGTACCCCCTTCCTCCCACAAATTGTACAGAATATAGCAAGACAACCTCAGAGAACAAAGTGTGATGTTTCTAGCTGCATCACAAATGAAGGACATAGATTGTGACCCTAGTTTAGGTTTTTAAAAAAGAAAACCTGATTCCTTCAAGGGTCACTCAGTCAAATTAACCACCATCACTATGGTTCAAAGCCCTTACGTGGTAAACAGGTGCTGAGGCTCAGGTCAAGTTTAGGGGGTGGTATTTTGTTGGACTTCAACTATGTGCCCCAAACCATGCAAGTCTGTTTACTGGACTGGGGACCTCAAGGTGACTGTGTTTCCTGGGGTGTGCATGGGCAGGCAGCTGGTGAGTGAGGGGTGTCGGATGGAAGACAGCACTGGGGGAGAAGTCTAAAAGTGCCCGAGTGAGCCGCAGCCAGGCCACATCACGCGCAGCAGTGCCCTCTCAGAGGCTCAGCCTGGACCAGAAATACTAAGTGAAGGAAGAAACCCAGAGGGGCTACCTGATGCCTCGGGGCCGTTTATTGAACCAGGTAAAGCTGAGTTTTCATTGTCAGAGCCCCCAGGGCTCAAAGAAGAGGAGAAAAGAGCCCAGGGTCTACCATACCCTATTCAGGGTAGGAAGTCTAATAGAAAACCATCCCCACCAAAGCAGGGACCCCAAGAACCACACCCTTAGTGCAAGGGTAGACTAGAAATAAATCTGTACCCCACACAAACTAGGAGTCTTTAAAAGAAACCAAAATGCCTCTCTGAAATCATGGTGATGAATAGAAAGGGGTGTACAGCCCTCAAGGATTCATAACCACGAGATCGCCCTCAGATGCATTTGCAGTCCAATTTCACCTTGTCTGGGTGTCCAAAAATCCCTAAGCAAAAAATTTTAATTTAAAGTGGCCCCAGACAAGTAGTGAGCCTCAGTGCTTACTAAAAACAAATATAAATCCTCTCTGGAGTGACCCACCTGAAGGTCTCAGGTCTCAAACAATCCCTCCCCTCACCTTGCCAACCAAATGAGGATCTTGCAGTCAAAATGAACACACACACACTAAACACCATGACCGCAAACCTGAAGAAAAAACAGCATAATCAGACCTCAAACACTTCAGATACTGGAATTATCAGGCAGAGAATATAAAATGTTTACTATGCTTCAAGAACCAAAAGAGAGGATGCCAATAGGAACAGAGCAAGCAAATTTAAAGAAGGGATCAAATAGAGCTCCCAGAAATCGAAATATGATCATTAGAATTTCAAAGCATTAGTTTTACTGAAGATTAGACATGGCTGAAATGAATTGGTGGATTGAAAGATAAAACTGATGAAATTATCTGGAATGTAGCACAGAGAGTCAGAGATGGAAAATATAGCCAAGAGGGTAAGAAGCAAGAGGCTAAAATTAAAAGGTCTAACCTATATTTAACTGGGATTCCGGAAGCAAAGAATGGGCAGAAGCAATATCTGAAGAGATTATGTTCCAGAATTGACCAAAGACTCCAATGTATAGATGCAAGATGCCCAGCGAAACCCGAGCAGGATAAATATTTACATAGCAATTCACACCAGGCAGGTCATAGCAAAACTGCAAAACACCAAAGAAAAACAGAATATCTTAAATGCAGCCAGAGAAGAAATACAGACTACCAACAAGGGACCAACATTTTAAACTGGAACTAATTTCTCAAATATGACAATGGACGCCTAAGTCAATAGACTGACATCTTCAGTGCGCTGAGAGGAAGAAAATGCCAACCTGGAATTCGCTATGAAGCAAAAATACCTTTCAGTAACAAGTGTGAAACAAAAACACGTTCGGGCTATTTAATTAGTCTCTTGAGGAATCAATGAAGTCATAGCTCAATGTCACCCGGGGTCAGGTTGGAAACGGAGATGAACGAAGAAGTTCAGGTGGGGACTGTGCTGAATTGCAGGGCGTGTGTGTCCCATCTAAAGGGGGCAGCCATCTGATTGTGGCCAGATCCAATCAACGAAAACTGGAAATCCATGTTTTGATAAAAAATTTCCCAGCGTTTAGGTGTTGGCAACCAAACAGAGGTTTAAAGGATCCCTGAGTGGGCCAGGTAAAGCCGGTGTGGAAACAAAATGCAGACAGTAGATCACTGGTGTACACTGTTAGCTGGTGGAAACAAGTGATTAACCAAGCAACAGGGTAAGGGATGTCAGAGGAGCCTGGGCAGCATGAGAAAAAAAGCCTCTGTGGACAAATGCAGCAGCCCTGGAGGCCCAGGACTGGCAGGTAGCCCTCATTCCTGGGTGGTAGGGTTCTCATCTTTTTCTCTGAGCACTGTACCCAAACTCACAGCATCCTGTACTCAGGAGAAGGTGCAAGGCCAAAGTTCCTCTGTCTGGAAGGCCCTTCACTTCCTTTCTCCCAGTATGCGCCTTCTCCTCCATATTTCGGTCCAGACACCTCCTGGGGTGGGGTGGGGTGGGGGGAGGGAGGAGCCTTCCCTGACCCGCCCCTGAAGATGCTTGTGCTGGCTGCTGTCAGAGCATGCATTTAGCCACATGAAGTAACATGTCCATGGCCCATCTCCCCACTCCCTCAAGAGCTTGACCCTGGCTCCGGACAGTAGCTGAGATTCTCAGAAAGGTACAGACAAGGGCAGGGACCATGGCCCAGGGAATGCAGATGCCTGCACGTTATGTATGCAATGACTCTCCACCCCGTGCACAGGATGGATGTATTATGTAAAGGGCCTCTAGGCTGGCCTCTGGCATAAGTGATCATAAAGAGCATTAATAAGCAAAAAATGGAAAGAAAGTGGGCTGCTTTTATGCGTGGGGTGGGGGAAGGAGACAGGTGAAGGAGAAGCAGCAGCCGGCCTGGGGACGTAAGACTGGATCTCCTCAGTTGCTCATTAGGTGTGCTGCACACAGGGTGACTGTGGTGGACAAGATGGCCTTCACCAAGCTTATGATCTGGGGGTGGAGACGGACTTGAAATAAATGATTATACCATCAATTATTTAATTACAGTGGTGATAGGCCATATTAGAGAAAAGTAAGCAGCTAGGCCCTACCCCCCAAATGATTTAACCATTCTTTCTTTGTGTTTTTAATAATTATTTGATTTATTTTACTTTTATTAAATAATTGATCTAATTTATATCACTCAGAATTCATAAGGCACAGAAAGCCCCCACCCACTCACTCGGTCCTTACCTTGCAAGCAACTACTGTTTGCAGTTTCTTATGTAACTTTCCAGAGATCTGTTTATATTATGAATTCACAAGCAAATATGTGTGTATACATATATACAGATATATACATATATATACTTTATTTCTCTTTTTTTTTTTACAAGTGGGAGTCTACTGTTCTTCACTTTGCTATATATATCTCGAACAGATATTAGAGCTAAAGGAAATGGCATGTGAACTTGGACCTGGAGGATGAGCTGGAGTTCTGTAGGTGAGAGGGAGGAGAGGACCATTCTAGGCAGAGGGAACAATGTGTATAGCTATACCTTGGAGAGGTGAGAGAGGGAGGCAGCTTCTACCAACAGGGGGAGGGCATGAAGCACGTGGCTTGCCCAAGGTTATAGTCTGTGCCCTGTGAGTGACTGATGGAGGCTACAAAGGCCTGGCCCCCTGCCTCAGACTGGATCATCCCAGCTCCAGAGCTCCTCTGAGGACCAGCTGAGGCCGCCGTTGCAACTGCAGCACAGCCCAGCTTCTCCCTCTGCCCAATCCTGCTCCCTTCACTCCCGCACACCCGGGTTAGCCTCCAGCATACAGATCTCCACCTCAGAGTCTGTCTCTAGGGAACGTGGCCTAAGGCAATGAGAAATGGTCTAAGAGCAAGAGAGCTGGAGTTTGCCATGCCAAGTTCAAGTCCAGCCTCCCCTGTACTGACTTTGTAACTGTGGCTATGTCCTGAGCCTCCGTTTCTTATCTATAAAATGAGGACTGTGATACCTGGCCTACTCTGTTGGAGGCCTGGTGTGAGACGATACGTAGGGAAACCTTGGTAGACAGTGTTGCCACCTTAAGCCATGTTACTGCAGTTAGGCCCTGCCCATTAATCCCATCTCAGCCCTCCCCTCCTACCCTCTGCTCTAGGCTGGTCCCTGGCTACAAAAGCACACTGCTCCTCCCCTCCTCCCATCCCATCTTTTCCAGCTCAAGGCCCACCTCCTCCAGGAAGCCTTCCGTGATATTCCTGCACTCTCTGCCTCCCTCTCCCCTGTGTCCCACAGTGCCTGGAGTCTCCAACAAATAATATGTTAATTCAGTGCTTCACGCCAAAATATCCCTAGATGCAGAGAAGAAGGGAACTTGTACCTCGGGAGATCCTGAAGATGTACAGCCTAAAGAAGCAGACCCCAAAGATGATACTTATTCAAAATCTGTTTGATATTTCATTTGTTTACATCTTAGTTCACTCATTTATTCCCTCAGTAAAGCTGCACTGAGAGCCTACATAACACTGAACAGGACAGACATGGCTCCTGTCTTCAAGGAGCTTAGAGTCCAGCGGGTCCATCTTAAAAATCTATAAATTCTGCATTCTACTCTGTAATATATTCATGTTTATTTTAATACAAAATTTTTCTTTCTCCATTCCACTGTCAAATAAAATCAGTACTCCAGGAAGATAAGTCCGATTTATCTGTGGCTTTTTGCGTGTCAGTTGGGTCCACGTATCCCAGCATGAAAAGTCCAGACCATGCCTCCTGCTTACTCCTGGCTTTGTCATAGAATCCAAGCATGCTGGGCAAGCGGGACGCAGGGTCACCTGGAGATCAGCCTAGAGCAATGGGTTCCAAACCAGTCCTCACCACCCAAGGGAAAACAGGCCAGTGTGCCTGCCCAGAAACCATGGCCACTCCATACACACAACCTTCTCTGTCCACAAAGGCTTCTCTGCCCACGCAACTTCAATTTTTTCACGCAGCCAGTGGAGTACCCTTGACTCCAGAGAGGTAGAGCCATTCCTGGCCTCAGAATCAGGACTGAGCTAAAGCCATCAAACAGCCTCACTTTCCCTGGCTGATTCTGGCCAGTGAGATCCAAGGGGAGGTCTGCCTGGGAGCAAGTGGGAAGGTCTTGGCAAAGACACATCAAAGGAAAAGGCTCTGGCTCCTTCCCTGCTCCTTCCTGGAATGTAAAGGCAGAGGTGATGCCTGTAGATGTGGCAGCCTGAGGACAAAAGGTCACCGCCGGAAGGATGGTGAAAGACAGAAAGAGCCTGCGTTTCTGATGGTGTCATTCATCTACTAGCCGACCAACTGCGGCAGCTGCCGACGTGTAGGTCTCCTTATAAGGAAAACACAAGCCCCTATTTGTTTATACCCCTGTCAGCCAATTTTCTGTAACTTGCAGCCAGATACACTCCTAAGTAATGCAGCTCTTTAAGAGTGCACAAGAATTTTTGTGTAAATTATTCATTCAATCCCCACGATGGCTACAAGGTGTCCATTTTACAGAGGGAGAGTCTATCCATGCATATGATTAAAATCAACACCTATTTGTAATAAAACCCCAGCAAACTAGGCATAGAAGGGAACTTCCTCAACTCTATAGAATCTGTAAACCAAAACCTACAGCAGGCATTATACTTAATGGAAAAACCCTTAGCCATAGGCCCTTTAAGACCAGAAACAAGACAAGGATGCCTATCATCACTGCTAAGGTTTACAGATGACACCCTGGGCAGTCAAACGGCACCCCCAAGGTCACTGCCTGGAGGTGGCACAGCAGGGCCCAGCTGTGACCCCCTGACTCGCAGTCCTTCTCCCAGCTGATGGGGCTGTCAGACAGATAGACATGTGCCTCTAGGACAGAGGATCCTCTGTGAGCGCCATTCAAGCTCTGGGGCCCAGAGAGGACAGGGTGTTGCCAGTAGCCACGCCTGCCCCACGCTGGCCAAGTTCTCTGTGTTTGGAAAAAGAGGTGAGCCTGAGAACCTCTCTCCAGGCCGGAATAGTCCTTTCACTGAGTTTCCTGCCCACTGCCGTGGAGATGGAGGAGGAGACAGGAAGATACTTGGCAGGTGTCTTGCCAGCACCCCGGCCCCGTCTGCTTATCTGCGTCCCTGCCACCTCGCCACAGCAAATTGCTTGCTGATAAATGAGGCTATTTAAGAGCGAGTGATGCTGGCATTACAGTTATTAATGAGGACGATGTGGAGAGACGTTTAAGAGCGGCCCGACTGTCTCACATCCTCCCACCTGTGAGTAATGGGACCGCTGTGCCACCGGCCCTCGGCCCCCACTTGCAGGCACAGGCCGCAGGGAAACCACAGCCGCACCCCGCGGTTGTGGGAGGCGTGGGGAACCAGAGGGTCCCAGAACCGGGACTTCGACAGGAGCAAGACGGCTGGAGGACAAGAGCCAGCACCTCCTCTGGGAGCTCAGGCAGCGAAGATGTAAAAATGTGCGTTTGAGAGGGCGTGTGCATGCATGTGTGCGTGGGTGTGTGCAAGAGCATGAACGTGGAGATACAGGCGATATGTGTAAGTGAGCAGATACACCAACAGGGGGCTTTTTGCTTCACTCAGTCCCACGACTACAACTTAAACTCTCTAAGCCTCAGTGTCCTCACCTGTCGAATGGGCGTGATAACCACTGCACCACACAGCCTGCTGGGAGGATTAAATCAGCTAATTCCTATAAAGGGCTAAGCCCCGAGGACAGAGAAGGCCAGGAAAGGATGGGGTGTTCTCCTTCCCATGACTGCAATTATTGAAGCAAGCTTGCACGTGAGTGAGGGCCAGGAGAAAGGTGACAGAATGAAGGAGAGAGTTGATGGGTACCCGAGTCTGTGAAGGATGGTTGGGGATAGAGCACAGAAAGGAACAAAAGGAGAGGCAGGGCTGAGCCCCAGCTGGGATGCTCCCGGACAGCCACACTGGTTGTTAAAACATTGAAACCCCACATGCCAATTAAGAAAGTGAGGCTGCCCCAGACCCTCGCCACCCCGCTTCCTTGGCCTCTCCCCCCAAAGCTCAATCGTCCCCACTGGAGGGTCTGTGGGACCTGCTCCAGCCCCACGGCAGGTCAGTGTCTGCTCTGCTTGGCGTGTCCCATGCTGGAAAAGTTAGGAAGCATGTTGAAGGTCACCCGTGGCAGGTGTGATTTCAGAGCCTGAGCAGTGCACGGTTATACCAGATGGGTGGCCGAGTCTCAAGGACTAGCCCTTATCAAGGGAGCGTCACAGAAAGCAAGGCCCGGCCCAGCCCCACGTGGAATCTGAGCCTCCGCTGTGTTGTGATTTATCGTTAGGCCCCCGCCTTCCTCCACAGTCAACACCAGGACAGGTGAGCAGCGTTTCAGATCTTCTGCAAAACCTCTGCGGAAGACACCACGGACTGACTGTACCCATCAACGTCATTTGTACTAAGACCCACATGATCAATTCCTGTTTGAGATTTGCTTCCAGGGAGAAGAACTGCCTCTATAGATTAATGGGCGCATACTCTGTTGCCTGGAAACACTTCAGCACGGCTCCCTTTTGGATTTAACTGTCAGGACACTTAGGGCCAAATGCCAACGCCCCAGATGTTGTAATCTGCTCAACTCGGGCACCTGAAACCACCTAATCCCTTGGCTTCCCCCAGATCCACTGTGATATTTTATCCCCGCGAGTCTCCAGTCACACTGGGCTTTTCCTGTTAAGCTCCCAGTTCCTTCTGGAAGAAATCTGAAATAAACAACCAGCTTACACAGGCGATATGTGTAAGTGAGCAGATACACCAACAGAGGGCTTTTTGCTTCACTCAGTCCCACGACTGCAACTTAAACTCTCTAAGCCTCAGTGTCCTCACCTGTCGAATGGGCGTGATAACCACCGCACCACACAGCCTGCTGGAAGGATTAAATCAGCTAATTCCTATAAAGGCCTAAGCCCTCACTCACGCGCAGGTATCCATGATACCTGGACCCTCCGCCTGCCCAGCAGTGTGGCCCGGCCTGTGTGGTCCTAAGCAATGGAGGCCCCTCCCACAGGTGTCCTCCTGTAGTGGAGGGGGCAGCCTCTTCCTTCCCTGTGGGGTCTGTTCACCTCCCCAGCCTCAGTTGTCTGCCCTGGCATAGGGGAGAGAAGCTTTCCAAGGGGCCAGAAACTTCAGGCATCAATTTGAAAGCAGTCCTGTGATTGAGAGAAGAGAGAGAGGTTTCTCTCCTGGGGTAGGGGTAGGGGTGGGTGGGGAGGAGGTAGACCTACAAGGGATTCTCGATCTGAGGTTCTTGAAGTCAGGGAACTGTACTTTGGAGGTTCAATACTAGAGGAGATAAAGAAATGCATGGGGAGGGGGGAGGGGAGGGGAGGGGAGGGAGAGAGCGAGGGAAGGGCCCCTCCCACCTGGAAGCTGCTGGGGATGAGGCCTTGTGGGTGGGGAATGCACAGAACTGGGACAGCCAGGACTTGGCTGCCCCCATCGCAAAAGGCTTCCATCAAGCTCCCGATCCTCTGGGGAGGGTGGGTAGTGGGGTGGGGACTCGAGCCAGCCCCTGACCCCCTGTCCCTTGCAGGGAAGGGCAGTCCAGGCTCTCCTGGCACCACTTAGGAACTAAGCTGCCCTGAAATGGTTGAGATGCAGGCCAGGCCCGCAGCATCCAACTCCTCCCCATCTGGGAGAGCATCCTTACCCTGCTGTGGACTGATGGGAACTCGTTCACCCCATGCAGGCAAGAGGACCCCCACGCAGAGCCAGACCCAGGGCTGCCCCAGAAGTCCCTGCCACAGCCACCTCCCAAGACTCGGCTCGGAGAAGGAAGGAAAGCCTTGGTCTCTGGAGCTCGGCTCAGGATGGCATCGCAAACCCAAGAAGTCCTTCCCTCCTACTGGCCCTCTCCAGGGATTCCCCAGGTTCCAGTTTCATACAGCTTTCCTCCCGAGCCCTAACTGTCCATTTTCAGACAGAGGCCGGTACTGACTGAACTCTTTGCTAACTTACACCCAAGCAGACGGACGTGGCAGGTCAGAGCCTGGCCTCGGGCCCTCAGGGACCCAGCGATCCTGGTTTATCTATTGTGGCTCTGAGAAGCGGCACCATTCAGACACTCTCACAATCCCTGCTCCCTTCCTGGGGCTGTGGGGCCTTCTGACCACCAAACACACACCCCTTCCTTCCCTGTTTCCTGACTCCCAAGGGTGGCCGTCAGTGGGCAGCTGACTGCCATAGTCCTGTTTCACGTAAGCCCCCAGTTTTTCACGAAGCCATCTTGACGTGCCCACTTGGATACCCAAAGGCTAAAACTGAACCTCGATCTTCCTTTGGGGGGAGGGTCCCTGGAAAGCATCATTAACTCTCTAGCTCCAAAAGCCAGAACTGGAAGGCCAGCCCTGAGAGCACGACCTCCCTCACATGTCATCCCACAACCAGCCCATGAGCAAGTGCTGCTGAGCCTAACGCCCAGATGTCCCCCCATCCATGTACTTCTCCCTGTGCGAGCGGGGACCACGACTGCCTTCTACCTGCTCTTCCTGCACTCATCCCGGTTCCTCCAGCCTCGTCTCCACTCAGCACCCCAACCCCAACCTTTCCCTCATCAAACGCAACAGTGGCTTCCTGCTAGCATGCCTGGGCTTCCTGCTAGCATGCCTGGTGGGGCGAAAGCTCCCTCCTGCCCCCGTACCTTTGCTCCTGCTGCTCTCCCCACTGGGACCACCCTCCTCCCTCCTGCTCTTGGTCTGGATACATCCAGGCTGATCCTCAAGCCTCAGCTGAGACTCCCCTCGCCAGGGCGCTGTCCCTAACTGCCCGCCCAGATAGGCCTGCAGAGACTGTCACAGTCTCACCTCATCTGGGAGGGGGTCTGGCTAACATGTCAGACCCAGGAGGGCAGCATCATGTCTCACTCATCACTGTCAACCCGGCACACAGTCTGGCACACGGTAGGATTTTGTAAATGTCAGTTAAACACACTACCACAGAAATGACATGGCAGGACTAAGAACAATGACAATACACAGACGCGGGCAAACACACTGCCGACTGAACCCCCGTGCCCTCTTGGCCACCTGCGGCAGGCACGTATTTACTACTCCCCGACATTCTCGTGCATCCCCTCGTTTCCCTGGCACCTGGGTGGGGCCACATGTCAGGTCTGTCCAACGGGATAAAGAGGCAGCGTTGTGTGTCACCTCCTGGCCGAGGCATGGAGGAGCAGGGCGAGTCCTCACCCTTCCTTCCTTGCCGTAGAGAACCATAGAGGCCACATGCAGAGACAGCAGCATGGCCACAAGATCGAAGCGGGCTGCATCACTGAATCACCGTGTGGGGGCCAGGTACCCCATCATCCAATTTGCATATTGTGTGAATGAGAAGGAAACCTGTTGTGTTAATAAGCCCCTAAGATGATACCGATAAGCACGTGATCTCAGCTGTGTGTGTCCAGTGTCTCTCCAGCCCTCACGGATACACACTCACACACTCATGCACAAGTATACTCTGGCTGTATACTCTCCACAAAGTAGAGGGAACTCTCCACAAAGTAGAGGTGTAGAGGGAACATACCTCAACATAATAAAGGCCATATATGGTAACCCCACAGCTAACATCATATTCAATGGTGAAAAGCTCAAAGCATCTCCTCTAAGATCAGGAACAAGATAAGGATGCCCACTTTCACCACTTTTATTCAACATAGTATTGGCAGTCCTAGCCACAGCAATTAGACAAGAAAAAGAAATAAAAAAGAATCCAAATTGGAAAGGAAGAAGTAAAATTGTCACTGTTTGCAGATGACATGACACAATACGTAGAAAATTCTAACAATGCCACCCAAAAACTACTAGAGATTATCAATGAATTTGGTAAAGTTGCAGGATACAAAATTAATATACAGAAATCTGTTGCATTACTATATACTAACAATGAACTATCAGAAAGAAAAATTAAGAAAATAATCTCATTTACCATTGCATCAGAAAGAATAAAATACCTAGGAATAAATCTAACTATGGAGTTAAAAGACCTGTACTTGAGAAACTGTAAGACACTGAAGAAAGAAATTGAAGACAACACACACAGATAGAAAGATATGCTGTGTTCATGGATTGGAAGAATTAATATTATTAAAATGAACATATTACCCAAGGCAATCTACAGAGTTGATTCAATCCCTATCAAAATTCCAATGGCATTTTCCACAGAACTAGAACAAATAACTCTAGAATGTGTATGGAAACACAAAAGACCCTGAATAGCCAAAGCAACCTTGAAAAAGAAGAACAGAGCTGGAGGTATCACACTCTCTGATTTCAACTATGCTACAATAATCAAAACAGTATGGTACTGGCACCAAAAGAGACACATAGATCAATGGTACAGAATAGAGAACCCAGAAATAAAGTCACACACTTATGGTCAATTAATCTACAGCAAAGGAGGCAAGAATATACAATGCGGGAAAGACAGTCTCTTCAATAAGTGGTGCTGAACAGCTACATGTAAAGGAATGAAATTAGAACATTTTCTCACACCATATACAAAAATAAACTCAAAATGGATTAAAGACCTAAATGTAAGACACAACACAATAAAGCTCCTAGAAGAAAATATAGGCAGAACACTCTATGACATAAATCATAGCAATAGTTTTTTGGATCTGTCTCCTAAGGCAAAAGAAACTAAAGCAAAAATAAACAAATGGGACCTATTTAAACTTAAAAGCTTTTGCACAGCAAGGGAAACCATCACCGAAATGAAAAGACAACTACTGAATGAGAGAAAATATTTTCAAACGATATGACTGATAAGGGGTTAATATCCAAAATATATAAATGGCTCATACAACTCAATATCAAAAAAAACAAACAAATTAAAAATGGGCAGGGCTTCCCTGGTGGCACAGTAGTCGAGAGTCCGCCTGCCGATGCAGGGGACACAGGGTCGTGCCCCGGTCTGGGAAGATCCCACATGCCGCGGAGTGGCTGGGCCCGTGAGCCATGGCCGCTGAGCCTGCGCGTCCGGAGCCTGTGCTCTGCAACGGGAGAGGCCACAACAGTGAGAGGCCCGCGTACCGCAAAAAAAAAAAAAGACCTGAATAGGCACTTTAAGAATACATACAGATGGCAACAGGAACATGAAATCATGCTCAACATCACTAATCATCAGAGAAATGCAAATCAAAACCACAATGAGCTCAGATCACCTCACACCTGTCAGATGGCTATTATCCAAAATACCATACATAACAAATGTTGGCGAGGATGTGGAGAAAAGGGGACTTTTGTACACTGTTGGTGGAGATGTAAATTGGTGCAGCCACTATAGAAAACAGTATGGTGGTTCCTCAAGAAACTAAAAATAGAACAGCCATATGATCCAGCAATTCCACTTCTGGGTATATATCTGAAGAAAATGAAAACACTAATTCAAAAAGACACGTGCACCCCAATGTTCACAGCAGCCTGATTTACAATAGCCAAGATATGGAAGCAACCTAAATGCCCATCAACAGATGAGCGGATAAAGAAGATGTGGTATATATATACAATGGACTACTAGTCAGTCACAAAAAAAGAAGGAAATTTTGCCATTTGCAAAAACATGGATGGACCTGGAGGGTATATTATGCTTAGTGAAGTAAGTCAGACAGAGAAAGACGAATACTATATCTTAATACTTACAAGTGGATTCTAAAAAACAAAACAAATGAATGAATATAACAAAACAGAAAAAGACTCACAGATACTGAGGACAAACTAGTGGTTACCAGTGGGGAGAGGGAAGGGGTAAGGGGCAACATAAGGGTAGGGGATTAAGAGGTAAAACCTACTATGTACAAAATAAATAAACTACAAGTATATGTTGTACAGCACAGGGAATATAACCAATATTTTATAATAACTTTAAAAACTTTGAATTGCTATGTTGTATATTTGAAACTAATATAATATTGTAAGTCAACTATACCTCAATAAAAATAATAAAAAGGTTTTGTGGCAGTAGTTTAGAAGATAGATTTGTGTGGGGAGACACTGAAAGCAAGGAGACCAGTTGGGAAATTATTATGAAACCCAGGCCATGGATAGCAAATCAATTTCATCTCATGCACCAATTCTTATAGATTGCTAGTGGCTGCTGGGGTACTGTGTTGAGAAGGGGAAAAGTCCAACGATTGACTAATGATGTCTGGCATGGGCACAGGGTAAGAGAAATGTGGTCGGAGTGCTAGGAATTTACCAATCCTGCACTAAGCAGAGATGACAAGAGCCCAGCATAGAAAGAAAAGGACAGGCAGTGTGAGAGAGATTTCAGAAGTAAAAACAGCAAGACCTAGTGACTTACTTAGTAAATCAGCTTAGGGACAGGAAGGTTGACTTACAGATTTCTGGCTCAGGCAACTGGTCCCACTAACTGAATTTTGGAAGATAGGCAGGAGACAAATTCTGGTTTAGACCTGCCTTCCAGGTGCCTGAGGAATACCTCAGGTAAGGTCCAGGAGACAGGTGGACATACCTGTTTAGAACTCTGGAGGTGGTTTGTAAAGCTGGACCCTACACGTGGCAGCTGAAGCCATGGGAGAGGTGAGGACCAGGGAAAGGGCTATAGTGGGTGTGAGGAAACGGGCTGAAGGCAGAGGCCTGAGGAATGCCAACATTCAAAGAGGAACAAGGAGGAAGGGAAGAAGGGATGGTCAGAGAGGTAGGAGGGGGGCCTTGGGAGAGTGGAGGGAAAAGTGGGAGAGGCTGGCCAAATGGGATGCTGCATGGAGGCTGTCATTCAAGGTCAAGAGTAAAGCAGCCCCGACATTCCCAGGGCCCCCCCCCCGTCAAAGCTCTTCCCCGGCTCTTTTAGAGAGTGTTCTCACTCTGAAGCATCCCTGAAGAAGGGGTGTCCCCACTCCTGAGGAAGAGGGAACAGGCCAAGCAGGCGCAGGAAGGGGGTGCTATAAAGGTCCAGGCTCGGGGTGAGATCACACAGCTTTATAATATTTCTTTAACGTGTATGTTCAGGTTCTGTTCACTCTTCTGTCTATGTGTATATTTTCATGAAAGTGAAAATATGTATTTTAAAACAGGCACAAAGGGGACGAAGCCTAGCAGACAAACCTTCTCTAAGCTGCCCCGTGTTCCCTCCCAACACCACCTCTGTCCCCTCAGCCAGGTCAGTAGTTTTCCATCTGGCCATGAAGTGTCTGTTCCCTCCCCGAATCTCTGCAGAGAACCCAGAAGAGCAAATTGGAGCTGGCGACACATCTTCCCCCCTTCCTAGCCTCTCACACAGTTACCTGCCATGTGCGCTGCTGTCTGTATACAGCTATACTCAGCTCCCATCAAATGAACCACCATAGGTCTGTAAGCCCGGAAATCATCTCAACCATCTGAGATGCTAAACCAGGCTCCAAACACATTCCTCCCGCTCTCCTCCAGGCTTCTGGAACCCAGACATGGAAGCACCCTGAGCTTCCAGCCTCTACCCCTCAGGTCCTGCACTCCAGGCTGCTGGCTCATCCCCCACCGCCAGGCACTGGCCAGATGGTCCCCACCTTCCCCCTCCCCTTCGTACCCCTACCCCCAGCCACCACCCTCCCCAGGCAAAGCCAGCAGGAGCTGGGGACCCCTCAGGTGACAGATGGGCCATGCACTGTTTTCGCTTGTCTTGCGGGCATAGAGAATGACAGACCTTGGGAACCAGGCATTAATACCAAGATTTATAGTCAAATTGGTCACAGCTGAAGGCACTTCCCCCAAAGTTGGCTCAGCCTGAAGGTCGCTTTTCCGAGGTGATAAGTGCAAAAAAGATGTCCTCACCCGCCATCCTGGGCCCTCCCCCTCCCAAGCAAGAGTTCAGGCTGCACAGAAGGAATCTGAGGGAAGGAAGCAGGAATGGAATTTCTCCAAACGAGGGTCTGAGCCCATTGCCCCCACACTCCCTTCCTTCCCACCCTCCCTCCCCCGCCATGATCCTCAAATGTGTTCACACATAGTGGCTGTGAGGTGCCACGGAGGCCAGGGGAGGACGGAGGGGCAGAGGATGCTCCCGGGCAGCTCCTGGGGATTGCACTGCGTATGCACGACAGCCAAGCCAGGTAAAGCCCCTCTCTGGCTCCCTGGAAGTGATGGCTTGGGGGTGGTGAGGGGAAGATAGAGTTATGCCTGGCCCAGGCACAGTGGCCCTGCTCCAAGGCTGCACAGCTCAGACCAGCCCCTGATCTCGAGCCCCATCTGAGGAAGGGAAATAAATCACCGCTCCAGTCTTCCTCGTGAGGGCCAGAGGTCAACATCTATCCATTCACCAAATATTTACCCAGAGCCTCCAAGGATCACAGAACGGAAGAGCTGAGAGGGCCCTTAGAGACTGACCAGGCTGATGGCCCCATTTTATAGATGGGGAAACTAAGGCTCAGACAGGAGATGTAAGTATCCAAGTCCATTCATTCATTCAACAACTACTGGCACCGCACTGGGGGCTTAGCCTGTCAGCCAGGGCTCTTGCCCCACTGCTTGCTCCGAGGAAAGCCCGGTACTGGGCACAGAGCGCGGCAAAAGGATGCATAAAGAAGAGGCAAGATTTAAGCATGTGGATCTTTGAACTACACTGGGAAAGTTAAGAGCAATGATCGCAGCTAATGCAACGGTTCATCTCACCCCCACAATGACCCTAGGAGTAATGTTATTCTTCCCATAATAATATAATATTGTAGAGGAAATATAATATTGAATAATATAATAATTATAATAATATAATATATAATATAATATTGAAGAGGAAACTGAGGCACAGGTCTCATGGCTGCTAGTTGCCAGAATCTGGGGCCCACGCTCTGACCATCAGGCTCTACTGTCTCCCAGGAAAAGGCAATCTGGCAAACACTGTCATTGACAAGCCTTAATTCACTGCCAGTGTTTCTCCAGTGAGGGCAAGGCTCTCCAAGAGGAGAAAGGACTTAACGGGTTGAGGTAGTCTCTGAAGGCTTCCTGGAGGAGGAGGCAGAAGCATTAGAATGGAGCCAGAGCCTTCCTAATAGGAAGCCTCCCAGACTGGGGGGTGGTGGGCACACACTCTGATCTACCCCTGAGGGCCTTGTCTATTGGCCCCACCGGGGGATTCCCTGGAGATGGGGACCACTGGGCCCTTATCAGCAGAATGAACTGGCTGGGTCGGCTTGGCAGTGCAGGCTGTACTGGCAGCTGGCGCCCCAGCACTGTGGCGAGGGGCTGGAGGAGGCAGCGGGCGCCAGCATCCTGAACTCCGGAGCCTGGCACATGAGTGGCGCCGTTCCCGGGTTATGGATGAGCTAAATTAGCTGTGACGCTCATTAGCGGCAGTTCCTAATTAGTGAAAATTAATATTGGCTTTGAAAAAGACATTGGTGCCAGCTCTTCAAGGCGGAAGCATTATCGACCTTGTCAGCAGGGCTAACGAGTGGGTAAGTGGAGGCGACAGGGTGTCTGGGAGCGGGCAACGGGTCACTGGGGAGGCAGCACAAGGCTCTCCGGGGCACTGTCCCTCAGCAACTCTCAGCCCTGGGGGCAGGGCCATGAGCCTTCCCTCCTAGCGTTCATGTGACCCTCCAGCAGTCCTTCTGCAGGGACCTAACCCCACACCACAGATACTGTGGGATCCCTGGGCAGACCAGTCCCAGTGACGGCTAGCACCTATAATACCCATAACTACCTTTAATATTGTTTGGCTATTACGTGCTCCAGGCTGTGTATTAAATGTTTTCACACGTATTTAATGCTCCCCAAATCCCAGGAAGTAAATACTTTCATTAGCTCCATTTTACAGAAGAGGAAGACTGAGGCTCAGGGAAGTTGAGTAACTTGCCCTGGGATAAATGGGTAGCAGGATTTGGACCCAGGCAGTCTGACTCCAGAGCCATGCTCATGGCCTCTGTTATATCCTACCCCTCCCCTCGACCCCATCCCCCAAAGAGGGAACCTGGAGGCCACTACAGCATAGCTCACCCAGCATTTAACGCTATATCTGGCACATAGCAGGTGACCAACACTTACTTACAAATGAACAAATGAATAAGCAGAGGGAGCTCTTAGTTCTTCCGGAGTGTTTACATTAATTTACCTTTTACTTCTTTCTCGATCTATTTGGTACTACAGAGAACCTGAATTTCAATTTGGGTCTATTTCTCTTGAAACTGCCCAGGACAGAATCCACACGCTATATCCCAGAATGCTGCCCGTCTGGCAAGGGGGGGCACCCAGAAGCACCCCTTCTTCTCAGGCAGTGACTGGAACTCTGGAGGCCTCGGCTCACCCAGGCCCTGGCTACGTTGTTGCCAAGTGACCAGCTCTGGGCCTCGTCCCTCACGCCCCTTGGGAGGTGACTAGGCATATGTGGCTTCCCTTCACCCCAGTACCTGCTCCCCAGCTGGGGACCCTGAGTCCCGCCTGGGGTAATGAGGGGAAGTAACAGGTACATCTAGTTTTAATCCAAATAAAGGGAAAGTGTTTGCCACCATGGAGTTTATAAAAATAACAATGCATTATTCGGGCATTAATTACAATAAAGATGTCAAACTGTCAGATAAGAAGTTAATCTCATTTGAACACAATTAAAGGTTCTATTACCCCACCACCTGGGGCCACTTCCGCTTTTACCACTCAGCAGGCTTAATCGATGAAGGGGCCAGGCCAAGAGCACGGGAGGGGCTGGAGCTGCCCGCCTGCTCAACCCACCGCTCAGCCGCTCCCTCGGTGACGCCAGTGCAAGGACGCAGGCCCCATTAGTTGTGGAGTACCTGGCAGGACTTTCAGGGCCAAAGGCTGAGGGCAGAGTAAGCTGGGGCCTGGGCCTGCATGCCTGCCATTTACCGTAATTTCCTGGGACCAATGATCCCAGGCTGGTCCTTGGTACCAGTAGAGGGGCCCCTGCCCTCACATTCCTGACAGTCTGAGAGGGTCCAACCAAGAAGAGAGAAGCGCTGTCAGTGTGGAGCAGAGAGGGGATCCAGTGCAGGGAATCAGTCACACAGGTGATGGACGGAGGAG
Organism: Lagenorhynchus albirostris; assembly: GCF_949774975.1. Lineage (NCBI taxonomy): Eukaryota > Metazoa > Chordata > Mammalia > Artiodactyla > Delphinidae > Lagenorhynchus > Lagenorhynchus albirostris. The sequence goes on along the minus strand of NC_083110.1, from coordinate 23,668,860 downwards.
TTGAGAGGCCAAGCGGGGATGGCCCAGTGACCAGCAGCACCAGGAAGCCACCACTGCCAGCTCTGCACGGCAGGGACAAGGGGGAAAGAGCTGTTTCCAAAGCCAAGGGGCCATGGTCACCTGGTGGGAGCTGGAGCCAGCACCCAAGCAGTGGACACCCTTCCTCCCGCTGTCCAGTCTACTGCCGGGGCTAAGCCCAGATGGAAGCCCGCGGACCCAGGAAATGCAGCCTACAGTGTCAGCTCCCTCTGATTGAGGGCAGAGCTGAAGAGGCCAAGAATGGATCTGAGGATAAATAAGCTCAGGACTGACCCAGGGTCTAGTCCTGAAATTTAATTACCCACCATTTACTGAGCACCAAATCCATTCCAGGCACACCTGCAGGTGTAGGGCATATGAACAGGGATTGGAAGTCATATTGGCCCTCAAAGCAATTACCACCCAGTGAAGGAAATAAACACATAAACAGATCATTTCCACGTAATGTGATAGGTGCAAGGCCGTATCACAGGCCATGAGAGGCCAGAGGACAGACCCCTGAGGAAGGAATTCCAGGAAGGCTTCCTGGAATAGAGATGGTGTGAGATGGCTGAAGGAAAGGAAAGAGGAAAGGAAACTGAAGAAGGGCATCTGAGGCAGCAGGAAGTGTACAAACCAGGCACTAAGGCAGGAAACAGCAAGGCATGGGGCGCATGACAGCACAGGTGCCTCTGGCCCTCCTGGTGCACCTGCCAGGGCACAGCTGGGGCCGTGTGTCCTGAGCTAGGGAGGGGGCTGGGCGGGGGACAGTGACCTGGGCATAACTGGCTTGGAGTGGTCAGGGGACGAATGGAGGGGGAGATCCCATCATGGGGAGCATGTAAAGGGGGCAGAGGGCATTTCCTGGGAAGCACTGCTCAGTGGGAGAAGGAGACCAAGGAGCAGTCACAGAGGCAGGAAAGGAGTAGGAGGGCACCTAGGCGACAGTGAGTCAGGTCACAGGAGCTGCAAGGTCAAATACAGCAGGGAGTCTGGGAGGTGAGGTCCGAAAACTGCCCCACCAGCCGGCCTTAGTGTGAAGTGTGTCAGTGCAATGTCGGGGCCGGAGCCAGGCAGGAGGGTCAGGAGTAAACAGGAGACCGAGGTCAAGAGAGAGCCAGTGAGTGAGTGTAGACCACCCGTCAAGAAGCCTGGTTGCATATATTTAAAACTTTTGTTCTTCAAAAGACACTGCTTAAAAAGAGTGAACAGACAAGCCACAGACTGAGAGAAAGTACTGGCAAATCATCCAACTAATAAAGGACTCCTATCCAGAATATATAAAGAGCTCTCAAAATTCAATAACAAGAAAACAACTTGCTTTTCAAAAATGGTCAAATGATTTGACTAGCCACTTCACCAGAGTAGATATAAGGATGGCAAATGGGTACATGAAAAGATGCTCAACATCATTAGTCATTAGGGAAATGCAAATTAAAACCACAATGAGACACCACACACACCTACCAGAATGACTAAAATTAAAAATACCTCTCATTATCGAGTTACCGGAGTTTGGAGGAGGGAAGAATGGAGTTATTGTTTAATGGGTACAGAATTTCTGTGTGGGACAATGAAAATGTTCTGGAAAGAATGGTGATGGTTGCACAACATTGGGAATATAATTAATGCCACCGAACTGTACACTTAAAAATAGCTGAAATGGTAAATTTTATGCCATATATATATATAATTTCCATAATTAAAAAAAAATAGACCCCCCCGTGCCAAGCGCTGGCGAGTGTGGCGAGTGGAGCGGCTGAGTAGGAATGTGAAATGGTACAACCACTTTGTAAAACAGTCCAGCAGTTTGTTAGGAGGTTAAACATACACATAGGACTCAGCAATCCCACTCCTAGATATTTTCCCAAGACAAATAAAAGTGGGTGTCCATACAAAGCACGTGAGTTTCATGGCAGTCTTATTTGGAATGGCCAAACACTGGAAACAAGCCAAACGTCCATCAATAGGTGAATGAATAAAGAACTGTGGCCTGTCTTTGGAATACAACCCAACAACAAAGAGGGATGGACTGTTACACAGCAACAATATGAAGTGGATCTCAAAATAATTATGCTGAGTGAAGGCAGACAAAAGGAATTCGTACAGTATTATTCCATTTACATAAAGTTCTGGAAAAAACAGAGATAGAAAGTAGATCAGTGGTTATCTGGGGAGGGAAGGTGGGAAGGGTAGGAGGAAGGATTACAAAGGGGCACAAGAAAACTTTTGGGGGGTGATGGATAAGTTCAGTATCCTGACTGTGGTAATGGTTTCAAGGGTACAGTATACACATATCTCAAAATGAATCCATTATACACTTTTTTTTTCAATTATACACTTTAAATGTTGTCGTTTTTCATATGTCAATTATACCTCAATACTGCTGTAGACAAGTTTGTTTTTTAAAAGAAACTTGAATGGAAAAGAAAGGCAAGTTGGTGGAGGGAGCTTCAGGGTCCAAAAGGGCTGTGGTTTAGGATGGAAGGGACGTGAGCCCTGCTTTGGGGCTGCTGGGGGGGCCAGGGGTCTGCTGAGCCGTCCGCGGGCCCACAGAGAAGGAGCCTAGGAGAAAGACAAGTCCTGAGCACCTGAGTGAGGGGCGACAGCGTCCTAAAGGCAGAGGGGGACGCCGGTGAAGGCTGTGTGTGGGAGGAGTTCTGGGAGAGGTGGGGAGTGGAGGGTGTGAGCGTGTTATCTGCCCCACCCCACCCTCCCTCCAGCTCCTACAGAAGTGTGGGGTGACTGTATGGGAGGCTCGTGTGCTACAGAACCAGTGTTCCAGGTAAGAGGGGCCCAAATCATCTGAAACAGGGACGGGGTGGGAATCATACAAATGGAGAGTTCCCGGAAGCCAGAGGTGACAGAAACTATGGCCAGCTGTGGAGCAGAGAGGATTTCGCAGAGGGGGACATGGCAGGGATGACAGAGCTGGGCAGAAGGCAGAGCTGAAAAGTTCAGGGCAATGCCATCCAGCCAAGTGCACAAACGACGTCCCTGGAGTTGTGCAACACAACAGTCCAGAGAACGTGTGGGGAATGCAGCACAGATCTTTCCAGGGAAGTCAAGTATCCACACTGGCTGGAAGGGTAGTGAAGCTAACCACAGATGGCCTGGTCTGGTAGACCAAGGAGCCTGGGATGGATGTGTGGGCAGTGGGAGCCACTGAAGGTTTTTGAACTGAGGAGTGACCCCATGAGAGCAATGCTTCAAAGACCCTGCATCTACCATGCTCGAGACTGGCTACGGCTCACCATCACCTAGGCTCAAGGCCAGGTCATGAGGATTCGGCCTCAGGGCCCCCACCCTGGGATCCTGTCTTTTCTTTCTTTTTTTTTTTATTAATTAATTTTATTTTATTTATTTTTGGCTGCATTGGGTCTTCGTTGCTGCATGCGGGCGTTCTCTAGTTGCAGCAAGTGGGGGCTACCCTTGGTTGTGGTTCACGTGCTTCTCACTGTGGTGGCTTCTCTTGTTGCCGAGCACGGGCTCCAGGCGTGCAGGCTTCAGTAGCTGTGGCTCTCAGGCTTCAGTAGTTGTGGCTCGCGGGCTTCAGTAGTTGAGGCTCGTGGGCTCTAGAGCACAGGCTCAGTAGTCATGGTGCATGGGCTTAGTTGCTCCGCGGCATGTGGGATATTACCCGACCAGGGCTTGAACCCGTGTCCCCTGCCTTGGCAGGCGGATTCTTAACCACTGCGCCACCAGGGAAGCCTGGGATCCTGTCTTTTCATACCATGTTTTCTGCCATGACTCCCTTCCTCAAGCCCTCCCCTAAAGCCAGACCACCTGACCCACTCTCCCCTGGGCACACAAAACCACTCTCTGACTCTGCTTATAGTATCCGTCCACTCAAATGCTGTCCTTTCTTCTCCAACCTAAAGATGTATCTACTCTGACGTTCATTTATTCATTCACTCATTCATTCATTCCATACCTACTGAAGGTTCATTGTGTGCCAAGCCCTCAGCTAGGCACCAGACACAGCACTGAAAGACGAAGTCGCCACTCTCAGGGAGCCAGATGTGTAGGTGGGGAGGGTAGGAGATAGACAATAAACACAGAAGCAATGGAGACTTTCAGATGTGAAGTGTTAAGAAGTAAACAAAACCGGGTGATGGGAGAATGAGGGGCTGGAGAAAGGGCTGGGCTACCTTAGAGAGGGTGGTCAGGAAAGGCTTCCCAGAGAAATGAGTGATGAGGAGGTCCCAGTTTTGCAAACTATCTGCAAAGACTCAGGGAAGAGTGTCTCAGGCAGAGGGAACAGTAAGTGCAAAGGCCCTGAGTTGGGAACATGCTTGGCTTATTCAAAGACCAAAGGCAAGTCATGTGGCTGCAACAGAGTGAGCCAGGAGGAGGGTGATAGGAAAGGAAGTCGGAAGAAGGCAGGGGCCAGGCCATAGAGCTCTGCAGGCCAAGGAAGCAGTCTCGGTTTAGTCCAACTAGAGGGAAAACCCAGGGAGGGTGGTAAACGGAGAAGGGTCATGCTGATCTATGCTTTAAAATGATAGCTCTAGCTGCAGGGTGGACTGGGTGGCCCTGGAGGGAGAGGGGCAGCAAGGCTGACCTTCCACCTCCCCCTGGAGAAACCTGTCCTAAATGCCTCCCTGTTCGTTCATTAGGACAACACTCAGTGAATGCTAACCATGTGCCAGCCCGACCCCCCGCCTAGGCAACCGTGGACAGGGGCGTATGTCACTGCGCTTCAGTCTCCTGGCTTGTACACTGGGAGTTGTGAGAACGAACAGGTTAACAGACATAATGTCTCAGAAGAGTGCCATCCTTAGGGACGGTGGGAGGGAGGGAGACGCAAGAGGGAAGAGATATGGGGATATACGTATATGTATAGCTGATTCTCTTTGTTATAAAGCAGAAACTAACACAGCATTGTAAAGCAATTATACTCCAATTAAAAAAAAAAGAAGAGTGCCATCCCATAGTAGGTACTCAAGCACTGTTTCTTATCATGATCGTTATTTTTACTGTGTGTCTGGATGTCTTCATTGTAGCTGCCATTTATTTTGGACCTCATCGTAGACTCTCCTGACAGACCCTCTTGGTCACTGAGCTCTGGGGCTATTTAAATCTTTGTATGGAGGCGGTTGGCAGCGGCTCCCACTAGATTGAAAACTCCTTTTACTATTAACTATAAACTTAAAACTCCCTTAGTGCCAAGGACAGAGCTCTGCTCATGACATTTGTTGGATAAAGGATGGAGGAGGGAGGAGGGAGGAGGGAGGGGGGAGGAGGGAGGAGGGAGGGGGGAGGAGGGAGGAGGAAGTGAGACCTCTGCCTTGGGCCTGGCCTGTCTGCGGGGCAGGATGAATGCCTCTGGATGTGGAGGACATTGTTCTTACAGCACAGCGCCTGTCTGGACCACAACAGACCCCCTTTCCCCTGGTGCCACTGAAAGGTCCTGGGGGCCAGGGAGACAAGGTCCAGGGGAAGGCAAGGACATCTGGAGAAGAAAGGGGAGCAGTGGCAGAGGAGAAGGAGGAGACAAAAAAAGGTAAAGAATAAGTGACACATGTGAGGATACAGCAGAGAGTTTAATAATTGGGTCCAACTCTGAGCTGGGAGCAGGGCGACAAGGATGATGGACTCAGGGTCCATCCGTCCAGGGCAGCCCTTCTGGGGAGGTGGAAGGATGAATACAGAACTAATGGCTGAACCCAAGGTGCTTCATGAGAAACAGGTGACGTGGAAACAAGTCCAGAGGCCCCAAGGAGGAGTGGCCACTGCTGCCTGACGGTCGACTGACAGCCCAGGTGGAGCTTGTCTGCAACGGGGCAGTGAGAGGTCACTGGGCCCTGCAACAGGCCCCAAGCAGCCCCTGCCTCTGAGTCTTTGTCTTTCCTCTGCATTTCTGCCTGGTGAGGCTCTGCCCAGCATCCACCAAGACCCCTGTCATCCCCCCTCCTGCCGGAGACCTGACACGACAGTGCTCATCCAAGTGCCTGTGCTGCGTACTGAGCCCCTGACACGCATTCGCTCCTTGAATCCTTAGGAAAGATCAGCGAGGACCCTGGTTCCAGTGCACCAGGGGCATTCACAGACATGTCCCGCAGAGATCTGGGGGTCTGTCTGACTGCAATGTCAGGACATTTCCCTAGGGAGTGACTCTCTCCCGTGCTCACCCCATCCCTCTCAGCTTGCCCCTCATTACTACCCATGTCCAGCCTGGGTGGTCATGGTCAGCTGAGAAGTGTCTGACCCTCCCACCCCAATGGAAGCCATAGGAGGCCAGGGCCACTGGACCTGCTGAGCCGCTCCAGCACCCGGTGGGTGCTCGGGAGACATTGTGGGGCAGGGTACCGGGGATTCATGAAAGGACTCTGTTGAAGGCGTGCATCAATGGTCCTCCAAGTGTGCTCCCCAGACCAGCAGCGTCAACGTCACCTGGAAGCAGGTGAGAAATACAAATGCTCGGCCCTACCCCAGACCTGCTGAATCAGAAACCCTGGGATCAGGGCCCAGCAGTTTGTTTTATCAAGGCTTCCAGAGGATTCTGAGGCACGCTGAAGTCTAAGAGCCACTGGGGTACGTTATCCGCCCACAAAGTGTTCCCAGTCGACTTCACACTTAGGCTTGTGAGCTTAACTCTCTGGAATTAGATGGCTGCTCCCAGCAACCCCGACCCCGGGGATCCGCTCTCGGGTCTCCCAAGGGGCTCGCTCAGCCATTCTGCCTTGTGCCAGCCCCTCCTCACCCCTCCTCCTACCATCCCCCCACAAAGGAAAAAGAGTCAACGTCCTTTAAGTAATAACAACGTCAGAGTGCGTGCAGCCCCACAAGGGGCCCCCCGGCTGCCCTTCTGCTCTTCCCCAGATTCGGACTTCATAATAGAGAGCAGCCTCCAAGGTGGAGTGTGAGCCCATGGGTGTGTGTGTGTGTGTGTGCGCGCGCGTGTACACACACACACAGCCCCCGTACTCTGTCTCGTCAGTGGACAAAGGCCGGGAGGCCGAGCAGGCTCTTCTGAGACGTTACAAGCTGAACATCCTATTCCCCCCGCCCTCGGGAGGAAAATCACGACTTTCTCAGTGAGGAGTTTTTTGGTTTTTTTTCCTGTGTTTTTCCCTCTCCCCTCGTTCAGCACGGAGCACTAATTTATGACTATTTCCCCGAGTCCACTGAAGTAAGAGGGTAATGGCTTTCACCATTTGCTTTCTCTCACCTGTCATTCACTGCCGGCTACCTGACAGGACTGCAGACAGTGTTCCAATCACAGGGGCTGCTTTTTTTCCCAGGGAAGCCAAGAATTCATAGCGGCCGTGGGGAGAGTTATTTCATTCCTGGATGGAACAATGTCAAGTAAACAGCTGTAAAAATTCATAACCAGCAGGGCTGCCTCTGGCCCCCAGGGCCCCAGCTCTGAGCTGGCCCGGCTGGGGTCCGGGGAGCTGGGTGGCACTCGATGATTTAGAGCCCCCGGTTTCTATTAGTCCATCGACTCCAGCCTCTCGACCTCGAGTAGGTCACGCTGCCTCTTTGTCCCTGAAGCGTTCTAGCTGCCACCTGGAGAGCAGGTTCTTTGTCCTCAGGGCCAGGCACGGAGAACACCGGTGAAGAGCCCAGGTGTTTTCTCGGGGAGCCACCTGTCCCCAGCTGAGTGGCTATGGGCAGGGTGCTGAGGTTCAGGTGCGCATTTGAAGAACAAAGATACTCTGTACCAGCGTCGTCCAACCCAATGTGCAGGGAAAATGGAAACATTATCTGTGCTGTCCCAGACAGCAGCCACTCCACAGTGCAACTACTGAACACTTGAAACATGGCCAGGGTGAAAGAGAAACTGAGTTCTATATTTTTATTTCATTGTAATTAATGTACCTTTAAATAGCCACATGTGGCAAGTGGCTGCTACGTTTCGGACAATGCAGCGTTATACTTTTCCATGTGCTTCAAGTATTTCATACTGACAGGAATGGAGATATGAGTATACCATCCTCATCCTAGGTTGTTGTGAGGATTGAATGATTGAATGCATATAAAGTCTCGGCCCCTAGTTGGCCCTCCATAAATGACAGCTTTTATTAACTCTATGGGACTTGGTCAGAAGGACAGGAGAGAAGGAGGTCTGAACTCGGGAGTGTTCAACTTTACTTTCCTATCGTTAGTTTTCAGTTTAACCAGTCAGGACATCTAGCTGCTGCCAGGGAGGGGCACATGCGACACATGACCAGGGTCAGCAATCAGTGGTCCACGAGAGGTCCTGCTGTCCTGCACTATCATCCCCCTCTGCTCCCTCCATCCCTGACCCCTATTTCTCATTTAACATCACCCAGAAGGGTGAAGGTGAACGTTTGCCCAGGCCCTGGCACAGTGGGGCTGGGTGGAATTGCTTCTAGGTGAGACAAGTCCTCATCACAGATCACTGGTGGGTCTTGGAAGATTCTCTTCTCTGGAGCCAGAGCATACAGGAGATGCGGCAGGACGGACTGGGAGAATGACCATTTGACAATCTTCTAAAACCCTGCAGTCAGAGATTCACAAAGAGGCTGCCCCGGATTTCAGTCTTGACTCCACTGTTTACTAATTCTGGGAGCACGGCGCTTTAACTGCTTTCTCCAAGCTTCAGTTTCCTTATCTGCCACAGAGAGACATAAATACCCACCTGACAGGTCTTCATAAAGATTTGATGCGATAATGTGTACAAAGTGTCTCGTAGGTACTCAATAAATAATAGCTGTTACTACTACTGTCATTACTATTCTTCGGAGGTAGCAGAACACACTGGTTAAGAGGTCAGTTGCTAGGGCGGGACCACCCAAGTTCAAATCCCAGCTCCACCCCTGACCTACCAGCTATATGATCTTGGGCAAGTCACTGCAACTGTCTGCCTCAGTTTCCCCATCTATAAAATAGAAATGATAGTAACTCTCCCTCACAGGGTTGCTATAGGATTTAAAGGACCTTACAGCAGTTACTGACACAGAATAAGTACTACATGTGTTGGTGAAATTAAATATTCTAACAAGTCCTCCAAAGATAGGGTAGTGGGTGGACGACATCTACACTTTCCTCATAAGAAAGCGGCCAATGTAAGAAACCCCAGCAGGATTGGGGTTTGACCTGTTGACGGCAGGACACTGCCCTGGCCGAAACGAAGGGGCAGAAAATGAGGAACTCCAGCAGAAAAACTTCAACAAAACGGAACAGTTCTAGCACGAAGATGCCTTGACCTCAAGGAGCCTGGCTCTCAGACACCCTGGGAACTTTACAACCACTGAAGCTTTGTCACGAGAGAGTCAACATCCTGATTTATGGACGAGAAAACTGGCAAAAGAGCCCGCCAGTAAGAGAACACTAACCTCCTCCACCGTCCATCCTGCCTTCCCCACTACTCACCCATCTCTCCCAGAGCCCAGAAGAGAGGCTGAGGAGTGGGGAAGGGAGGGAAGGAGGGAGGGTGACCCTGTCCTCAGCCCTCATTATTCTTTTAATGGCATCAACAGCACAGAAAATAACTGGGAAGGAAAAGACAACACTTCTTGCCAACCGGGTGCGCGCAGGCTGGGATTAAGCAGCTTGATGGCGTGCCAAGCTTGGTGCTGGGCATAGGTCATATGTCCTATGTCACAGCCCATATGTCATCTCACCAAATGAGGGCAACAGGCTGGAGCAGGGACAATCAGCCTGCCTCCCAGGAAGCCTGTCTTCTCAGTGCAGCCCGCGGTCTAAGTTCAGAATGCAGCCTCATTATTGCCACTTCTCAAATAGACTCAGATATATTTATATTTTTGGAGCCAAAAAGCAGTACCACTTTTCACATTGACATGTTTCTAGTCAATAAAGTAGCTATTCTAAGTTGTAAAAATATTCATTCTCCTCCCCCACCTTCACCCATGGCCCTCGATGAAGCTATTTTTATTTTAGATGGAGTGAAATGCAGCCGGTAAACATTTGAATTTTCCTAAGTTGGTCTTTAGGCAAAAGAAGAAGTGTCCCCCCTTGGATCCGAGGCTTTCTAAGTTCAGGGGTCTCCCCCAGAAGGGCAGGTGCCACAGGTCCACGCCCCACCTGTGTCTTCTGGTTTCCTGTGTCCAGAGAGTGACGACAGGAACTGAGCCAGGCTCAGGGCCACCTCAGACTGTCAACATCTGAACAGCCTTTTGCTTTTTGAAAGCACCTGTGCAAGCAGGGGCAGGTCCCCCAGTGGGACAGGAATGACCATCCCTGCCACTGTGCTCCTGGTGGGGGCCAGGCCCTGTGCTCACCACGTTATTTCATTCAACAATCACAATAGCTCTGCAAAGTGCATGGGACCAGCCCCATTTTATAGATGAGAAAACTGAGGTTCCCAGGGCTGAAGGATCTGCCTGAGGCCTCAGCATGTGTGGAGGCAGAGCCAAGCCTCAGAGTTCCCTCCTCCACAGCTCATGGCCTCTCACACTATGCTGGGAGCGCTCAGCCAGGAGCTGGTGATGGATGGCTAGACTGTAGGACAGCAGGTTCACTGGCTTCAGAAGCCACCCCCCTCCTCCTCCCTGCACAGACCCTGAAACACACCCTGCCCCTGAACCAGATCCACGTCTCCTTGGGCAGGACTCCTACCCAAGCAGGTGGTAGTGGGGGGCACCTAAGGAGGAAGCAGTTCCTTTCTCCTTAATTGACTGTAAATTGCTCCAGAGCTTTTAATGAAGGCCTTCAGGAGTAATTATGTCACTGCTGTGCGGCCACTCTGTGTAAACACAAAAGGCGGGGGCTGAGGGCATCTCAGCATTGTGGGCATCTCGGCTCTGCTGTGCCTCCCCTCCCCTGCAGACCCCCTCCTAATTCACACATCTGTTATCCGTTGATGAGCCACAGCTGAGGCGTAGAGAACACTGGCGGTGTCTCAGGCAGGGGACCTGCAAGACTGTCAGGCAGGCAAGAGGTGGGTCCAGAGAGCCCAACACGAGGCTCACAGGGCAGCCGCCACCAGGGCTGCGGGCCTGAGCTGGCCTGGATGACGGAGGACTCACAATAGACTCCAGAGCCAATTCCAGAGGCTGGGAAGCAACACAGCGAGGGGAGCGGTCGCAAAGTGTGGTCCCCAGACCTGCTGCAGCATCACCTAAGAACCTGTTGGAAATGCAAATTGTTGGGCCCCAAGCCAGACCTACTGAATCAGAAACTCAGAGTGTGTGGCTAGCAACTTGTGTTGTAACAAGTCCCTCAGGGGGGTTTGAACTACTAGTGGGAGGGAAAGAATGCAAATGGGAGGAGCCTGATAGCCTCAGCTTACAAAATGGGGAAGCTGAGGTCTGAAGAGTTGCGGTTTACTCAAGGGCAAAGAGTGGGGATGGAGCCAGGCACTGCAGCCATAAGCCCCAGCTGGGGGCCAGACCATCCAGTTCAAAGCTTGGTGCTAACGTTTAATGGGTCCTTCCACTTTGGACAAGTCACAGACTCTTCCTCATCTATAAAGCAGGGGCAGAAGTGGCCCTATGGGCTGTCTTGAGGGTCAGATGCATGGGACCCCGACACAGGGACTGTAAATCGTTTCTGTCCCAAGACGCTGCCATCACACTGCGAGTCCCATCTTGTGACTGGGCACAGAGAAGAGGGAGGACTGAGGAAGAGATAGGGACTGTGTTAAAAGAGACAGAATGCTGTTGCCAAAATAGCCCCATCCCCAGAGCAAGAACTGTTAATTATCCCTCTGGACCCCTGCCGCGGGGAAGCGCCCACCACCTGTCCCCCAGCTGCTCCTCGTGTGTTCAGCGAGTCCTCCTGTCACTTCCTCTCCTGGACGCCTCTTCCTCAGAAAAGGCTTTCCCAACCTAAGGGTGTCACAGGCCAGGGATGAATGTGCTCTTGGGCTGGGATAGACACTTAAGTCATTACACACAGAACGAGTGCCACCCACGTGCCATCATTCCCTGTGTCAGGCTCCACAGGGGACACTGAGGAAGGAGACCATCGGTGCTCATTGCCAGCCTCCTGCACATTCCAGTGACCCCACTAACAAGCTTTAAGACACGGTCCCTGCCCTCAAAGAGCTCACAGCCCAGTCCATACCCTGGCTTCACCCTAGCCGGTCCCCTAGAACACCGAGGGGCTGCCAGGGTGGCTGATCCAGACAAACTCCCTGGGGCCCCACAGGGAGCTTTGCTCCCCAAACCTCATGCCCTTGTGTGTTAACCCCAAGCACGTCCCCAGTAGTTCACTGAGTCCCCAACTACGGATCCGTGTTGATCTGCCAGGGCATCTGCCAGCCTGCAGAGACAGTGTCCCTGGCAATGGGACTGGGCTGCCCCCAGGGGTAACAGTCTGCCAGAAATCAATGAGATTTGTCCACAGGCTCTGGTCCACTCACCTCCACTCTACCTGCACTGTCCCAGGCAGCCTGGAGCCAGAGGCTGCAGCGGAACCAGCAGGCGGGTGCCACTGTCCTCACCCCACATCCTGGGGCAGCACTGGATGAACAAAGGGGGAGGGACAATGACCTGCATTGCAGTGAAGCTGGAATCCGCTTCTTGGCACCCAGGTGGGGCCAGTGAGGTGCCCGGGCCCCACCGGCACTGCTCACCAAAACGCTGCCTCCCTGCCCGTCAGGGCTGAGTTATCCCTGGCACAGGGCTCTCTGGAGAGCTCATAAAGCAGCTGATGCAGCGAAGCAGCTTCAACACTCAATAATCCCTCCGTCTCACTCCGCTTGGACGCCAGCATATTCATCTTGAATTATCCTTTCGAAGGCCAAATCAATCCTAGGAAGCGCTAGGGCTGCCACCGCACACACTCCTGCTGCCACGAGAGCCCAGGAGAGGAGGGTCCATGGGCAGCGCCGTGATATCAGGATGTGGGGACAGAGAGGTGGCCAAGGAAGACCCCCTCCCTCACTCAAGGGAAGGGGCCAGAGGGGACCAGAGTTTGAGGCTCTCATCCCCTCCATCCACTGTAGTATGAGGGCAGAGTGAGGAAGCTGAAGAGAGACCACAGATGGTGGGAGAGGCCTCCGTTCTAGCCCAGGGCTAGAAGGTTCTCCTCTTCGCTTACCCTGATCCACTCACCTGCAAAGAGGGTAGAGTTCTGGTTGTGGAGGGGGAAAGACCTGGGCTTGGATCCGGCTCGCTTAATGACCTGGGCAGGTGGCAATCCCCCTAAGCCTCAGTCTCCTCATCTGTAAAATGCGCTGAATATCCACCCCCTTCACAGGGAGCAAGGCGTGCAAAACCCTTGGACACAGCACGTGGCACACAGGAGGGTGAGTGGGAGGGAGCAGGTGGGAAAGTCTGTCCTGAGTCTGAGGGCTGACTACAGGAGCCGGGACCTCCAGAGTAAAACAGAGCACATTCAGGGGCAGGCTTCTGTCTTCAGACCCTGGACAGCATCATGTGAAGAGGGACAGGCTGACTGCAGGGAACTCTGGGAACAGGGGGACCGATGGAGCATCGGGAGGAGGCAGACAGCCCATGAGCAGGAAGGTGCGCTCACTAGCCGATGAGACGGGGAGCGCCCACCGCCGCAAGGGCCCACCCCATGCCTGCACTACCTGTTGGCAGACAGCGGTGCCGAGTGCATGCCCGGTCAGGCTGGGAGGTGGGACCCGGGACCTCTGGGCCTCTCCCACCTGCAACGCGAAAATGCCCTTGGAAGAGTAACACGTAAACCACACCAAATATTTATGTGTTGGGCATAGTGGGCTTTGGCCACTTAAGGGTATCGTCCTTGTCCCCAAGCTACTTCTCTCCTAGTTGGGAAAAGCACTAGTCAATGGCAACAAAAATGGTTAGCATATATTAGTGCCAACCACATTTCTTAATGTCCAAAGTTAATTAACTTATTTAAGCCCATGAGTATACACTGTGTGAACATCACCCCCATTTTCCAACCAAGGAAACTGAGGCATAGAGAGATTTAAATAGCCGGTGATAACAGTCCACACTTGTTCAAGATGCAATGCAGGGCTTCTTGGAAGAGGAGGCCCTTCAAGACAAATACCTCAATAGACACAAAGTCTGCCACTTACATGGCAATTTAGTTTTCAGAGCTCTTTCGTAAAGCTCCCTGTGAAGTCAGCTGGGCAAGTATGATCAGCCGCATTTCCAGAGGAGGAAAAAAGAGGCTCAGAGAGGCTAAGGGACTTGCCTGTGGTTACAGAGTTAACAAGAGGTACGGCTGGGATTAGAACCCAGGCCTCGTGCCTCCCCTGCCAGTGCTTGGTGCCCTGTGCCCAGATGGGGGAGAGGAGGAAGGGAATGGCACCCAGATGAGGGGACTGTCAGGGAGATCCTTACACCAAAGGACAACTTTCCTGTGTCCAAACCCAAGTCCAGGGCTGACACAGAGACTAGATCTCCTATTCCGGACTAAGCTGTAGTTGGACAGTCAGGCGCCAGGTCCCCTGAGCCGTGTGAACAGTCAGGGTGAGGGGAGTGATGACAAGTTCAAAGTCGGCTCTGCCTGCCACCGTCTCCCCAGCCAGCTGGAGGATTTTCAGCTCTTGTAAATCACACCTTCGGCTGGTTCCCAGAGAGCCCAAGTGTTCCTGGCTGGCTGCAAGCTCAGCACATCCTCGCCCAATGACACAGCTGAGCCAGGCTCATCTGCCAGCCCCCCAGCCCCACGAAAGGGGGTGCCTGCCGCCTGGCCACAGCACAGCTGGCTGAAGCCCCCACCTCCTTAACTGCTGATCACTGGAAAAGGCCGTGGGCCCAGGAGCAAGCAACCTGGTTAATCTGACACTCTCATCTATTTCCCCAGTCATTTCTCAGCAATATTTCCAACTCTGCACAGTACGTCCAGCAAGCACCAGCATATTCGGAATAACTGGGGAAGCAAGGCCCAAACAGGGAAATCGGCTTGCCCGAGCTCACACAGCTGCATGGGAGCAGAGTCAGTCCTGGGACCTAGGCTCCTGCCTGAGTCCAGGGCCTGTGCTCCCAGACCAAGCTGTGCTGGCCACTCTCCCCTCCATCCAGCTCCTCGCTGGTGTGCACCCTTGGTCACTGAGACCCTTTCCTGGGTGACAGATTGAGGAAAGGCCCTCAAAAATCCCGAGGGGTGGTGGAGTGGGGTAGTAAGGGTGTGGATGTTGAAGACTGAATTCCTGGGATTCAAATTCCGTGGGAGCTTGGGCAGCTTGACTGATCTCTCTGAGCCTGTAACGTGGGGACCGTGATGGAGCAGACTTCCCATCATCGCTGTAAGGATTCAATGAGATCACTCAGGTAACCTAACTAGTAAACCACAACTACTAAATGATTACTACTATTATTTTTACTTTTAACTCCAACAACCTATTTCTGCCATCCAAGACACAACACAAGCTGCTTACCCCACTGCTGGTGGGCCTGGTCCACGGCCTTCTGAAATGCTGTTCCCGTGGCTTCTGCGTGTAAACCCAGTCACTCAACGACGCCTCTGCTAGGAACCTGCCCCTCGCCAGGCCCAGAACGAAGTCCTTCCTTGCCTGAACATTAGCAGCGCCCTGGAGCTCACCCCTCCCACTTGCCTGGGGGTGGTCTGGGCATTTACCATACATCCTCTTCTCCACTCCAAACCGGGGCTCCTTAAAAGCAATGACCCACACACAGAATCCCAAAGTCGTGGTTAAGTTGCACAGGCTTTGGGGTCAGGCAGCACTGGGCTCGGGCCCATTTCTATCCTATAGAAGCTGTGTGACCCTGTGCAAATTACTCACTCTCTCTGAGCCTCTGCCTTCTCATCTGTAAAGTGAGGATTATAAAGCCCCCTTTCTCGGTCTGCTACAAGGATCCAGTGAAGCCATGTGTATGAAGAGCTTACCTAGACACAGAGTAAGTGTGTAAATATAGCTGCCATTTTCCCAGTTGTCTTTAATGTGTGTGTCCCTACACTGCCTCCAGGCGCAGCCTGGCACAGGTGTGCAGTGCAGCCCATTAATGCCTGCCTGCACGACATGTGGCACGTCATCGTTATCATTAGTGATATTACGGCTGCATCCAAAACACCCGCCCCACCCCCACCCATGCATCGAGAGGCAGTCCACAGCTGGGGCTGCCACAGGCCCCAAATGTGCCGGGCAGGGGCCTCTTGGAGAGGCTACAGCCCAGCATCCCCCCAAAGGGTACTAATCTGTCCTATAACCCCCTTTGAGGGCCGATGCTGACCTGGTGAAAGGCAGAAAGGAAGGAGGGCACAGAGGCATCCAGGCCCTTCCAGAAGTCCTGTGTCATCCCCCACCTCCCAGAAGGAAGAGTAAAATCCCTGCTCTGTGAGGTCACCAGGAAGCCGGGGTCCCAGACCGGCTGCTCCCAGCATCTGATCACCTGGACAGATACTAGATCACCTCCTACCTCCAAAACCTCACCCAGTACTGACAGCTTTAGGAAGCCTCTGGGCTACCCTCACTTCCCCTCCCTAAGCACTCCAACCCCAGATTGTGGCAGCTCTGAGGCACCTGGAGCCCTTTCCGTAAACATCAAGTCCCAAGCTCACAGCCAACCAATCCAGGAGGACGCCCCTCCTTCCCTAGGCCCAGAGGAACCCCATACCTGCATGGGCAGAGCCCTCTTGAATATCTTTTGCAGATGGTATGAGAAGTTAGGGCAGGAATCCAACAGTAACTCTCTGAGGCCCTTGTGCAAGCTCCCCACTTGGGCCTCAGTTTCCCCATCTGTAAAGTGGGAGTGTTTGACTAGCGATCATCAAATTGTCCTATAGGAGGCCCTAGCTGTTCATTGCAGGCCCACTGAGGATCCTTGGGTGGGGGGTAAAAGTGAAGGTGAGGAATACAGGCTGTTACCACTGTGTACCTCTGACTTAAACTTCAACCACAGACGGTTATTTCTCCTTAGCACTTATTGTCTCAGGCACTCTAATTTTGTCTGTGTTGTTATCAGTTACTGAGCTACACTGCCTCTGTACAGGCGGCAGGCGGAAAAGCCCAAACCATGCTCAGAGCACACACCCAGATGATGTTTGGGAACCACCCCCACTGGACTCCTCATATCCACGTCCCTCTAACCCTTCAATTCCTGTAGTTTTGCCACCGGCCCTTGCCAGGGAGCTGCTTTGTGGGACAATGACCCCCTCTTCCCTGTGGCGGTCCTAAGGAACACTCCGGTTAAGGAAAAACTCATTCTCATCCTGTGGTTCTCCATCCTCTCCCGAGAGATGATTTCTTCCCCTTATTGAGACAAGGGAAGAGGGATACACGGTAGGATAAACAGCCCCTCCCGGGGGACACCAGGTACAGAGAATGGTCCAGGAAAGACCCAACTCCCTTCCAGATTCCCCTCTAACCTGCCCCTCTTCATATCTGCTCCACAGCCTCATGCCTGGACGTCATGCCATCCCTGAGCGTGTGCTGCCCACGCCCCCGCCATTCATGTCAGCATCCCCGCATCTCCCACGCTGCGCCCAGTGGGGCCTGCCCCTGCGGCGAGTTGTCTGCGTGCTTGCAGGCACACAGCTCCTCCGTCTACCGAGACCGCCGATGCGGGTCAGCCCACCTGAAAATTGCTCTCGCTGGGTCCAGACGAAACAGCTGGGCATTGATGGAGTTTGCAGAGAAATTAATCAGCGCCGTCTGGCAGTGGTGCCAGGAGCTGCCTGGGCCTGATGCATCCTAATGAGTCCCGAGCTCCTGCCTTAACGGCTCCTGACAAGGCTAATTTAGCCATGTAGGTGATTAGTGCGGGCATTATCACCTGAACTGAGGCTCAAGACGCTTTGGAGGTCCGGGAGGGTCTGCCTGGGGAAGTCGGCTCCATGAGCAACCACCCTGGTGACACACAGAGGGACCAGGACCAAGGGGAGGGGAATCGGCAAGACATTGAACATCCACTCAGCCTTTCATTCTTCCTTCATCCCTCTACTCATCCGACCAGCGATTGTTGAGGCCCACTTTGTACCACGCACCGTGCTTGGCGCAGAGGACATGTGCCAGGAGGCTCAGCTTGCTGGGCTGCACAGTGGACATGACGCCACTTCTCTGGGATTCACTGTGAGGCTCTGGTCGGAGGCTGGCCGTCAATAAACGCTAGCTAATAGTATCGTTCTACAATCTTATATTACACATAAATACCAAAATGATAATTAATTGTAACATTGATATTAATTAAGATAGTAAGTAAAAATGAACAGCCGATGGGGAGTTACACACAAATAACCATGATAGCACTTGCTAAGAGCTTTCATAGAGGTGAATTCAAAGCAAACAGAGGGTGCGGGATGGCGGAGGCTACGGCACCTCCCAGGACAGGTGACATCTGAGCTACACCTCGAAAGATGAGTAGGGATTCACCAGGTAGGGAAGGGGAAAGGGCACTCCCTGCCGAAGGGACAGTGCGGGTGAGGGTGTGGCGGCGAGACAGAGCTGAGGTGTCGGGGTGCTGAGCGGTCCCCGTGATGGTGAGCAGGTGAGGAGTGGTAGGTGACAGGCCACGACAAAGAGCTCTCACTCCTTTCTCTAGGCGCTTGGGAGGATTTGGACTGGCGGTATCTAGAATTGGGATAGGAGGAGTGACCTTGGGACCCAGCCCCAAGGGACACTGTCCCCCTCCAGGACCTGATGAGTGAGGACTGGGGTGGCAGCCAAGGTAGACGGACTAGATGCCCTCCACCCCCTCAGAACTCCTAGGTCAGCTCGGTGCCTCCAAGCCAGGTCTCATGCTGCTGCTTGTGTCCCTCCCTGGAGGCCAGCCAGGGCTTGGTGCCCCGAGGGTCCGCAGCAAATATGCCACATACAGCCTGGGGTGGGCAGGCAGCTGGGGTGATGGGAGACATGCTCTCCTGGGCGCTCTCCCTGGGCAGCCATCCCTGTCATCACCAACACCTCGCTCCTGACACCCTGGGGAGGGGGGCACCTGGCCTGAGACTCCAGAAGGATGGCGAGCAGGCACGGAGCCAGCCCCAGCCCCTGCCCTGGAAGGTTCCCCCCGCACTCACGATCTCCAGACTTCACTCCTCCCCCAAGGCACCTCAAGCCCCAGGCATGAGCCAGGCACGGGGTGGGGGGGGTGGGCAGGGGACATAGAGATGGCCCAGGCACCTGGAAGCATTCACAGGGCAACAGGGGAGACAGATGAGCAGCTGAGTAATAACAGCACTGCGACTGGGACTAATAGAGAAGGAGAAAGCAAAGGAAGCAGCCCTTGAACCCCGCCTGGAGAAAGCCAGGAAGGCCACACAGAGGCGGCAGCATGTGAACTGACTTGACTGACCAACGGAGGTTCATCACGTTCCAGGAAAAAGGAGCAAGAGGTAGGAACTCGCCTTTCCTGCTCGAGGAACTGCAGGGTGACCGGTGTGGCTGGAGTGGAGCGTGCTGGGGGTGTGGGGAAGGAGGTGAAGTCTGAGTGGTAGCAGGGCCTGGACTGCAAACAGCCTCGATGCCATTTAAGAGCACGGTTTTCATTCCAGGTGGGTGAAGGGACTTGAGTTGACCTTGTGACAGGCTCTGTCTCAGGTTGAAAAGGACCACTTGGCTGGGAGGGTGAGAAAGGCTGCAGCAGGGCAGAGGGAGCAGGGGGACCACAGAGACCATCGGGAAGCTGTTGGGATAATGCAGACTTGGCCTGTGGTGGTAGGAGGTGAAGCGGTGAGAAGTGAGAAGATTCTGGAAATAGAGTCTGCCTTTTAGACATCCACGTGGAAGTGGATGCAGAGGTGGTGTATGAGCCTAGAATCTCTGGTGCAAGGAGGCCCAGGCAGAAGGTAGAAGCCTCAGGGCTGTCAGCACACAGGTAGTACCCAGAGCTGCCAGACTAGGCATGGCACGGGAGTGAGAGCATAGAGAAGAGACAGAGGAGCCGGGCCCCGGGGCCCTCTGTGCCAAGAGGCCCTGGAGAAGTGGAGGAACAGGCAAAGGAGACTGAGAAAGCACAGCCAGAGGTGATGTCCCGGAGGAAATAAAGATAACTGCTGAAAGGCCACAAGGCCTGAGGATTAACCGTCAGCTTTAGCCACAGGGAGGTGGTCGGTGGTCCCAACACGAGCAATATTGGTAGAGTGTTTGGAGTGGATTGGAGAGGGCGATCGGAGACAGCATCCTTGCCCCCTGTCCCTCATCCTAAAGGTGCCATGAGGCCATTCGCTGCCGACAGCCAGGGCCGAGGTGTGGGCTATGCCAACCAGTCTGACCAGGCATCACGTCTCCACTGTGCTCCTGCTCTGCCCCACCCAGGCCGGGCTCTGCTGCCAGTCCACGTCTGCAGAAGACAAACAGGGACAAGGGGGGCCTGGAAGGGGAAGGCAGAGCTACTTAATGACTTCATTTGGCTGCTGTCTTTTCCAGCTGGGAGGTGGTCTACAAAAAGAACATCAGGCAGAGGGAACTGGAAGCTGAGATAGGAGGAGACAGAGATGGAACATGCAGCCTCCGCACGGGATTTCAGATGGCTGGGCCGAACCCTCCCATTGCGCTCCCCAGCACGTGGCCGCTGGCCCGCGGTCGGAAACTGAGGCAAGAGCATGAAAAATGGGAAGGCTCAGAAGGTTTGGGGTGAATGAAAGTCCCAATCTCTAACCCAGGAGAGCACACTCACAGAAACTACATTCTGATAGAGCCTGTAATCAAACTCTACCCTCCATTCTTAAAAGGAACTTAAAAACGAATTAAAACACTTAGGACACTGCCTCAAGCACTCAGTAAACATTGTTAGTATAATAATATATATTACATATATATAGTATATCATATGTTATGTTATCATTATTATTCTGTAAGGCTCCAGTGGTCAAAATTAGGTGCAGTGGGTAGTAGTTGCAGGGACAGATTTCATAGTAACATTAGGAAGATGTTTTCATTCCCAGAACTGTCCCCACAGCACAGAAATGAGCAGCCTGGTAAGATCATGAGTTCCCCTTCATTGGGGGTCCAAGCAGAAGCCGGATAATCTGTCCCAGAGCTGGAGGTTTGGTCTGCCCGCAGCTCTGACCTACTCCTCTGGTAAGCTGACATTTTCAGACTAGTTTGGTCTCTGGCTCTAGCCACTGGTACCAACCACCCCACTGGACCCAGTTCACCTATGTTTGTCTGTCCCCCTTGCAAGCCCGTGGCTAGCAGGACAGTCCAACCAGCCATCCCTGGGACACACATAAGTTCTCTTTTGTGTAACAACAAAGCATTCTAGGTGTGGAAGCTTTGGAGTTAACTATAGTGTATGTATACAGCCCAACAATCCAGAAAGGAGACTATTCCATCCCATTTTACAGGTTGGAGCACTGAGATTCAGAGAGCAAAGGGTTAGTGAGAGGCAAGCCTCAAAGTCAAGTCTCCAGGCCACCCCATTCCACATGGCAGGCAAAGGGCCAGTCTCCTTGCCAAGCTGTTTCCACCCTTACCCTCACCCTGGCCACTGCTGGTCAGAGGTCTGCACCCTGCTTTGTCCACGTCAGTCCATATGCATCCTCTGAATGGCCCAGGGCAAGTAGGTGACAGCACTCAGTGGAGGTTTCCAGGGCTGTGTTATCTGAGGGCCCAGAGATGTGACACCCTGGGCTAGCAGGACTGCCCCAGCTCAAGGCCACTGGGCCCAGCTTTCCAATGCCCTCTCATTGGTGAGAGGGGGAGATAGAAGCCCAGAGAGGGGAGGCACTGTGCCCAATGCCACACAGCAAGGAACAGAAACTGGGCTCATGACTTTCAGGGCAGAGCTGTGCTGCCCCACCCTGATGCAAAGGGAAGGGAGGAGGGCAGGAGGGTGTGGTCCAGCTCAGCACTGGCCCCTGCCCAGACAGATGAGCAGAGCTGTCTTCCAGCTCACTGAACCCTCTCTCATTCCTGCGGCCTCCCAGAGCCAGGGATCAATCCCCACCGCATCAGATGCACCTCCCCGTCCGCCCCGCTCTGTGACTGCCAAACACAGCCATAATGGGGCTGAGTCCTGGGAGTTACTCCTGGACGCCAGTTGATGCCTGCGTTTGCAAAAGACAATCAAGAACCAGAGCCAAAGGTACCTGGAGCAAGGCCTGCTGGAGGGCCCGCTGGGGGCGTCCAGCCCAGGGTGTATCACCGCCAGCACTGGCCGAGCAATAGCCGCCCCTCCCAAGCCCGTCACCCTCTCTGCAGCACAGGCACTCAGGGCGGAGCAGGGCAACGCAGGGCCACAGATGGGGTGACGGGGCTGGCGCCGCTCACCTGAGGGGGCCTTCGCCTCTCCCGGCCAGCAGCCTGGCTCAGTGAGTGGCTGGCCACACCTCTGCCTCAGGGGCCTGCCTGTCCCAGATATACTGCCTCCACCACAAAGGAATCTCCAGGAGGATGAGGTGCACACAGACGCTTATAAAAATCAGCCACAGGAAATAGTGTGTGAAGCAACGGAAAGGACCCATTCAGGACTCTGCGCAAGAGCCACCACCACCTCCCCCTAAGCCCTCCTGCTTCCTCCTGCTCTGCCCTGCCCCCAGAGGCACGACTCGGCCCCCTTCAGTCCCCACTGGGGCTTAACCAGACAGCCAACCTAGCCTCTATCGCCCGCGACGCTGACTTCTTTATTCCTCGGTCGCGTTCCTCTCTGAATCCACGGCACCCAGGCCTGGCGCAGGGGGCACCCCATCTGTATCTGATAACCTGATGAATGAACTGGAAAGAGCAGAACCCCCAGTGGTGATAAACGCTGCTAACATTCATCTTTTATGGATCCACAGGCACTGGGCACCTCTCTGCTGCCTCCGCACCAGCCGCACACCAGGTCTGGGCCTGCGGGGGAGCCAGCCACAAACACCACCCCCTGACCCAACTCAGAAGGGAGGAACCGGCTCAGCAGGGTCCCCAAGGGACTGCCGGCCATCCTCGCCACCCCTCAGAAGGTGAGCTAAGCCTCTGGAAGGACATTCCAGAGAGGCAATCTGCCTCCTTCCTGGACACTTCAAACACCCAGATGCCCAAACACCAATCCCCAAATCCAGCCTCACGATGCTGATGCGTGGGGCTGCTAATCATCAAAAGAGTGGCCACTTTCTACACAGTGGGTCCCCACAGCCCTAGACAGTGTCACTGGGCCATGGGGCCAATCCCCACAATAGTCAGAATACCTGCTGTGCCCAGCACCTACCCACACAAGAAGGAAGAGTGGAAGGAAAGACCTCTGCAGGGGGCTTCTCATGCGCCCCTGCAAATAGCAGGGGAGAGTCTGGGGCCCACTAAGGCTTCCCTCTTCAAGCAGAGATTTTCTTTGAAGAATTTTGCATCTGTGTTTGGTCTTATGCTATGAAAGAGTGCTTGAAATGACCTATTAGTTAAGTATCCTCACAGCCCTCCCCTCTCCAAGCCATCCTGCTTCATTTTCAAGAAAGATGCACCGTGCCGGCTGCCGGTGCACGCTGCTTCTGGCCCACAGCCCCACCCTGATACCCATGAAGCAGGCAGACCTGAGTGTAGGAAGCCCCAGATTACAAGCACTTTCTCTAAAATGACACGGACAAGAATGAGAGGACACAAGAGGGAGTGCTGGTGGAGGTGAGTGGCACCTCCTGGCGCTGTTTTCCTCCATGCTCACAAGAACTAGTGCCTTCCCGTCAGCACAGCTGCAAGATGGGTTTGTTCAATTCAACCCCATTTCCTGAGAAGCTTCAGGGTCCCTAGAGCTGAGCTAAGGCCATGGGGCTATGCATGCCGACCTCCAGCTGCAGATGTAGGAGCCAGGCCCTCGGGAGGGGCTCGTGAGGATAGACCTGGGTGATGAGGTGACTCAAGCTGGGGGCGGGTGGTGAGAAGCGGGTACCAGGATGCTTGTGATCACTTCCTAGACAATTTTTTTTTCTAATGACAAAAAAACAGGCATACTCAGTGCAGAAAACTCAGTAATCACGGAAAAGTACAAAAGGCTACAAAACAAACTCTACAAGAGCTTTCATCTTCAAATTTTCACAAGGAAGAGGAACGAGGCATTTTGTAGGACAAAATTAGTGCGGAAGTGAAAGTCAAGCAACTTGGGCTCAATGTGATAAACTCTTTGACACTGAGAACTCCTCTCTTTTGGAATAGGCCACCACAGGAAGTAATGAGTGTCCCATCCCTGGAGGCAACCAAGCAGAGGCCACACGAACACCCATCCGGGACCCCATGGAAGAGTTTCCAATAACAGGGGGAAGATCAGCTCAATCGCTAAGATCCCTTTCACGTGTGGGAAAGGAGCCCACCTCACGCCACCCAGCCTGCCCACCAGCCCTTGCGCCAACTCACCCACAGGCGTATCCTCGCTGATCAGCAGGTATGTTTCAAAGAAGTGGTTGATGAAGAAGGGCAGTCGGTTCACCTGGCCTGGAAGTTAGAGGACAAGAGCATCAGTCAAGTACCCTCGTGCCAGCTCCATGCGTTCTGCAAGGGGCACAGAGTAGGGGCTCCAGTGGGTACTGAACCTGCATCCAGTGCTGAAGACACCTTTCCAGGACCTTGGCAGCTCGCTGTTCTGCCTCGAGGCATATGGGGAGTAACGCCAGTAGGCAGGCAGAAGGCTGTCAGGTCGTTCGCTCAGCGAGACCACGAGCCACGTGTGGCTATTGAGACCTGGTCCACACTAGGATGTGCTGACGTGTAAAATACACACAGGATTCTGAAGATGTTGTACGAAAAAGTGGGTGTGAAATATCTCATTCGTCTTTTATACTGATGACGTGGAAATGATAAGATTGTAGCTATACTGGATTAAGTCAAATACATTATTAAAATGAGTTTCACCTGTTTCTGTTCTAATGCGCCTCTTAGAAAATTTAAGACCACACATGCGGCTCACATTGTATGTCTACTGGGCCTCCCAGCTGCAGATAGACTGGGAGCTTGGCAAGGACAAGGGCTGTCTGCTCTGTTAGGTGCTGCAACCCTGGTGCCCAGAATAGGACTTGGCACCTAGAAGGCCCTCAGCAGCTATTTGTTGTGTGAAGGAGTGGCCAGCTGATGCCACGTGATTAATAACAACAATAACAACAATGATAATAGCTGCCATCTATGGAAGCCTCCTCCGTACCAGCCGCTTACACCATCTCCACCAATCCTCATGGTCCAACATGTGCTGTCACGTCTGCATGTTACTACTGAGGAAAATGAGGCTTTGAGGGGGTAACTAGTAACTTGCCCAGGGTCACACAGCTGGTAAGTGTGGCATGGGCCGTATTGGAACCCAGACCTGGAAGCCTGTGCAGGTAACCCTGTACCACTCTGTGACAGCCTCAGGTTGGAGGCTGGCTCTGGAAGGGGACAGCGTGATACCGTCATGGGCTGAGGAATTTCATATCTATGAAGAGTCCCCCATATCACAAGTCCCTCCCACAAAGCCTCCCCAAGGCTGGCTTCCTCTGTCCCCTGAGCAACCCCCCAGAAGCCTTCAGTAGTATGGTATAATATGAAATGTATTTGGTCTCTGCCCCCAGCTCCTGGCACAGAGCTTCAAAACTCCTTGCAATTTCCAGAGTGACAGGAGTGTCTTTTGTTATATCCATAAGGAGCCCCCTTGACCACACCCACGTTTATGCCAATGAGGTGATTTATTTTTATCTTTAAATTTTTAAAAAATTTTTTATTGAAGTATAGTTAATTTATAATGTTGTGTTAATTTCTGGTGTACAGCAAAGTGACTCAGTTATACATACATATAAATATATTATTTTTTATATTCTTTTCCACTATATATAGTTTATTAAAAGAGAGTAAACATAGCTCCCTGTGCTCTACAGTAGGACCTTGTTTATTTTATATATAGTAGTTTGTATCTGCTAATCCCAAACTCCTAATTCCCCAGCCCCTCCTTTCCCCTTTGGTAACCATAAGTTTGTTTTCTATGTCCATGAGTCTGTTTCCGTTTTGTAGATAAGTTCATTTGTGTCATATTTTAGATTCCACATATAAGCAATACCATTGGTATCTGTCTTTCTCTGTTTGACTGACTTCACTTAGTATGATAATCTCTAGGTCCATCCATGTAGCTGCAAATGGCATTATTTCATTCTTTTTTATGGCTGAGTAGTATCCCAGTGCGTATACATGCCACATCTTCTTTACGCCTTCATATGTTGATAGACATTTACGTTGCTTCCATGTCTTGGTTATTGTAAATAGTGCTCCTATGAACACTGGGGTGCATGTATCTTCTCAAATTAGAGTTTTCTCTGGATATATGGCCAGGAGTGGGATTGCTGGATCATATGGTAACTCTATTTTTAGTTTTTTAAGGAACCTCCATACTGTTCTTTGCAGTAGCTGCACCAATTCACATTCCCACCAACAGGGTAAGAGGGTTCCCTTTTCCCGGTGAGGAGACTTAGAGTGGGGCCTCTACAGAGAGCCTCAGAAAGGGGCTGATCCCCGGGAAGACCAAGTGATAAGATGGGGAACTTTCAGCCCACCTCCGACCTCTAGGGAGGGGAGGGGAGCTGGAGATTTCCAATATTTGATGAGCTCCCAAGTTGGTGAACACATCCGTGTGCTGGGAGGACGGCACACCTGGAGAGGCATGGAAGCCCCACCCGACCCCACCTCCCCCATAGCTTGCCCTGTGCATCTCTTCCATCTGGCTGTTCCTGAGTTGTATCCTTTATATTCAACCAGTAAATGTAAGTAAAGTATTTCCCTGAGTTCTGTGAGTCATTCTAGCTAACTGAACCTGAGAAAGGGTAGTAGGAAGCCCTGATTTATAGCCAGTTGGTCAGAAGTACAGGTGGCCTGGGACTCACCACTGGCGTCTAGAGTAGAGCTGAACCCTTAAATCTGTGGAATCTGGCACTAACTCTGGGTAGACAGCATCAGAATTGAACTGAATTGTTGGACACACAGTCGGTGTCTGGAGAGTTGGAGAACTGGTTGTTGGTATTGGAAAACACCCCAGAAGGAGGCAAACGAGGGCACTTCCCCCTCTGCCCCTACCAACCAGGGATGGGGGGGCTGGTCAGTCTCACATGGGGCCGACATCGTGCAGCACACACGTAAGCAGCTCCTGCTGGGTCTTCCAGGGGCCCTGAACATGGGTGGGCTGCAGCCCTCCCCTCCCTCATTTCTGCTGACCTGGCTCCCTCAGAGCTTGGGCCAGGCTCAAGAACACAGAGGCTAGTACTTCCCTCATTGCTGGAGACCTCCTAGTGGGGAGCAGGCAGAACTAATGGAATCTCCACCCCCACCCCCTCTGCTCAGGCACCCAAGCTGATGTCATTTCTGGTTCTGCAAGCACTGTAGCCTCTCTCTCCCCTCCTGGCCAGGACTGCTGGCCCTTCTGCCTTCACTTGCCAAATTCCTATTTATCCTTCAAGTTTTGCCTTAGATGTCCCTTCTTCCAGGAAGCCCTCCCTGACCACCACAACTACACATATGCACTTGCCCACACACTTCCACCCTCTCATGTGAGGAACCTGGGGCTCCTCACACACTCAAGAGCCTCAGAAAGGCTTAGAGGCCAGTGGTCAAGGGCTTCGCCTTTGTTTGTAGTCTCCCTGTGCCGCTTTCTAGTCATATGACCTCCCCATGCCTCAGTTTACTCAGGTGTAAAATAACGATAACAATAGGACTTACTTCTTGGCTGTGTTGAGTATTAAATGAGATTACATACATAAAGCACTTAGTACCATGCTCCTGCACACAGCAAGCACTCGATAAATGGTAGCTATTATTAATGTTGGTATTAATGACAGCGCTGCCTGCTCAGCCAGAGGGGGAGGTTTGGATCCCTGCTGCGGGCTTTGGGCTCCTTTACAGAAAGCAGCTGAGCCAGGGTAGAAGGCTCAGGGGCGACCAGGGAATTCGGCATGGGCTCAGGCTGGGGCAATGGGAGGGAAACCAGCCAGAAAAAACGTCACCTGCAGCAGCATCATTCGTTTTCAACTTTTGTTTTACAGGACCTGCCGATAATCAGGCACTGAGAGCTCCGCATGGGGGGTTGGGCAGAGCCTCGGGGACGTACATCGCCTGCCACATACCAAGCAGGACCGTGATCTGGGAACAGGCTCCCACCCTAGGAAGCCCAGTGGCCTTGGGCTGCCAGTGGGGACTGGGAGGGTGATGGGAGGGTGGTGCCCACAGGTCGCCTGTTCCCTTAAAAGACACTTTTAAGGCATGAAGGCTGTGTCCTCCAGAGGCAAACTGCTGCCTCAGGAGCTCTGAGGCCTCCGGCCAAGTGGGAACGTGCGTGCCCGTGCGAGGGGAGGGGACAACGGGCGACTTCTGTGAAGGAACGAGAGTCCAGCTGCCCGCGCCCACGATGCACCCCTCTGTCCCCGCCCCACGCATGCTCATTCCCTGCTTTGGCACCTACTGTGTGTTCTGCCCTGGATGCCTTCTCCCTGCATCCCTGGCCCACTCACACGTATCCTTCCCTACAAAGTAGATGCGGGTCCACCAGCTTTAAGTATTTATTTCAACACTGCTGTGGCCCCTCCCGTTGCGGAGCACAGGCTGCGGACGCGCAGGCTCAGTGGCCACGGCTCATGGGCCTAGCCGCTCCGCGGCATGTGGGATCTTCCTGGACTGGGGCACGAACCCACGTCCCCTGCATCGGCAGGCAGACTCTCAACCACTGCACCACCAGGGAAGCCCAAGAATCAAGCTTTTAACCACCACAGGCCTGAGGGGAGAAGGGAGAGGGGGAGGCTCACACAGAAGGCAGATTCGAGCCGCGGTGCTGGATGACAGGCCTTCCACACGCGGCGAGGAAGGGAAAGATCCCGGAAGGAAGCAAAGCTGGGCAGATGTGGAGGAGCGGAGCCGTCCAGGCACGTGATGTGGGAAGGACAAGGCATCCACCAGACCAGGAAGCGCAGACTTCACTCAGAACCGTGGGATGGGGCAGGGGATTCCTCTTAGGGCTTGAAGGACACTGGCAAGTGGCAGAGCCTGGACTGGAACCAGGAGAGCCCAACCCCAGCCCAGGCCCACCTGCCCAGGCCTCTGAAGGCACAATGGTTCTCGCTGAGGTCCATGTTGGGCACAGCCCTAGACCCCGCCCTCAACTCACGACAGGGAAGGTGCACAGGACAGGGAGCACAGCGCGGCGACCAGGTGAGGCCTTGTACGCCCCGCCACTCGCTGCTGTGCGGCCTGGGCAAGTCGCTCTACCTCTCTGGCCACCGTTTCCCAGCCTCAAGATGAAGACAAAGAGCCCTCGCTGCCCTCTCACCCCGCCTCCCTGCCAGAGGTGTCCTGTGCACGGCGTCACTGCTATGATAGCTGCTGCAATTTGGATGCGTGAGCCGCCTGTGTCTAGAGAGCTCAAGGGGAGACTGCACCTCTTCTACGAAGACAGCCAAGCTGTTAGCACCTGTTATATTTCTTTGTAATGGGGAGGGTGGGGGAGAGCAGGGGTGTCCAAAGTCACAGAGTCCCTGAGGAGTCTGAGGACACCAACAAGCAAACCCAGAGGGTCAGAGCTGAGGGTCTCGGGTGCCCCTCACTGAGCCCTCCCCGAATGGGGCTTTACAAAGGAGAAACTTGACACCTGGAGCAGCAGCTGGCCCAGGGGTGGAAAGAGGGTCTGAGACCCCTTGTGGCTCTGCTCCTGAGAGTCTTTGAGGCTGTGCCATAGTCCTGCGCTGCTTGGATGGGAGTGAGCTCCCCGTCACAGGGGCATCCCAGCAGAGATCCCTCCCAGCAGGGAAGCCAGGGGACTCTCGGGCAGCAGGATGCTAGCAGCAGTCCACCAAGCATGAAGCTCTGCTTTCCTCCAGAGGCTCCCGGCTCCCTGGAGTGAGAGAAGGAGCTGACGCCCCTCAGGAATATGTTTGCCTGTGTCGCCAGGCACGCCCTGCCCATAGCTCTTCCCTGAGGACACCCTGGTCCCGCGGGACACCGAGCCAGCTGCGCCTGCTGTGCTGGCCTTCCTTCGTGCACACCAGAGCTGCTTTGCTCCCGGTGTCCAGGAGAGGCAAACGCCCAGGCCTTTCCTGGCCTCCTCCGTGGGCACTAAAGCTGGCACTGACCTGGCTGCTGCAAGGCCGGGGGAAGGAGGGCTGCCCGCCCTGCAGAGAAGGAAGACTCCTGGCAGCCGCACCCTCGCTCAAACTATTCCCTCCTCCAGGATTCCCTTCTTCCCTCTCCCCCCTTTAAAATGACTTCTCAGTCTTCAGAGCCCAGAAGAAACGTCTCCCTTCTGGCTGGGTCCCTCCCGTGCCCGCAAGTTCAATTAATCTTTTCTTCTGATGGGCTTCTCTGGAGCTCTGTACATCCTTTATTACCACTTTATCCACCCTGCTTAGAGCAATCCTATCTGTGTCTTCCCCCCTGGTGAGCCCCTGAGCGCCCGAGAATGTCATTTCTTCCATACCCCCAGAATTGGACACAGTAGGGCACACAGTGTCACACAGTAGGTGCTCAAAAGACAACTGTGAAACGGACTAGAACTGGGGCCAGTCCCCACATCCCAGAAGAAGGACAGTTCACGGCCATAGATGCCTCCCCTTAGAGCTCAAGTATTTCTCAAGTCTCCTCCCCTTCCCTCATGTGTCCCAGGCCCTGGAGGTGGCTGGTATTTTCAGCCCTGTGAGGGCTGCAGAAGCAACTGAGGCCCAGAAAGGGAAGTGAGTGCCCAGTCACACACACGGCAAGGCAGGGCCTTGAGAGTCCCAGAGCACAAACGCCAACCACACACCGTCCAGCCCGGCCTCCCATGCTCGCTGTGGGGAGAGAAGGCGGAGGACTGAACTTACCGCAGCATCCAGAGATCAGCACAGACAGCCAGACCACGAGGCAGCTGGAAGCGACGTGGCACCTCATGGCTCCTGGGGACAAAAGGAGGGGAGGGTGAGAAACGTCCCATTGGAGCGTCTGCTCTTGCAGGCTGTGCAGCACTGCCTCAGCCCTGCAGCTCGGGGAGAATTGGGCCTGAGAAGGGAGGAGAATCGGTGCAGACGGGGTGGGGGGGGCGGGGCACATGGGGAAGAAGAGAGGGTCTGTACCCTGGGGTTCTGTCATCGTCCAGTGCTGAGAGTGGTGTGGCACGACTGGGCTGAGGGCATGGGCAACAGTCCCCTCTGTGCCCTCGTGGAGGCCGACTGCACGGCTTGTGGGCAGGGCTCAGGGGGCACAGGGACAGGTTTGTGACACGTGTGGGGCTCAGGGGGCACAGGGAGGGGCTGCTGCCTCTGTCCTCCAGGACAGCATACCCCGAGGGCGGTGGAACCTGGTTTAGTGGGGACAGAGTTAGGAGGTGGGTGCTGCCACCCCCCCAGCCAAAGTGCCCAATGAACATGTCTTTTCCTGTTTTTATATCTGCAGTATCATCTCATAACCTGGGATATGAAAGCAGCCCCTAGGCCATGGTGTCCAAGAGGCACAGAGAAGGGAGGTAACCTGACCAGGGCCCCCAGCAAGTCTGTGGAAAGCTGGAGCCGGGCTTTTGTCTCTAGCTAAGCTCTAGAGAGAGCTGGGGTCCAGCTGCCAGAGGCTTAGCAAAGCAAGCTCTCATCTCTAAGTGTAGTGGGGTGGGGGTAGCGGGTGGGCGGCGGGAGGGCTGCTCCCTCCCATCGCGGCCGTGGCCTGCCCGGTCCCATTACAGCAGGGTCACGGCCCTCTGGTTCCTTCTTACACCCGCAGCGGCTCCGGAGCAGGCCTCCCTGGAGACCAGCAGTGACACCGGGAAGGGCCCACGCTCCTCAGCTGGGGATCCCTGCCTTCCGCTAACGCTGTCTCACCTCCGGGTCTCAGCTCACAGCCCCCTCACCTCTGCATCCCCACGGCCTAGCCAAGGGCCCACACGTCCCCCTTCAGGGAGCACCTACTGTGCACCTCGCCTGGGAGGCATTAGCCTCCCCGGTTCACAAGGTGAGGTCTGAAGGCCAAGAGCCGTTGAACAATTTGCTCAGAGACCCCCAACTAGCGAGTGGTGGGGTCAGCATCTGGACCCAAGTTGACATGCCACCTCCCTCATCGTTAAATGATCAGGAAAGCCTTGGGGAGGAGAAGGGAGTTGAAGAAAAGGGTTTTGTGGAGAGACTTCACATCTCTGCAAGACCTCGGGGCAAGGGCTTCAGAAAGGGCCCAGGGCTCAGATCTCTCGGTTCCGGACTTGGAGCCAACTCCCTCTCCCAGCCGGGTGCCAGGTGGAGGATGGATCCTGTCCCACACCACACACAATGGCCCGCGGTGCCCTCGTGTTTTCCTTGAATACTGTACTTAAAATGTTCTAATTACCAAGTATGAAACAGTGACGTGGGAAATAAAAGATTCTAAGATGTCACATAATAAAAGACAAATGCCCATCATATCCCTGTATTTCCACCCCTTTGCGTTTCCAGAGGTCAGCAGCCTATCACAGGGGCAGGCAGGGCATACAAATGAGGAGACCCCAGTGGTGGGAATGATGGCCATTTGGAGGCCAACACTCTGTCCAAAGGCAGCAGCTGCTGATGTATTTCAGCCAAGAGAGAATGTGGGTGCAGTGTGCCCAGAGCTTCTGATTTTTCTCAATGAAAAGCTGGAAGTTTGGTTTTTACTATGAATTCAATTTTTAAACGTTGGCAAATAATTCCATTTTCATGAGCCAAACATGACCTGTCTGATGGCCAGAGTGGGCAGCTTGGGCCTGGTGTGCACCCTACGAGGCCCTTCTCCACACCCAAGCAGATATGTTCACATTACAAAGGCGTACGAGCGGTGTGGTTGCTGTTTCTCCTTAGGATGATGAAGTTACCCTCTACACAAAGGAAACTCACTTTTCTCATGTCATAATAATTCACAGACAGCCCTCCAGGTCAACACTGCCACATCCACTTCCTCCATTTTCAGAGCTAGATAACACTTCATTGTATGGACGTTTCATCATGGAGACAAACATCCCCTGTTGTTGGGTATGTGAGTGTTTACAGGTTCTTGCCACACAGGCAATGTCACCGTGGACATCTCTCTGCATGTAACTGTGTTGGGACTTTGCTCTCAATCTTGGTTCTCCAACAGCGGCATTCATGGGCCAATTAAATACAACACAGAGCACGTCTGTAAACTTTTCTTCGCCACTGTCATATTACCTTCTGTAAAGACTGTGGCAATTCCCACTCCATCCAGAAGTGTATGAGAGGGCCTCTGTGCCCACCTGGAAGTGATCCCTCTTTTAAATGGCTTCCAATTGGAAGCATGAAAAATGGAATGGCCTTGTTGTTTTAATTTGCATTTCCCTAACTACCAGTGAGGTTGAGCATGACGCCTTTTTCTAACTGTTCAAACCACTTTCCATCTGTTATCTTGCATTAGCCTACCGTATGCTGCAATGAAGCTAGCCAGCATCACAAGCATTTTCCCTGATTTACAAGAGGAGAAACCGAGGCACAGAGCAATTAAGTGACACTCTGACATCTCATAGTGAGTGAGTGTCTTTTTTTTTTTTTTTTTGAGTGAGTGTTTTTTATAAAAAATCTCCAGCCCTCTGCCTTTGGAAACCAGCTGTTATGAGAATTAAACAACATCTGCTAAGAAGATCGTCCACAAATAGCTGGGAGTGCACACCATTCTGCTGGGTGTTGCAGGAAGTCTGCAGCGGAAGAAAGGAAGGAAGAAAATGAACACTTACTAGGCAACTCCCACAAGCCTGGGATTTTCACAGGTGTGACTTTATTCAACCTTCCCAAATATCTCTAAAATGCAGTTATTATTGTCCCCATTTTACAGATGAGGAAATTAAGGCTCAGAGAGGTCACCTAGGATTGGACCTGAGTCCCACGCTATTTCCATCACACCATGCTGCTGTCCACCCCCACCCTGCCCACCCCCTTTCCTAATCTATGAAAGGGGAAGGCGTGGCCCCTCCCTCAAGGAGGACAGTACACAACACAATAGACACAGGATGAATGTGACACAAAGAAGTGAGCGTGTGTGCACAACACACACGAGGGCATGATGCATCTCACTCTCCATGAGCGGGCTCAGGCTCGACGCTGCTGGGCGCACTGTCCCCATCCTCTCTCCTTAAATGTCTGTTTCCCCTTCAGAGGCACTCACACTGCCTCAGTGCCCCCCTTCTGTCAGTCAAGGGCAGCCGAACACAGCCCTCACTTGACGGCATTGGCAGAGGCCACCTCTGGAGCATCCAACAGCAGGGACAATCTTAGTTCCATCCTGACTCTCCATCCTTGCCTTGGGGCAAGGTGGCACAGACGCTAGGTCGAGGGGACACAGGCTCCAAAGGGTGAAGCAGAGTGGGCAGGACCAAGTGGGTCCATCCTACTACTGGGTTTTCCCGGAGATCCCAGATCTTATTCTTCCTCTGGTCCCTCTGGCCAAGAGGAGGAAAGCAAGGTCCAGAGAGAACAGAGGCTAGTGGCAATGGGAAGAGGCCCGTGGGCCCCAACCTCCACGCCAGGTGTTGCGATACATGCTGCCTTTGCCTGCCGGCATTCCCTAGGTGCTGGGGCTGCAGCGAGTGGCATGGGTCCCCCGGCATTGCCTGACCTCGCTCCGCCCTGTGAAACAGCTGTTCCCCCAGCCTCCAGGCCTTCCCATCTCCTGGCCAGCAGAGCTCCATGGCCTTCTCTACCATGCAAGGCTGTGCCCCCCTCAGGATTCAGCCTGAGCTCCCACTGACCCTCACCTGTCCCCACTGGACCAGGAAACAGACACACACCCTTCTGTGCTGGGCTTCCTGTCCGGCCTGGGATAAGTCCCAGAGGTACAAGCAGGGTTAGAGCCGGCTGTCCCAAAACCCATTCTCACAGGAAGCTTTCCAGAAATCTCTCAAACATACCCAAAGCCAGGACCCAAAGCCCTCAGGCTGCCAATTTCCAACATCCGTTTTCATGCCAAGCCCTGAACCAGGCACTGTGGGAGGGATACAGGGTCATGAAAAAGGCTGGCAATGCATGTGAGATATCAAAAAGCAACTGCGCCTGTCACTGCCCAGGGCCATGCAAAGAGAGAACTCCTGAGCCTTCTAGGGGAGCTGAGATGTGAGCTGCACAGAGTTCAGGGATGCATACTGCTAACACTTACTGAGCACACAGTACACGCCAGACACCGTGGCGTGTAGTGTGTCCTACATGCTGGGGCTTGGAGAGGTTAAACAACTTGCCCAAGGTCACACAGCCACTAAGTGCTCAAGCCCAAGGTCTCCCAGCCTCAGCCCCAACCCTTGCTGAGCTCAGACATGTGCCCCAGCGCAGGCCCACACTGAGGGCCTGGTGGGAAGGCCCTGGGCAGGACCCCGCATCTACTCAGAGGCTATTAAGCCAGACCTGGGTGAGAATACGACATGCTCCACAGCCACGGTATACAGGAGCCAGCAGCAGGGCCAAGTGCGTGCACCAGGAGAAGAGGCACAACCAGGGCTGCCGAGCTGCCTCCTGTTCAGTCTGCCCTTCCACGCTGACGTCTGACAGGCACTGCCCCTGGAACCAGTACCAATAAGACAGTGCACGCACCACCAGGGCTGACCAAGTCCTCCCTCCGCACCCCCCACGCCTCCCCAGCACCATCCCCTAGAGGTTCACACCTTTGTCCCTGGAGGGAGCAGACTACAGAATTTCCCAGATTCAAGGCAGCAGCCCTGCCCACACTGGCCTTCACCTTGTCCTGTCATCAGCCCAGAACGACCTGCTGCTCATGGAGGCCTGGGCTGAGGGCCAGCAGGGGAGGCTCTGGCCAGTGGCGCACTTACAGCATCCCGGGACTCACCCCCACAGAGGAATCACCTCCTCCCCAAATAAAATCAAAGCCTCCACCTACACCTGAGAGAGCTTATGAGCTACACGGAGAGGTGCGGCCCCATTGCACATGTCTGCCCCGACATCACCGGCTGTGGGCCAGGCACTGCGCTAGACAGCGGCCTAGAGAGGAGAACAGGCTGATGACCTGGCGGGGGCGGGAGCTGGCACGCCTAAGCGAGCCCAACACAGGGAGCCGGTGAACAAGTTCTACAGTGTGTTCGGGATGGTAAGTGCTAAGGAAGGAAGGAAGGAGCGCGGCAAGAGGTCTGAGTACCACTGAAGGTGATGTATGAACCAACACATGAGGAGGCAAGAGAAGGAGCTGTGTGGTTATCTGGGAGAAAGGCCTTCTGGACAGAGGCAACAGCCTTTGCAAAGGCCCTGGGGCAAGACGTGCTAGCATGCCTGAGGAACGGCGAGGACGCCAGTGTGGCTGAAGTGGCGTGCACAGTGGGCAGAGGTGTAAGAGATGAGGGCAGAGAACAATGGGACCACCGTGGGCACCTTGTAAACCACGGACATGAGTAAACTGGGAGTCGTGGTCTTCAGACAGCCAAGAGGGATGAGAGTGACTCAAGGTTTAAAGGAGAACGCTGGCTGTGGAGTTGAGGACTCACAGTAGGAGGCAAGGGCAGATACAGGCAGCCAGTTGTGGAGGCTACCACGGTGATGCAAGCCACATGTGCCGGGGGCTCCAGCAGGGTAGGGGTAGCGGGTGTGAGATCTGGCAGACTCCGGGCATTTTCAGAGCACAGCTGAGAGGGTTTCTTGCTGGAGAGGATATAGCTGTGCTAGAAAGAACTGAGCACAGGGTTTTGGCCCAAGGACCTGGAAGGATGGAGATGCGATTAACCAGGACAGGGGAAGGCTGCGGGTGGGACCAGCTGAGGGGCAAGATCTGAAGCTCAGGTTGGGGCACGGTGAGTTTGGAATGGCCGCTGACAGCCAAGTAGCAATGCTGGATGGGGCAGGAGGACACCCTCAGCTAGAGTTCAGGCCTGAGGTGGGGCTAGAGATGTGAATGCGGGCGTCATCGGCACTTGAAGCCACCAGAGGGACATGATCGCCAGGGCTCCCGCACCCTCGAGCTGAGGCAACTTGGCTGAGAATCAGTCAATATTTGAAATCCGTATGAAGAGCCTGAAGGTGCGTACACCCTCGTGGCCCAGCGATTCCACTCCCAGAACTTTAGCTGAGGAAATCATCACGGCCGAGCATGGACACTGAGCCACAGAACATTCGCTGCTGCGTTATTCATGACAACAGAACAGCCCAGACAGCCAAGGGGGACTGGTTCAGTTGTGGGATGTCCACAGGAAGCGCTCAGAGGACTGTGTACGGCTGTGTACATGTGTGAGCGTGTGTGTGGGGGCACACGTACAGGACTGTTACGTGAAACAGTGGTTTCATCTGGTAAGTTTATGGCTGACTTTATATTCTTCTACATACGATTTTCATTTTCCTCATTTTCTATAATAAACACTCAATGTTTTAACAGTCAGAGACCTAGCTTGTGTCCACCCTACCAAAACGTTGCCAGCAGCCTGTGAACAGACAGACAACTCTGATTAGAAAGTTCCTTCCTGTGCTCTGCTGAACTCCCCTGAGGCCCGCGGTCCTAGGTCTGAAGGCCACAGGAGACCCTCGGAGCTGGGCGCATCCTCAGGTTAACCGTACCCCTCTGAAGCTGTTCAGACCCTTCTAGGGACAGGAGTTCACTCCCTCCCGGGAAGTGGGTCCCAGTTCTGAGGCCCTGCCTCTCTGCCCTGCCAGCCCAGCCAGGCTACCTTCCCACACCGCGGGGAGGAGGTCTGATGAGGCCCATCACCGGACGACATCCCCCTGCTCCGCCCACGGAGACACATTAGCAACCGAGTGGCTAAAGCCCAGGCCTTGGAGACCAGGCCCAGGTCTGAAGCTTGGCCCTCTCCTGAGGGCGCTTGTCTCCCCGGGTGGGGGGTCAGGGGGAGGTCCTGAAATTTAAAAGTAAAACGAGTGCCCTAATGTACTCATCCGCTCTCTCACATCTGCAAACTGGGCTCTGTGAACTGCAGCAGGGGGGCCCCTGGCCCAACCTTGGAGGGCCCCTCCTTCCTGTCCCCCCTTTCCCCAGGCTGGAGGGAGCCAGGTTCCTCTCAAACCCCTGCCGATCCGCAGGGGTTTCATCAAATGCCTTTGCACCAAACCCGAGATGCAGCCCATCGCAGCCTGGCTTCCTGGACAGACTAGAAAGCATGCTCGTCGGAGCAAAGCACTCTCTCCTCTTCCGGGAAACCAGCCCACTCTGGGCTCAGCTCCTGCGCAGGCCCTCCTGTCACCGTTGCCCACCTCTCCCCGCAGCCCAGTCAGGAGACGCAGGGGCAGAGGGTGCACTCAGCATGCCAACAGGCAGTGCTTTCCATCCCAGCAGGCAAAGGGACAGGAAGGGGGACAGAGCAGAGGGGGAGGGAAAGGGCAGGAGGGGACACCTGAGCATTTCAGCTTCTCAGGATTGAGAGATTTTCACAGCAGGGTGCCACGATTTCGTTTGAACTGTTATGAATTCCCATAAAATCAGACGCACTCAACTTTGAATAGAAATACACTGCAGAAATCAAAGACAATTTGGGGATTATTCACCACCACTACACACAGAGATGTTTGTGCGTGCAAGGAGACGTCTGCAGGCACACCGTTAGGGCCACGGATGGCCACACTTCAAAGCCCACACCACCCAGGCCACTGTCTGGGGAGGCTGCTAGGATGGAAGGTCACTTACAGCGACCCTACTCGGAAGGAGGGAAAAGACCACCCTGTGGCCATTATATTCTTGTGCCCTTCCCTGGGTCCCTCCCCAAAGCTCCCACTGAGTGAACCAGGGGTGGGGGGGGGAGGTGAGCCAAGCAGGGCTGTGAGGGGCACAGCCTGAGACCCCCACAGTGGCGTGTCAGGTGGTCCAGCATCCTCCACAGGAGGCTAGGTGTCTTGAGTCCCCTCAACCTACACTTTTTAAAAAATCATACAGTAGGAACTATATTTTATTCTGTCCTTTTTGGAGGTCATACACAGACAGGGTACATAATTGTACAGCAGGATGTAGCGCAGGAAGTGAGTCTCCTTTCTACCCCAGCCCACACATGGCCAGAGGCAATCAGGAATTCCTGAAGTACTGTAGGTACACGTAAGGATATAGCATATAGGTCTCTCCTCCTCTTAAAAAAAAATCAAGTGGTATTCATGCCATGCTACTCCTAGGTGTTTCTCATGGCAGTGTATCCTGAAGATGGCTCTATCTCAGTACACACAGAGCTGCCTTGCTCTTTTCAGTAGCTGTGGAGTGTTCTATACAGGGGGACCATAATTAACCTCTGCTGATGGACATTTAGTTTGTTTTAAACCTTTCGCATTAACGAATGAAGCCACAATGAGTATCCTTGTTCCCATGTCTATACACCGTGTGAAGTGGGAGATTTTCATATTTTTATAGCTGTTGACAAACTGCTCTCCAAAGAGGGTGCCCGAAGTTGCACTTCCTCCAACAATTAGGAAAGGCCAGTTTCCCGATACCGTCACCAGCACTGGGCACTCACTCTACTCCTGAGTTCCAGAAAAGCTGAGGCTCCGGATCCTCAGATCCCCAGTCCCATCAGGGTGGGGAGGAAGAAGAGAGTTGATCAAGCTCACCTTTCTCCTATCTCCCGACTCACCATCATGGTAACAGCCAACAGACCCTGGCCCAGCTCTGGTACGTTGCTGAAATTTGCACCCTCTCCCTCAAGGGGTCACTGCCAGTCACCACACTCTGTGTTCTCCCTCTGTGCCTCGGCCAGGCTATTCTCTCCATCTGGAACACCACCTGGCCCCACCTTGCATGTCCAGCCCCCCCCTTCAGGGCACAGCTCTAATGCCACTTCTTCCATGAAGCCTTCCCAGATCTCTGCCGGCAGTGGGATCCTCAGCTCCCCTTGTCCTTCATACATTTTTGGAGACAGCTATCCCAGCTGCAAGGGTTAGTTAGACTTTCACACATCCTCCTTCTGCAAGAAGACCCTCAGCTCCTTGCAAGCAGAGTCTACTTTACCCCATACAGCCATCTGCCAACTTAACATCTCCTCTTGGTGTGTCTCTAACATTTAACTTATCCAACAGCGATCCAATTTCTTCTCTGAATAGGTTCCCATCCTTGCTTTTCCCATCTCAGTAAATTCACTTCCATTGACACATTCTTTTGATTAATTCAGTTAACAAAGATCTTTCATGCATCCGTAAGTGGTACTTTCCTCCTTACCCCTTCCGTCACCGTATTTCAGGCACACTAGCCATTTCTCAGCCTCAAACCTGCCAAGTTCATTCCCACCCCCTGGTCATCACTGTGGGTGATCGAATTATTAGTCCCAACCCTTCACTCTGCATAGGATCGAGCATCTACACCCATGCTGGGGTCTCATGGTAGGCAGAGGGTGCCGTCCCACCCTTGATGCTGGGCTTGACCATGTGACTTGCTTTGACCAACGGATGCTCTGGCCAAGCTCCACACCAGCAGAAGCATGATCCTTGTGCAGAGGGGCTTTTGCCCCTTGAGCTCCTGCCTTTCAACCTGAGAGGAACATGCCCCAGATAGAGTGAGAAGACTGAACCCACACAGGGCCCAGAATCAAGCTTAGTCACGCCTCGCCTAGATTTGCTGACCCTCCCCCGTCACCCACAGACACATGAGTGAGAGCAAATGATTGTTGTAGTGGTTTGTTACGCAGCTTTACTGAGGCAATGAGTGACTGATACCAGCACTATGAAATATATATAACCAGAGACAAAAACAGAGAGGGAAATCTTCATGCCATTGGATTTAGCTATAACACCAAAAGCACAGGCAAGAGAAGATAGATATATTGAACTTCATCAAAATGAAAAACTTTTGTACATCAAAGGACACTATCTACAGAGTAAAAGGCAAACCTGCAGAAGATACTTGCAAATCACATATCTGAGAAAGGATTAATATTTAAAGTACATAAACAACTCCTAAACAGCTTTTGAGTCAGACTGTATTCCACGTGGCAGTTTTTGTGAAAATCTCCTCTAGTGGGAATGGTACAGAGTTCTGGGAGGCCATTTGGCACAATAAAACTCCAGGTTTTTTTCCAGTTCCACCCACCAGAATTTCCCTAAGGACATCGTCAGAATCATGGCACAGAGGGTTTTTTTTGAGGATGTTTTCAGTAGCACTGTTTCTACTGGTAAAAACAGGCCAGACAATAATCAATGACAGAAGTTTACATGAGTAAATTAGGGCACTTTCATGTAGCCGACTACGAGGCAGCCACGGAAAATCATGTTTTCAGAGAACGTTTATTGACAAGGAAAAATGTTCATGGCAAACTGTTAAACAGAAAACGTAAGCTACAAGACTATTCATAGTGTGTTACTATGTTGGAAAAAAATAAATTATATATTATATATATATATCTGTATGGAAAACATCTAGCAACACATTTGCATCTTTATTT
The DNA here is from genome assembly GCF_949774975.1 of Lagenorhynchus albirostris. NCBI lineage: Eukaryota > Metazoa > Chordata > Mammalia > Artiodactyla > Delphinidae > Lagenorhynchus > Lagenorhynchus albirostris. The sequence continues at coordinate 23,627,842 of NC_083110.1, read as the reverse complement.
TATCTTCCTCAGTGAGATAACAGGTGATTTTTTTTTTATCCTTAATGTTTTTCTGTATTTTCTAAGCTATCTGCATTGGGGTACTAACAGTATCTAAACAAAGTAGAAAATATCCCATTTAAAAACTAGTAGTCAAGACAGCATGGTTCTGGCATACAGAGAGACATACAGATCGATGGAATAGAATTGACAGTCCAGAAATAAAACCATGTGTCTATGGTCAGCTGATTTTCAACAAGGATGCCAAGTCCATTTAACTGGGAAAAAGCAGTCTTTCCAACAAACGGTACTGGGACAACTAGATAGTCCCATGCAAAAGAATGACATTGGACCCTACCTCACTCCATCTACCAAAATTAACTCAAAATCAAAAACCTATATGAAAGAGCTAAAACTCTTAGAAGAAAAATAGGTATAAATCTTCATGACCTTGGATTAGGCAATGGTTTCTTAGATATGAGACCAAAAGCATAAGCAACAAAAGAAAAAACAGACAAGTTGGCTTTCATCAAAATTAAAAATATGTATACTTCAATGGACACTATCAAGAGAATGAAAAGACAACCCACAGAATGGGAGAAAATATTTGCAAATCATACATCTAACAAGGGACTTATCTAGAATATATAAAGAACTCTTACAACTCAACAGTAAAAAGATGAATAACTCAATTTAAAAATGGGCAAAGGATCTGAATAGACATTTCTCCAAGGAAGATGTAGACATGGCCAATAAGGCAACGAAAAGATGCTCGATGTCACTGGTCATCAGGGAAATGCAAATCAAAACCATAATGAGATATCCCTTCATACTCACTAGTTTAGCTATAATCAAAAAGATAATAGCAGCGTTCGAGAGGATGTGGAGAAACTGAACCCTCCTTCATTGCTGATGGGAAGGTAAAATGGTACAGCCACTTTAAAATAGTCTGGCTGCTCCTCAAACTATTAAACAGTTAGCATAAGACCCAGCAATACCATTCTATGTACACAGCTAAGAGACATGAAGACCTATGTCCACACAGAAACTTGCATATGAACGTTCGAGCGTTATTATTTTTAATAGTCAAAAGGTCAAACCAAAAAAAAAAAAAAAAGGTCAAACCAAATGTCCATCAATGGACAAATGGATAAACAAAACGTGGTGTATCCATGCAACGGGATATTATTCAGGCATAAAAATTAATGAAGTACTGATACAACATGGATGAACCTTAAAAACATGCTAAGACAAGGAAGCCAGTCACAAAAGAAGACCACGTGTTATATGAGTCTATCTATATGAAATGTCCAGCCAGAAAAGGCAAATCTATAGAGACAGCAAATAGATTAGTGGTTGCTCAGGGTTGACGTGATGGAAAGATATGGGGGTGATAGGTAAAAGGTATGGTTTCTTTCGAAGAGGATGAAAATGTTCCAAAATAGACTGTGGCAAAGGTTGCACTTTTCCGTGAATGTACTAATAACCACTGAACTGTACACTCTAAGTGGGTAAATAGTATCATATGTGAATTATATCTCAATAAAGCTGTTTAAAGAATAAAAAAATAAATTTAAAAAGGCAGAAAGCAAGCTAGTGTAGAAGCTGAGGTGTATCAGATTGAAGCCAGTTAACCTGCTAGTTCAACCAGGGTGCTGACCCTTCTGCTTGCCTCTCTGGGTGCTGCCTCCCACCCCCAACCAGGGAGGCCACTTGGCCTCACCTAGTCCCATCTTGCCACCCCTGAAGTCCATGCCCAGTGGTGAGCCAGCGTGGGCCAGGAGCAGCCCATGTTACAAATACGGAAACTGACTGCCACAGAGGCTGCCTCCCTTGTCTTCAGCCCTTCAGCCTGAGAGCCAGCGATGGAAATGGAGACCCCAGGTCCTGAGCCTGTCCCTGCAACCACTTGCTGGGTAGCGTTTGGAAAGTCCCCGCTCGCCTCTGTAACACGCAAGGTGGACGCCGTTTTCCCGACTCTGCTATTCTCTGCCTCTCAGATGCTGACCACAGCCCCGCCCTGCCCCGCCCCACCCACAGACAAGTCAAGGTCGTTTGCTCATTGGCCAGGCAGGCACTCAAGGGAACTGTGAGTGGGACCAAGTTCAATCTCTACCGGCTGGTTCACTAGCGTCCCCAAGACCTGGGGATGAGAGGGAAGCCAGGTCACCCTTTTGTATGTCCCTTTCTTACCAGACAGATGGAGGGGTCCACATATATTCCAAGTCTCCACCTCCTTCTCTCCTTCTGCCCTTTCGACTCTCGGCCCCTGCACCCCAAAACCTGCCCCAAAGAGTCTGGAATGCTGGGCAGCCGTCACCCAGCAAGTTCCATGCTGCATCCTGAGGCACAGCCCCCGGCTCTAAGCCGCCTCCAGGAGGACATCTCTGCTGATTTTAGCTCTGCAAAGTCTCTCCGCGAATGTGACTGCAAATCCAGACAGGCAGATGCTAGGCCATTTCACAGACGAGGAAGCAGCACCGAGAGGATCAGCTGGACGCTGAGAACAAGCCAAGGGGTCAGCGGCAGAGTCTAGGCCGCCTCCTGGCACAGGTCCCCGGGGGACCGCAGGGCATGAAGGCGACAGAGAGAGCACGAAGGGGCCCACTTCCTGCTGCGGTCTCACCCACACAGGAGCTCGAGAGCCCAGGCCAGGGCAGGCGTTGTCCCGGCAGATGGGCAGGGCAGGCTCCCGGCCAGCCACACTCCTAGGAAAGGCCTCTGCCTCATCCCCAAGCCCGGGGCTTAACGACTGGGAGCCCATTCATATTCTTTCTTTCTCTCTCCCTCTCTCCCACTGTGATGTTAGCCAGACTGGTTCCCTCGCCTGCCTTCCACCCCACCCCCTCCAGGACCCCCTCTGCGACCTCTCCAGTCTCTCAGGGACACCCGTTCAGCACTGAGCCTCTCCTCCTGCTTCTCCTTAGGTGCAAACAGGAATTTTCAATCACGGGGTAGCCGTGAATCGTGTAGTAACCCCCAGGCAAGGCATCAGGTCTCTCCAAGCTTCAGTATCCTGGCCTGCAAGATGCCACTTAGGACGTCACAGCTCAGGCCTTTGCCTGGGCAGGTCCCCATGCCCGACGGCCCTCCCTCCCACCTGGCCATGTGGGGACTCACCTGTCAGAAAGAGGCTGAAATGTCACCTTCCCTGAGGAGTCTCCCTTGACGCCCTTCCAGCCTCCCAGGCAGAAGCCGCCCTCCATCCTCTGTCTGGGATCCCTGCTCACGCTGCTTTAAAGCACTTGACACAGGCATGCGAGTTCTCGTTTCTGTGCTAACCATGCTGAGGGCTCCTCCCCAGCCAGCCCAAGCCTGCGCAGAGTAGGTGCACAGTCAACATTCCAGGACAGGGATACGGATGCGCCCCCTTCCAGCTTGAACAGCCTGTGGCTGTGGTGCAGGAAAGCCGCTCTCAGCCAGGTCCACGTGGGGGCAGTGGGATCCCCGTGGTAGTGGTGGTGGTAGGCGGGGGGGGGGGCTGCATGTCCCCACCCCAGGGAACGGGGAGGAGGGGGATAAGGCCTGGGCTCGCTCTCTACAGGAAGCCGATAGTTTTCTCTGGAAGTTAAGTGATAAATCTTTCCCAGATTGTCTGTGACAGCTGCTTCCTCCCCACATAACTGTGCAAGGTGCTGTTCGATACTTTTTATGCTTACTATTATCGCAGCTCCCGAAGGAAGAAAGAAGAGCCCAGAGGGGCCTTGGTGGGGAAGAAGTTTTAGATGCTTGACCAAGAGCTCAGTGAGGAACCGGGGTCCCGCCGGGCTATCTCACTATGTGGTGGGGAGAAAGGGACAATTCCACACGGGGAGCTTCCGGAGATTGGAGGGAGACATCTGTGTTCAAGTCCCTGCTCAGCCTCAGTTTCCCCTCTGTTCAAACCGAGAGAATAGCACCTCCTCGGCGGATGTTATGAGGATTCAATGAGCGCCCTCAAGCGCGCCTCGCCCATGGTGAGCGTTCCATCGATTCAAATGCCCTCATGCTCTGCTCCATCCGCAGTCCCTGTCTCTTCTGCCTAATTCGCAAAACACTAACAACACTAGTAGTAATGCCCATTAGGTGTAGGGCATGTCACTGTCGTCACGCTCATCACAGCCCCACCTTGCCCCTCACGGGGATCGCAAGCCACCAGGGAGCCAGCGCCATGTGGTCTCAGACAAGACAGAGAGCACCACCCGTGATGCCTGCCCAGCTTACTGCTGCCTTGTAGGTCACCTGGCTCTCACAGCGCCTTGCAGGTGGCAATGGCACCCGCTTTCCCAGATGGTGAGACTGAGTCTCAGGGGGGTTAAGAGGCATGACCCCAAAACCCTGAAGTCTTTGGACCTCGGTTCAACTGACTCAACTAGGAATCTGTTTAGGTGAGCCCCAGAGCTGTCACCTCCCGCCACTGCCCTCCCTGCCTTCATCCCACTCCCAGCAAACAGACCCACCTGCAGAGGCCAGACCGGCCCGCCAGAGCTGCTGGCTAGCTATCCCTCTGCCTGTCCATTGCTAACCTCTGACCAGATGTGCTTCTCACCAGGACCCAGCCAAGGAGGGCCTTCCTGCTTTGCCCTCCTTCTCTGGAGGCAAAGGACTTGCCCCGAGCCTGGGGCAGGGAGTGATTTCAAGCCCAGCCCCAGCTGCAGGGCATGGTTAGCCATTTGGTTGTCACTGAGCCCCAGCTCTGTAGGGGCACAAAATCCACAGCAAGTTCTCTCCCATCCTTTTACAGGTAGCTTGGCCATCACCTCCTCCAGGAAGTGTTCTCTGATTTCACCAGCTAGGCTTCGGCATGACTTCCTCCACTCTACTGTGCCCCTGACAGACTACTCCATTCTAGCATGCCGTAGTGTGTGTGTGTGTGTGTGTGTGTGTGTGTGTGTGTGTGTGTGTGTGTGTGTGTGTGTGTGTGTGTGTGTGTGTGTGTGTGTGTGTGTGTGTGTGTGTGTGTGTGTGTGTGTGTGTGTGTGTGTGTGTGTGTGTGTCACCGGCCTCTGAAATCCCCTAGAATCAGGACCCTTACTTATTCACCTTGGGTATTCTGTTCTCACAGCATAGAGAAAGTAGAGGACCAGAGCACAACTGCTTCTCCCAAAGAGAGACTAGAGTGGGCGTGCCTCATGCCAAACACACCCTAAAATTCTGAAGGCTTTCCCCTTTGCTCCCCCCAACCCATGGAGCTGCCCGGGAAAGGCAGTCTTAAGACTAGGGGACCCAGGGCTGTGGGGGAAGCAGACGAGCATACTACCCCTCTCCTCTCTGGGCCTCCACTTTCCCATCTATGAAATGGGGATCCAGTTTCCCAAGGTAGAACAAGCACATGGGGACTGACAGCAGGTCCTTTGACCAGGAAAACCACCCACATCAGTGCAGGAGGCCATGAAGGAGGTCTGAGGTGCCAGGAGCTGCTGGGGCTTGCCCCTCACCCCAACCACCTTCCTTCCTCACACAAGGAACACTGAACACCTGGGGCAGAAAACTAGAACCAGAAGAAACCCAGAGATTCCCAGCAGACAGTCCACTTTGCAGATAAGGAAATGAGGCCCAGGAGGGAGGCGGGATGGGTATTAACACATGGTGAGCATGCGTATCAAGTGCTAGACTTCTTATAAAGTGTCACAGATCCTTACCACTACCTATGAGGGGGCCTTACTGACCCATCCTGCAGATGAAGAAACTGGGGCTGAAGGAGAATCCACAACCTGACTGGGATCTCACAGCAGAAAGTAACGACAGCAGGATTCGAACCCAGGAGGCTCTGGCTCCGGGAACAGAGACCTTTCCAGAGCACCACAGAGCAAGGGCTAGCCTGGAGCCAGGAGCACGGGAGCCAGTGAATTCAAGATGGAGGTTTTTGACTCTCCCGCCCCAATCCAGTGCTCTCTCTTCTACATGGTGCAAGACTGCCCCACACTGTCCTACCCTCCAGACCTCGTGTGTGAGATTCAGAGAATCACTGAACACCAGGATTGGAGAGAACTACAGTTGGCTCTTCGTCCAATAGCTATATTCTACAGCATCCTCCCTTCTAGACTTTGAACCTGAGCTTGTATGCCTCCAGTGACAGAAAGCTCACTACCTACATAGGATACATTCCATCTTTTGGACAGCTTGGTAAATTAGGATGTCCTTCCTCTTAATGAATAAAAATAAAACCCTCTTTTAAAGACCCAAAGGCTTCAGGTGGCTTCGGGTTCACTCTGTCCACATCTGCTTCCATTCAGCTCCTCACACACCCACTTCCTCACCATCTTCCACCCCAGCCTCTTTTAATTTATCTCCTGACCCTCCCCCATTCCTCATCCTCAGTAACCGCTTTCTAACCTTTACTAAGGACATCTTTTTTAAAACACTCAATTTAAGAAAAAATATTTCACATCTCTATGAGCAATACACAAATCATAATTCTTAAAAATAACAAATTGCAGGCCAGAGTAATCATAAGTAAATTGATATTGATAAATAAGCTTTTCTCTAGAGCAGTAGGTGGTTTATTTTAATCTAATGAGTTTTGTATTTTCCCAGCTTTCAGATTCCATGATGAAGCGCTGTCTGCAATAGAATTACGACGCTCTTCAAAATATTGTAATTTAATGCCTCATTTTGTCAAGACTTTCTTGAAAATGAGATTTGTTCCTAGCGAAGAATTTTACTCAGCTCTTTCCCACATGCCCCCACCCACCTCTCCAGGCAAACAGGTTCTCCTCAGGCCTGGGGTGGGGGGTGGGAAGGGGGACAGAAGCCAGGTTAAACACAGGGAGACAGGCATGGACCTGAAAAGGAGTGTGGAGGACCATGCCTGGCAGACTCAGCCTTGCTTTGTGGCTGAGTAGCACCCGCTGCCCACTCTGTGCCTCGGCACTGCCTCCTGCAAACAGGGAGCGGCCACACCTGCCCAGACCTCATCCTTCCTTATGAGATGCTCAGAGGGCTCCCCTTTTGGGTTCTAGGGAACAGGATACAGACCTGAGAGCCCTACAGACAGGAGAGAAGACTGACCCTGCAGGCAGCAGAGCAGCAGAAACTAAAGCTGGGGGGGAAACTAACAAGGCTATTTGTGGAGAAGCCTTTGGGGTCATCTGGTTGAATGTCCTCCAGGGACAGGGAGCTCACCACCATCTCACCCAGGCTGGTGCACTGTTAAATGCACCACTGCCAGGCCACTGGAGGGAGCTTTCGATGCAGTTGGTTACGAGAAACACTGAAAGGAATAGAACAAGAGGTCAAGAGAGCAGCCAGACCGGCTGGATTCACATCCTGGGTGGATGAACTTTCCTGAGCTGCTCAACTTCTCTGGGCCTCAGTTTCCCGCATCTCTGAAATGGAGGTAATAATAGTACCTACTTCATAGGGTTGCTACGAAGATCAAATGAAGTAATGTATGTAAAAAACTTGGAATACATGCTCACATATAATAAGCTCTCAGTAAGTGTTATTAGTAGGGTCACCAACATCATCATCATTACGTGTGTGCAGAGACTACTTGAGAGGACACTAAGAAACCAGAAAACCTACAGCCTCTGGGAGGGAAACCTGGGTGGCTGGCGGAGAGAGGGAGGAAAGAGAGACTTCACTGTATTCCATTTGGGGCCTTTTGAATTTTCCATGTACACTATATGACCTACCTGAAAATAAAGCTGTAGAAACAAAAGATAATTTGGTATTTCAAAAAAGAAAAAGAGGACTTCCCTGGTGGCGCAGTGGTCAAGAATCCGCCTGCCAATGCAGGGGACACAGGTTTGAGCCCTGGTGCGGGAAGATCCCACGTGCCATGGAGCAACTAAGCCCATGCACCACAACTACTGAGCCTGTGCTCTAGAGCCCACGAGCCACAGCTACTGAGCCCACGTACCACAACTACTGAGCCCACGCACCTAGAGCCTGTGTTCCACAACAAGAGAAGCCACCACAATGAGAAGCCCACACAGCTCAACAAAGAGTAGCCCCCGCTGGCCACAACTAGAGAAAGCCTGCGTGCAGCAAGAAAGACCCAATGCAGCCAAAAATAAATAAAGACAAGACAAGACAAGAAAAGAAACAAAAGAAAAAGAAAGAAAGACAAATTTTCTCTTGTAATGGACCCCAAGCTGCCTTCTAGGAACTTGCACTCTTTATTTGGGCTTATAGCCTCCAGAATCACACAGTCAACTTCTGCCCTTTGAAGCACCCCACTCATTCGCTCAACAGACCTATCCTGAACACAAGCCCTGAACTGCTAGATGCGAAGCGTTCAACAGAGGCTGAGATCCCTGCAGCCTGGCAGGTGAGAGGGACCCTCGGCCTCACCATCACCATCCTAAGTCTTCCAGGTGAAAACCCTTCTGGTGACATCTTCTCCCCTACTTGGCCCACTTTCTCTTAAAGAGCTGTCCTTGTGCCTGAACTAAGTTTCAGGTCCCCACTTTTGATTTTAAAATTAGGCAAGTTGACCATTTAATAATACACATGATGAAGGGTTTAGGGGTGAAGTGAGCCAATGTTACACCACTAACTTTGAAATGCAGCCCCAAAGAAAGGGTTTGATGGATGCATATATGATAAATTAAATGCAACAAAATGTAAACTGTAGGATCCCAGTGGGGGGTACATGGTGTTCACTGTATAGGTCTTTCAACCTTTCTATGTGCTTGAAAATCTGTATGATAAAACTGGGGGGAAAGGAGGAGCATTAAAAACCACACAAAACTTCAAATGGCTTTTTACATCTAGGTGGCCCTCCAGTACCCTTGTCCTATGGGGACTTTTGGGGAAAACTAGAAAGAGAAATAGACAAATCTACAGTCATAATGGAAGACTTCAACATACCTTTCTCAAAAACAAACAGAAAAAGCAGAAAAATCAGTAAGGATACCAACATCTAATCAACCTGACTTACATATCTGACCTCACTGACAAAATGAACACTGTGTACATCTACAGAATAAACATTCTTCCTGTGAGGCAATGGATAATTTACCAAAATCCACCATTCTGGGCCATAAAGTAACTTTCAAAACATTTCAAGAAATTGAAGTCACTCAGAGTATGTTCTTTGATCATAGCAGATTAAGCTCAAAAACAACCATTAAAAAACTGAGGAAATCTCCAAATGTTTGGAAATGAAGCAAATGTCCTTCTAAAAAAATGTAAATCAAAGAAGAAAGTGCAACAGAAATTAGAAAATAGTTTGAGCCTTAAAATAATGAAAATACAACATCAAAATTTTTGACATACAACTTTTGTGCTTAGAGGGAATTTTATAGCCTTAAATTCAGATTTTAAAAAAGAAGAAACTCTATAAAACAATCATCTATACCTTTCTTGAAAAAGTGTTTCAAGAAGTAAATTAAACGTAAAAGTAGAAGGAAATTTTTAAATTTACTAACAAAAACAGAACTTAATGAAATAGAAAACAAAATTAAATAAGCAAAAATCAGTAAATTAAAAGTTGGTTCTCTGAAAAGACTAACAAAAGTGACAAATCCAGTGATCAGCAAGACAATGAAAAAAATGAGAGAGAAGGCATATATTACCAGTATCATGAATGAATAGAAAGTACCACTGCAGATGCTACAAAGTATAGAGACTATAAGACAATAATGAAGGAGATATTATGAATATCTTTATATCAATTCATATAAAAATTTATATAAAATAAAGTCCTCAAAAAATACCACTTACCGAAATGGACACACAAAAACACAGAAATATAAATAGTCCTATTTCTCTAGGGATATTGAAATTGTTATCAAAAACCTTTCTACTGGGCTTCCCTGGTGGCGCAGTGGCTGAGAGTCGGCCTGCCGATGCGGGGGACGCGGGTTCGTGCCCCGGTCCGGGAAGATCCCACATGCCGCGGAGCGGCTGGGCCCGTGAGCCATGGCCGCTGAGCCTGCGCGTCCGGAGCCTGTGCTCCGCAACGGGAGAGGCCGCAACAGTGAGAGGCCCGCGTACCGAAAAAAAAAAAAAAAAAAACCTTCCTACTAAGAAATATAGGCTCATGTGGCTTCTCTATTTAATTTTCCTAAACATTTAAGGAAAAACATAATACAAATCTTATCCAAACTCCTAGAGAAACAGAAAAAGAAGGAACAGTTCCTCATTTATATAATGAGGCCAGCATAGCTTGATACTATAATCTGACAAGGATATCAGAAGAAAGGCAAATCATAGGTCAATCTCTTTGATGAACACAGATGAAAAAAGTATTTTAAAGAATATTAACAATTCACATGCAAAATATAGTCAAGGGAGAGCTGTTATAGCTAGTCCAATAGCATCCAAGGGATTATGAAAAGAATAATGCATGAAGACAAAGCTGGATTTATCCCAGGAATGCAAAGTTGGTTAACTTTTGAAAATCAATTCATGTAATTCAGCACATTAACAGGAGAAAGAAGAAAAAGTACATGATCATTTCAAATAGATGCAAAAATACATTTGATAAAGTTCCATACACATTTATGATAAAAAAAAAAACTCTTAGCAAAACAGAAGAAAAGAGGCCATGTATGAAAAACCCACAGCTAACATCATACTCACTGGCTAAAGACATTCTTAAGATCTGGAACAAAACAAGGATACCTGCTATTACCACTACCATTCAACACAGCATTGAAAGTGCTAGCCAGAGTCATTGGGCAATAAATTCCCAATTCCAATTTTGAAAGGAAGAAGTAAAATTATCTCATTCACAGATGACAGGATCATATATAGAAAACTCTAAAGATTCCATCTAAAAATTGTTGGAAAAAATAAAATCATAAAAATAAAAATTGTTGGAGCCAATAAATAAATTCAGCAAGGTTACAGGATACAAAATCAACTCATGCAAATAAGTTGCATTTCTATACACTAGCAATGAATAACCTGAAGACAAAATTAAGAAAACAGTTCCATTTACATCAGCATCTAAAAGAATAAAATACTCAAGAATAAACTTAACCAAGGAAGCAAATGACTTGTGGACTGAAAACTATAAAACGTTGCTGAAAGAAATTAAAGAAGACATAAATAAGTGGGAAGACATCCCATGTTCATGGATCGGAAGACTTAATATTGTTAAAATACTATACTTAATATTGTTAAGATAAAATACTACCCAAAGCAATCTACAGATTTAATGTAACCTCATCAAAATGCTAATGGTGTTTTCTGCAGAAATAGAAAAACCCATCCTAAGATTTATATGCAATTTCAAGGGACCCCAAATAACCAAAACAATCTTGAAAAATAACAAAGTTGGAGAATTCATACTTCCTGATTTCAAAATTTGCTACCAAGTTACATTAATCACAGTAAGTGCAATACTGATGTAAGGGCATGAATATAGACCAATGAAATAGAACAGAGAGCACAGAAATAAACCACTGCATATATGGTTAAAATATTTTCAACAAGGGTGCCAAGATCATTCAATGCAGAAAGGACACTCCTTTTCAACAAATGGTCCTGGGAAAACTGAATATCCACATGCAAAAGTTGGACTCTTACCTTACATTACATACAAAAATTAACTAAAAATGGATCAAAGGCCTAAATGTAAGAACTAAAACTATAAACTTCTTAGGGAAAAATCTTCATGAGATGGAATTGGCAATGATTTCTTGGCCATGACACCAAAAGCATAGGCAACAACAATAAAAAAAAAGGTAAATTGGATTTCATCAAAATTAAACACTTGTATACATCAAAGGACACTATCAACAGAATGAAATGGCAACCTATAGAATGAGAGAAAATATTTCTATTCTGATAAGGGATTAGTGTCCAGACATATAAAGAACGCTTACAACTCAACAACAAAAAACATAAGCAACCCAATTCAAAAATAGCTTTGCAAAGGACTTGAACAGACATTTCTCCATAGAAGATGTTCGAATGGCCAATTAAGCACACGAAAAGATACTCATCAATAGCCATTAGGGAAATGCAAATCAAAACACAATGGGGGGCTTCCCTGGTGGTGCAGTGGTTGAGAATCCGCCTGCCGATGCAAGGGACACAGCTCGTGCCCCAGTCCGGGAAGATCCCACATGCCGCCGAGTGGCTGGGCCCGTGAGCCATGGCCACTGAGCCTGTGCATCCGGAGCCTGTGCTCCGCAAACGAGAGAGGCCACAACAGTGAGAGGCCCACATACTGCAAAAAAAAAAAAAAAAAAACCACAATGGGACACCACTTTATACCCATTAGAATGGCTATTATAAAAATATTAATAATAACAAAAATAAAAAGCGTTGGTGAAGATGTGGAGAAAATTGTAACTCGTGCATTGCTTGTGGGCATGTACAATCAAGCAACTTCTGTGGAAAACAGTATGACGGTTCCTCAAAAAACTAAATGTAGAATTACCGTATGATAATTTCACTCCTAAATATATACTCAAAAGAGCTGAGATATTTGTATACTGATGTTCTTAGCAGCATTATTCACAATAGCCAGAAAGTGGAAACAATCCAAATGACATCAATGGATGCACAGATAAATGAGGTATGGTATATGCATATAATTTAATTATTATTCAACCTTAAAAAGGAATGAAGTTCCGAGACATGCTAAACATGAATGAACCCTGAAAACATGCTAAGTGAAATAAGCCAGACACAAAATGATAAATATTATATGATTCCACTTGTACAAGATACCTAGAAACAGGCACATTCATAAGAGACAGAAAATAGAAGTTACCAGGGGCTGGAGGGAGAGAAAATGGGGAGTTATTGTTCAATGGGTATAGAGTTTACAGAGTTTCTGTTTGAGATGATTAAAAGTTTGGAAATGGATAGCGGTAGTGGTTGCACAACATTCTGAATGTTATTAGTGCCAATGAAATGTACACTTAAAGTGGCTAAAATGGTAAATTTTATGTTATATATATTTTCCCAAAGTTTTGAAAAAAGTAATGGAAGAAAATTTCCCTAATATGATAAATGACATCTACAAAAAACCTACAGCAAACGCTGTACGTAATGATGAAATATTGAAAGCTTTCTCGATACCAGAATCAAAATAAGGATGCCCACTATCACCACTTCAATGCAATATTATGCTGGAAGGCCTAGCCATTCCAATAAGGCAAGAAAAAAGATATCAATATTGGAAAAGAAGATATAAAATCGTTATTATTTATTGAATACATGATTGTGCATGTTAAAAAATCAAGGATTCTATAGATAAACTATCAGATTCAATAAGTAGATTTAACAAAGATTGTTGGATACAGGTCAATATTTTAAAAATCAATGGTACTTCTATATGCCAGAAACAATTAATTAGAAATGAAAATAAAAACCTTCAAATATCACTTACAATTGTATCAAAAAACATAAAACACATAGAAATCAATCTAATGAAAGAAGTGTAAGACCTCTACACAGACAACTAAAAAGCATCCTTGAAAGAAATTTATTAAGACCTAGGAAAATGGAGGAGTATATTTCGTTCGTGGATCAGAAACTCAGTATTATAAAGATGTCAATTTTTCTCAAATTGATCTACATATTGGTGATGCAGTCCCGATCAAATCTCAGCAGAGTTTTTGTGGAATTTCAAAAGTTGATTCTAAATTCATATGGAAATGCAAAGAGCCAAAAGTAAACAAAAGTGTTGAAGAAGAATAAAGCTAGAGAATTTATACTACTAGATATCAAGACTACATGTATAAACTAGTAATTACACCATAAAGCTTGTATTGGTAAAAAGAACAAATATACCCAACCGAATTGCATACACATATATGTACACCAAAAAACACACGACAAATGTTACTAACAGCCTTTTCCATAATAGCCAATAACTAGAAGCAATCCAATTGTCCATCAACAATAGTATGGGTAAACTGTGGTATATTCACACAATGGAAACCTATACGGTAATGAGAAGAAACAAATGTGATGAATCTCACAAATAAGTTGAGTAGAAGAAAACATTGCCAAGAGAAAATACGGTATGACTGAATTTCTATGAAGTTCAAAATAGGCAAAATGAATGCATGCTATTAGGAGACAGGATAGAAGTTACCTTTGACGAATGACAGAGAGATGGCTTCTGGTAATTTATTTTTTCTTGGTTTGGGTGGCAGTTATAGGGCAGTGGTCACTTTGTGATAATTCAAGCTGTACATGGATTACTTGTACACTTTTCCATATGTGTTATACTGCAATTACAAAGCTGACTAAAAAAGTTCCAGTTGACTTGGGACCAGCATCAATGCTACTAACCACTGCACCACCCTGCCTCTCTTCTTGCCCTTCTACCATGGGAGCACAGTGCCAGTGGGCACAGAGAGAAGCCACAGCCTCTGAACAAGGGCGCCTCTTCCTCCATGAAGCCTTCCAAGACTGCTCCCCACCAACCCAGACCCCACCCCCACCTCCTTTGAACCTCTAGATACATAGCCTTTATCACAGGCATAATAGTTACTCCTGGCACCCTCAGGCAGCCTGCAAGACTGTGAGCCTCCAGAACGCAGGAGCTGAGAATAACAGTAGCATAATAACTAACAGCTGAGGAGAACAGCAGCATAATAACTAACAGCTGAGGAGAACAGCAGCATAGCAGCATTTCTTGAGCATTGACTATATGGCAGGCACTTCTTCTAAGCATTTTACAGGCAATAACTCATTTAATCCTCCCAATAACACTTTGAGGTAGGTACTACTATTACCCTGATTTTCTAGATGAGAAAACTAAAGAACAGCATGACTAATTAAAGTGCCAAAGGTAACACAGCTAATCATTGGAAGAGCTAGGATTTGGACCTGGGTAGTTTGGCTCAGAGATAGAAATACTCTCCTTGTTGAGGAATAGGCCCACAGATGAAACCTGGTGCCTGTAGCCCTGGCCACATACACCCAGACCAGGCCCAAGGAGGAGGTGTTCCCCATCTCGTCCAGACAGGCAAATGTGTCTACGAGTCTGTGCAGAGAGGTGTGTGTGTATGGAGGTGTACAACCTCTTGAAAGCCCAGTTCTAAGAGGGTAGCAGGCACTGGGCCTGGGCTCCCTAAGCCTGAGGAAGCAGGCTAAAGCCAGAGTGTGGCTTTGGGGAAAAGTCCCTTCCCAGACCTGGGGAGGAGGGTCTGGGACCTCCTCAGGGGTCCGGCCCCTGCTGACAACACTCAGGATAAAGGAGGAGGTGGAGGCCAGGGCTCCTGGTCCTGTCCCAGGCACTGGCCAGGGGGCCTCTGCCTCCGAGTCCCAGGCCAGGGGTCTGGAAACAGCTCCTTGGAAGGTAAAGCCAGGTAAAGTCAGCCTCCTCTGGGAATGGACTGCAGCATCTCACCTTTCTCCGCTGCTCACCTGACACACTGCTCAACCAGTTTCTCCGTGGGTCTGCCTTTCTGCTCTCCTGCTGCAATTTAAGCTCATCTCCCTCCACTCTGTCCTAAAACGGCCCCCATCTCTGCCCAGAGGCTTTCTTTGCTTCACTGGGAGGTATGGGAGCTAGGGCGGCTCCTTTGTGCCAAGTCTGGGTGGCTGTAAACAGGCCCCAGTGACAAACACTAAAAATGACAGACCCCCAGAGCATTAGAAGAGAAAGGCAGGGTTACCTACCCCTAACTTACATCAAACGGTGCTCCCCTCGTCAGAGGCCCAAATCTTGGGACACCACACAGTCCTGGCCCAGAAGCCTGCATTGTCCGTGGCGGCCAGAAGTGGCCCAGAGAGGGGGCCACCTTGGCAAAGATGACACAGCACATCAGCGCCGGGGGGCCAGAGACAGGCCTGACGCCCAGTTTAGCAAACAGACCCAGAAATCAGGCCTGGGGGGCAGGGCACGGGAGAAGGCCCAGCCTCACGCTCAGCTTTTGCTCAGGAACATCCCAGTTACCGGCTCCAGAGCACCTGTGTGTGAATGCGCGCACGCACACACTCGCGCACGCATACACTCACGCATGCGCACACGGTCAAGGCCGTCTGGGTCAAAGCCAGAAGGAGATAGAGCTGTTAGTACAAAGAACGAGATAGAGCTGTTAGTACAAAGAACTTCTGAGCCGGACAGTTGAAAGGAGAGCGGGAAGGAAAACGAAGGAGCTGTGTCACCACCCGGCCTTTCAACTCTCCCCTCTGCCCTCGCCAACACCTGCCCCACCCCCCGCCCCCCGCCCCCCGCCCCGCAGCAGCTCCCCAGGAAGCTGTGAAACAACGCAGGTGCAACGAGGTCACCTAGTTAACAGCCTCCCTCCCGCTGTATTATTCATGGGCTCCCTTATTCCGGCCTGAGCTCCAGTTTCCAACAGCCCTCAGGCTCGGCTTGGCAGGTCAGCCAGCCCGGTAGGTCTACCCCCACTCTGTACACCCCATGGCCTTCCTGTCTCCTTCCCAGGATGCAGCCGTCCCAGTGCTAACTCAGCCCCCAGCACTTCACTTCACACTCTACACGGCACCTCAGGTGAAGGGAGAGCTTTGGGTTCAGTGAGGAAGAGCATAGAAGGAAAACCTTAGCTGTGTCAGGGACGCACGAGATGCTGAAATCCCCAAAGGGGACCGGCTACAGGGCTCGTGTGCTCCCTCTCTCTCTCTCTCTCCCACTGCCCTCTCTCTCATACACACACACACACACACCCAAATTGACTGGCCCAAATATGGTACTCTGAATAGCCGTGAAAGTTCTTGGACTTGTCTCTTTCTATACCTTAGTGTGCCTTGCACAGTGTCCTGAAAACAGTAGTCCCTTGATTTGTTGACTTGTACACTTTCCCCCAAAGATGGGTGTCAAGTTGCTAGAGTGGGCAGAAGCCATCAAGCCATTCAAAGACACTGCTGTTGGATTTAGAGATGTTCATGTTATTTAAATATCTATCTGCATATCTCTTGTAAATCCTGCATAGTTCAAGTCATTAATACATAGTGATGACTCATAAATATTGATTTATTTACTGTAATGTCTATTTATCACAATTCATTTAGCCAAGCACTTTCCTATATCTCATGAGAGCCCCTTCCTCCTGAATCAATGGATTGGCCAGAACGGTTTTTCCTTCTACTTCACAGATGAGGAAACTGTGGCTCAGAGGATGAAAGCACTTGAGTCAATGCAAGGACTGTCACTGCAGTCTTCACATGCCGGCCAGGGGCATCTTTCTTCAGCATTCACACATATTCCCCTGCCTCACGGTGAGGTTACCACACTGGTACACCAACACGAGGAAACCACAAGATGAGTCCAGGGTCCTCCAGTCACTCAGGAAAGGACCCAGAGTCCAGACCGAGGTCAGTTTAGGATTAATGCTTGGCCAGAAATAGTGAGGGCAGCTAGCCAGCCAGCCTGGTCAATAGTAGGGGGAAAGGTGTGAGGCAGAGATTAAATGACAGGAGTCATTGCATTCGACCCCCTGGTTTTACAGGTGGAAGAGCTGGGGTCTCCAGTCCGGGCAAGTGCAGAGAGCAAGGAAGTACATGGCCTTCCCAGATGGGGCAACCTGATCCGGGTAGATGACCTGTAGCCTCTAAGCTCGTGAGCTGCCCCCCTCGTTTACTCCCATGGATGTTAAATCATTGCCCAGCCCTGCTCTTAAGCGTGTGGGAGCTGTAGGCACCTGAATGTCCAACTCCAACCCAGGATCAATCACACGTGAAGTCCACACAGCAATAAACATACCTGACAGGCCTGGATTGAAAGCCCGGCCCTGTCACTGTCTCCGCACAGACCCAATGGGGGTCAGTTGTCCTTTCCGGACTCAGTTTCTATCTGTCTAGTCAGGGATCTGGCTCTGGCCTTCTCTAAGTGCAGTACTGAGAGAAGAACAGAGTGAGGATTAAGGACTCAGACTGCCTTGGCTCGAATCCCACAGCGCCACCTGCTAGCTCTGTGACTCTGGGTAAACTGCTTAACCTCTCTGTGCCTGATTTCTCAGCTTTAAAATACAAGTAACAGAAGTCCTTATCTCATAGGGTTGTTGTCAGGACTAAATGAGGGATTTTATATGAAGTGCTAAGCCCAAGGCCTGGCACACAGTAAGTGCTTAATAAATGCTTCCTGTTATTATTGTCAGCCCTGATACTCTATGGCAAAGGTCACACGTAAACTGGTCATCCATGGGCCACATGCAGCTTGCTGAGGGGCTTTCCTGACAATATACATTACACAAGCACAGGAGCCACTGACTGACCCCAGAGGCCTAGAACAGTGCTTGGCACACAGTAGGGGCTCAGTAAATATTTGATCAATGAATGCATGGCTTCACAGTGTTTTTAAATACTTCAATTGGTTGCTAACATTTAAAATAAAATTTTGTACTTTAAAATCTGGATTTCCGGGGCTTCCCTGGTGGCGCAGTGGTTGAGAGTCCACCTGCCGCTGCCGCGGACACGGGTTTGTGCCCCGGTCCGGGAGGATCCCACATGCCGCGGAGCGGCTGGGCCCGTGAGCCATGGCCGCTGAGCCTGCGCGTCTGGAGCCTGTGCTCCGCAACGGGAGAGGCCACAACAGTAAGAGTCCCACGTACCGCAAAAAAAAAAAAAAAAAAAAAAGCAACAGGAAGATGAACTTAATCCTTATCCTTCTCACAGACAGTGTGCAGAAAAGATGGGGGAAACACACACACAAACACGCACGCACGCACGCACACCCCAGAGATAAGGTGCTTTTCTAAAATACTGTTATCCATTCCGGGCCCCCTCCACTGGGGTCTTCTATGGAGAAGGGGATATTTCATCCCATGCTCAGTAACTGGGGGGGCTGCCTGTGGACACATGGGCCCTTCCCCACTTTCCACTCCTCTCCCTAGCCCTGCCAGGGCTCAGGTCCATGGAGATGGACCACATCTTCCCATCCCCCAAGAGGCCTTCCCAGACCACCCTATCTTCCACCTTTAGCATGTCAATTACCCTCTCTGTTTTCTCTGTAGCATTCCTGACCATCTGTAATTGTCTTGAGTGTGTATTTATTATCTGTCTCCCCCAGTTCAATACAGTAGCCACCAGCCACACGTGGCCATCGAACACTTGAAATGTGCCAAGTCCAAATTGAGACGTGCTGTAAATGCCAAACACACACCAAATTCCAAAGACTTAATTTTTTTAAGTATGTAAATGTCTCATTAATAGTTTGTTACATTGATTATATGTTAAATGATAATATTTTGGATATAATGGGTTAAATAAAACATTATCAAAAATCATTTCACCTATTTCTTCATCGACAGACAAATGGATAAAGAAGATGTGGTACATATATACAATGGAATATTACTCAACCATAAAAAGGAATGAAATTGGGTCAGTTGCAGAGACGTGGATGGACCTAGAGACTGTCATACAGAGTGAAGTAAGTCAGAAAAACGAATATCGTATATTAACATATATATGTGGAATCTAGAAAAGTGGTACAGACGAACCAGCTTGCAAGGCAGAAATAGAGACACAGCTGTAGAGAACAAACGTATGGACACCAAGGGGGGAAAGCAGTGGGGGGGCTGGTGGGATGAACTGGGAGATTGGGACTGACATACATACACTAATATGTATAAAATAGATAACTAATAAGAACCTGCTGTATTAAAAAAATAATAAAAATTTTTTTAATCATTTCACCTATTTCTTTTAAGTTTTTTAAAGTGGCTACCAGAAAATTTAAATCTACATATGTGACTTGCATCTGTGGCCTGCATTATATTTCTACTGGACAGCACTGCTCTAGACACTCATCATGAATCCCCACCTACTAGGCAAAGCCTGGTACACAGGTGATGCTCTGTATTGGTTGACTGAATGCCTGAATGAAAGGTCTCACCAGCAGTGGATGTGGGACCCTAAAACACAAGGAGGATGGGTTTGGAAGGACCTCCTGCCCCACTATCCAGTATGTGCTGGTTTTCCTGTGGCAGTCCACCCATGCCTCTCCTAAGACAAAGCTTCAGGCGTCTGTAGAAGGGGCAGAGAGAGGCCTGGCTTAGAGTTCTGTCACCACTGCTCCCGGGAGATAATATCAGCTCTCTTGGCCCCAGGAGAAAAGGGCAAAATTAGCCTCCTCCTAGGGCAAAGGCAGGTCAGAGCCAGAGAAGGGATGCAGAGGGCTGGAGAGTGAAGCCCTGGGTAAGCCTGGGACAGGATGACGAGGCTTTTAGCTCTGTTGGCAAAGAGCAGAAGAAAAGAGGGGCAGAGCTAAAGGGTGGTCCTTGGAGGGACCCAGCCCACCCTGACCTGAGTCCCAGGGAAGCCAGCATTTCTTGGGGACGGGACCAGTGCTACAAATGAAGACCCAGACATGGTCCCAGCCACCCCTTTTGTTTTCTCTCTCTTCCCTCCCTCTCTTTCTCTTGCTCTCTCTTCTACTTCCCTCCCTTGATTTCACTGGCTCCCAAATTACAGTCTTCTTTCAGAAACAGACACAATCAAGGTGGTACACAGGGCCCTTGTCACAAATGGCATTGCAGGTCCTCTCCAAATGGAGCATGGCCTTTAAAGAGGAAGGCAGTGCTGCTAACAGCCTGCCTTGGGGAAGATGCATCTCCAGGACAGACTCCCTCCCTCTTAGGCTGATCAGCCTGTGGGAGGCTCTGGGTGACTGTGATTGCAGGGTCAGGCCCTGGGCTGCTGGGCTCCAAGAGATGGGGGTCTGCTTGGCCTCTTGCTGGGGTGGGAGAAGCCAGGCTCTGCCCTTGATTGGCCACCACCCAGGCCCACCTCACCCAGGGAGAGGGTCTGGAATAAGCCCACTCCCCAACTGTGAGTCTCAGTTTCCGCAGCTGTAACATGGTACGTCCAGCTAGTCTCTAAGGACTCTTCCAGCCCTTGGCGGGTCACAAACTCAAATGGCTAAAGGGGCCAAGATTCAGTGCAAATGAGTAAAGCAGGGTCAAATGTGAGACGACAGGCAACGGTGGAGACTGTGGAGAACTGAAGGTTGTAAGCTCACCTGCAAAACTCACATGTGTGACACAAGTCAGAGCGAAGTCAGAATAGTGGTTACTTCTGGAGCAGGAGGTGGCCTGAGGGAGCCCTGCCAAGGCACGAGGGATGCATCCGATCCAGCTGGGGTTACACACGTGCACACATATGCAAAAATCCACCACTTTCATTTAAGAGCTGTTTACCTTATTGTATGTATGTAATCCTCAATCAAAAAAATTTTAAATAAAACACAAATAAATAAAAGGGTCGGCTGCAACTCAGCCCCAACGGATCACTGCCAGTTGGGAACACAGACCCAATGTTGCCGGTTCCAGCCAGAAATGTCAATATCTAGATTTTTATTATGAAAATGCTGTTTTTTTCTTTAAATGTGTAATGCAAAATGAAAGACCACGACCACACACACACAGACACACACACAGACACACACACACACACACACACCTTTAGGCAGAATTCAATTTATGAACCTATAGATTGTCCAGCTCTCAAAATAAGGGGAGGTTTCACTTCTTTGCTTGAATACAATATGCCTAACGTGTGACTGAATCTAAAGGGATAATAATAAAAGCTATTACATTCTGCACGTGTACCGTGTGCCAGGCCCTGCACAAAAGGCTTCTGTAGCGTTTTCTCCTGATTAATGCTGATAGCAAGGCTACGATATAATTGGAAATTATTCCCATTTAACCACTGAGAAAACTGAGGCCTGGGCAAGGCTTCAGCGCTCAGGAGTACAAGAGCTAGCATTCAACTCCAGCTCTGTCTGCCTCCAAGCCGCCTCACAAAAATCATGAAGGGAACAGGCTTACGATCATAATAATAACCGACTCTTGCGTGAGGTTTCAGACCATGCAAAGGAAAGATCAAAAATACGAACGCTAAGCCCGAGCCTGCTGTGTCACTCTCCGTGTCACCGCCTGAGGCCCGAGGGGCTGAGGACAGATGTCTAAGAGTCCCGATCTCCCGGCCATACACTGAGCCACACGGACTTTCACTGACGAGGTAACACAGAGCCCCAAGAGCACGAACGCCGAGACCCAAATCCACACCCAGCAGGGAGCAGCAGCCGCAGCCCGTCCCACTGCCCGAGACAGAACCAGATTAGGTTTCACAGTGAAAGGCTAGAAAGCCATCTCCATGTGGCTACTTCTTAAATATGCCAAGTTTCTCACTGACACCCTTCTAGTCAATAAAGTTGGTAAGAATATGCATTTTCTGCCTTATGCAATTCAATAAGGCTATTTTCCTATTGAACCAAAATAAATATGGTTTTATTTATCTCCAGAAATGTTCTAATTCTTCTGAATTGACTCTTCTGCATAAATGATCACTCACCACTATTGTAGATATGCAGATCGAGGTATGGAAATTTCCAGCACTGCAGAAGCACCCCTTGAGCCCCACTCATCACACCGTGGAGTGACCATCATTTTGACTTCTGCCGTTATAGGTGGGTTTTGACTACAGCTGTGCCTTTTACTTGGGGCCTGTGCTCTTCCGTTCTCCGCGGTCCCCACCGTGCCCTATTGTCTTATATTTGGCGCTGCTTTAGTCTTTGGTCAGCTTCCTAGCCCCTCTGGGCATGTGAGTTTGAGATCTCTACTCCAAGGGCATTTGCCTAGACACCAGAATACAGGAAGATGGGCTTTAGCTACCCAGTCTTGAAAGGAACCAACGTGAATAGTTGAAACTGGTTATAGGCACACCAAATGCCGATGTAATAGCCATTTAGTCAATGGACGGTGATTAAGCACCAGTCCCTGGGGATACAAGGAGGAAGAAGATACAGCGTGTGCTGAAGAAGCTCACTGTCTAGTGAGGGGCCAGACCACTGCAGAGTAGTGCAAAGTGCGACGGAAGGGCAGTGAGGGAGGGAGGCCCAGCTGGAGAGGCACCCCACCCCCATGCCAGGGTCCGTGAAGGCCTGACTGATGGTATCACCCACACAGGTGCAGGAGGCTAGAGCACAGAAGGGCCCGATCCCGTCCCCACTTCTTTTCCACTGGAGGCAAGATAATCCCATCCTGAAATAACCCATGCGGCAGGGTCCAACTCAATGAATGACCTTGCTCACCTATTAAATGGACAAACAAGACTGCCCAGGGCCAAGGAAAACTCAAAGCAAGGCTCAAAATCAAAAGAAATGAACAAAGGCAATTAAATTAACTTAAAAAGAAACCCCATTTACATTGTAAAACTGCATTTTTTTTTAAACCTGAGGGTCCTAGGAAACAGTAGGACATTTATTGACCTAGTTGCTTTTGAACTCACCAATGAAGGAATCTTTCACATGAGCATCACTGTCTGTTAGGCCCATGGCCATGCTGATCCGTGCCCTCCCACGGCTCCACCTTGCCACTCTGCCCCGGCCAAGAGGCAGCAGAGAGGAAGGGCAGTCCTCTTTTGGCAGGGCTGGGGTGCATGAGTCATGCCATGACTTTTCACCTGTGATACCAAGGCTCTGATCCAAATTCCTCTGCAGTCCTTCAGATCTCCACTATGAGGCCAGCCCTGATGGCTTCAGGGTCACCATTATTCCTCCATAGGACCAGGAGTGGTGCCTTGGCATCATCCTTCCTCCTTGGAGCTAGGGACCTCCCAGGGCACCAGGGCATCAGAAATGGGATGTCCAGCCTGGGCTGGTGGAGGGGGGCTACGAGTGGAGCTCGGTTGTTATCATCTCCTCTGCGGGCTACCCCAAATTAGCATTTCCGCAGCTCCCTCTGCGTAAGTCCTGAGGGCCGTGAAGAGGCGTGATCAGTGGGTCATTCCACCCATTTGGGAGGGACAGATGAAGTGGAGGACAGTTACTTAATTCTTTCCCCTTAAGGGACAACATCTACCCAGCCCCAGGCCTCCTAGAGGCAGGGCAGCTTATCCGGCTTCCACAACCCTACCCCCTCTGCCCACTTCCTACTGCCCATATGCCTCACACGTGGTAATGTTTCAATTGCATGGAAAGCTGAGCTGCTACTTGAATCTGTCTAAAGATCCCTAAAACACAGATACCCTCCTGGCATTAGCAGGGAATACCCACAAGGAGCCAGCATTGGATTGTGGACCCAACCCTACCATAAATCTCCAGGAAAAGAACTTCCAGTCTCATTCTTAAACGTACATTCTTATCCACTGCCCTTTTCGACACTCTTTCTGCACCAAGGGGCTGTGAAATGCTCATTCCCGAGAAGGTACTATGGACCAGGGCTTCTTAAACTTTACTGAGAAAACAAATCACTCAAGGATCTTGTCAAACATAGATTCTGATTCAAGAGGTCAGGGGTGGAGTGCAACTGTCTTTCTAACAAGCTCCCAGGTGATGCTGCTGCCGCACGTCCACAGGCCACACTCAGGGTAGCAAGGTTCTACTAGACCTTCACCTCCCAGAAGTATGTGCATTTTAAATTAGGACTTCAGAAAGGCACCCTTTAAAATACTAAGCTCGAGAAAATGAACCTCAAATGGTGAATTTGCAGGTAAGGTCCCTTGCTGGGTGGAGGAGCTATGTTGGAGGCAACCAGGACCATCCACCATCATAACCTTCAAATCAAGCCTTTTGGTAAGCAGATGTGAGAAGCCCAGCTGTTTGGGGGGTCAGGAAGGCAGAGAGAGACATGTGTATGGGGCCCCAGCCCAGATGAGGCCAGGATGTCATCCCTGGGCCTCCCACACCCTCTTAGCTCTCCACCACCCAGAGCAGAGCCTCCCTGTCACACCAGTCACTTCTGTAGTGCCACCTTTCCAGCCCACGGGGTACTCTCCTTCTCTGCCTTTCAGGCACTCTGCCTTCCCACCTTCCCCAGACACCACCAAGCATCCCAGTTCCCCCAGCTAAGGGGCCTCTCCCAGCCCCCTGTGCAGCAGAGTGACATCTGGTTCCCCAGGCTCATAGGTGCTGACCACACTCATAGGTGCTGACTGCAGTGCACCTACCCTTGCACCATGAACCAAACATTAACTCCAAGTCCACTCTCCCCCACCACGGGCTGACTCATCAGCACCTCTCACCTGGCACCAGCCAGCTCTTCAAGCCCACCCCACCCCATGCAGCCTAATTCTCCCCTATGCAACAGTCAGACTCCACCCAACACTCCACACACGCACACACACACACACACACACACAGACACACAGAGTTCTCCTGGGCGTCTCCAGCTTATTTCAAAATCCACATTGGGGTGGGGGTACTTGCTAAGTGGCTGAAAGGTAAGGGTCAAGGCCTGCTCTGGTCTGAGAGGGCAAAGTATGGAAAAGAAGCAGGCGCTGCTTTCCGAATTACTGGGGAGGGTGAGGCGTGTTATACCCAGGAAAGGCTAATTTGCCCCCAGTGGGCCGCTGACGGCGCAAGGGCTCTGGGCTGGAGTCGCAGTAGGGCGGTGGCCGGCGGCTAGGGCACAGGATCTCCGCCCGAGGCACGGAGGCAGCCGCTCTGGGTGTCCGGTCCGGGAAAGCAAGGCACTGAGTGCCCGCCAGCTGGTGCCGCCACCACCTTGGAACGCACGGGCTCTGCACGCGTCCCGGGCTGACCTGCAGGGAAGGCACGGGCTGCGCCCCTGAGCGCAAGTCCCAGGGGACAACCAGCACGGCCCGTGGCGGGCCTGCACGGGGATTGGGGAGGTAAAGGGCGAGCCGCACAAGACTCCCTGCTCCGCGAAGGGCGCCTCTTCCCATAGCCGGACCGGAGTGGGGAGGTTGCAGGAGTCCTCTGAGGTCTCTCGCGGGCACTGAGAGGCGACGAGGGGAGGGGAGAGCTACGTGACTTTAGGTCCCTCCAGTGCCGACGCCTAGCCCGCGGTGGGGGTATGCCCCACCCCGTCTCCACTGTCCAAAAGGGGACCCAGGGCGCAGATGGAGAGGGGATCGGATCCCAACGCCCTCTTTGCCCCCGAAATTCTCCCCACCCTAGACCCAGACCCTCTCTGAGGGGCGGAAAGCAAAGCGCTCGAATGTTCGCGGGTCCAGGACCCGGGGTGGGGAGTGGAGTGCCTTTCCTCCCAAGGCCAACGCGGAGGAAATACGAGTTCCCAGGAATCAAAGTTGCCGCGCGTCCGACCGCGGGCTCGGAGCGGGACGCAGAATGCTGGCTAGGGGCCCGGGATGGAAGGAGGTCCCGGGCGCCCGCCACGGGCGATGGCCGCGCCAAGAACAAGTGGTTCAGCGCCTGCGGTCGCAACCCCACGGCTCCAACTTTCCCACCGCGTGGCGGGTGAACGGCGTGGAGAAGGAGAGGGAAGCGGGGAGGGAAGGGGCGATGCGCGGCTCTTGGTACCGTGTGCGTGTGCGGAGCGGCGCCGCGCCGCGCCTTGGGCTCTGCTCTCCGCTGGATCGGCCCCCGCAGGCCGCCCGCTCGGGTGCTGACCACCGCCGCGTCTCGCTGCCGGCGCGAAGGCTCATCCGCGGCGTGCTGGCCGCTCCGGGGTCCCCTTGGGCCGTCTGCTCGCTGTTGGCCGCTTGCGGGCCGCAACTTCAGGCGCGCAGCGGGCTCAGGCGACGCGCGTCCCGATCGTCCCGAGGCTCGGCACCCCTGCGATCCATGCCCAGGGCCGGGCTGCCCCGCCCCGCCCCGCCCCGCCCGGCTCAGCGCCCGGTAGCCGTCGGACGCGTCTTCTCACCAAGCATCGCTCCCGCAGCCCGCGTCCCTCTCTCCCGAGCCGTCTCCGCAGCTCAAGTCCGCGATCAACTTTCCCTCGCTTCCTCCGCCCTGCTCGGCCCCCGCCACCCAGACCCCGCCTCCTGACGCTCCCTCCCTCACCTCCCGCCTAGCCCAGCCCCCGCCCGCCCGGCCGCGCCCCGTCGCCCACCCTCCTTCACCATGGGCGCCAGGATCCCTGAACCCGCCTCCCTTGGCCCCGCTCGGACCCCCGGAAGCGTTGCGAAGCCCGGCCAGGCGCTCAGGGCGTGTATATTTCAGTACTGGCGAAGCTGCCCCCTGCCGATGTCATGGCACCGGCTGCTGTGGCAACTCGACGAATCCCCCAATCGGGCAAGGAGGAAGCAGGAGGAAGCGGCCCCAGGTGCGTGCCGGAGCCGTGCTCCGCAGGGCCTCCCTGTCCCGAAGAGGGGTAGGGGCCTGGCCCGCCTCCCGCCGGCCCCGCGTCTCCGGCGGAACGGGGAAACGCTCCCGGGAAGCTAGAACGAGCGAGCGGGCGCCTGGCCTAGGTGAGCCTGCGCCATCTGTTGGCTTTAAGCGCCCCCTCTCTGCTCCCAGAGCCGCACTGAGCGGCCTGTCCGTCTAGCCCTTGGGGCCACTTACCTGCGCTTGGCTCAACTAGCTGCCTTCGCCCACCCCACTCATGCTCTCCAATCTGCGCCCTCTCCCATCAGTCGAGCTCAGAATGCCCCCAGTTGCTTACAAATGAGGACCCCGGATTGGAAGAGACCCTTGATGTCACCTGAGCACCCCCATCCACGCAGGAGAGCCTTCTGCTGCATACCTGCATAATGGTCTCCCAGCTTCTTTCTGCACCTATGTAGGGATGGAGATTTCTTGACTTTTCCAGACAGCTGGAGTCAGGAAGAGTCCACATTCGCATAGTTGAAGAGGGTCATCCCCTGGCCTTAGTCTTTACTTCCCAGGGCTAAACACTCTGAATGCTTTTCACTATTTCTCATGTGATGGGATGTCTGGACCTGTCACTGTTGCCGTACTGTCAGCATATTGACAATAGCCACCTAGATCCAGGCTCTGGGCTGAGACTTCCCGCCTCAGTTCATTCTGTCCTCAACATAGCCTTTCTGGTAGGTCCTGTCATTAGCCTGGCTTTACAACAATAAAATGGGCTTTAGGGAGGTGAGTGAGTTTACCCATGTGGTAGAGTCAGGTACCAAACCTAGATCTGCCTGATTCCAAAGCTCCTGTTCTTTACCATACATTCATTACTGCTACTATGTGCTAGCTAATGGAAATAGGTTCTGGGGATGTGATGGAGAAAAAAAAATAGGCTTGGTTGTTGTACCTTGCAGAGCTCCTCTCATGGGGAAAACAGACAGTCAGTGAAACACATAAACAGGGAAAATTAGAGTCAGAATCAATGCTAGGAAAAGGAGTGTTTTAATGGCACCTGGCCTAGGGGATCAGGGAAGATTTCCTGGAGGAGGTAACACTGAGCTGAGATCTGAAGGATAAGCGATGGAGAGAGAGTTGATTTTAGGCGGAAGAAACAGCATGTGCAAAGGCCCTGTGGTAGGAAGGAACTGGCATACATAAGGAAGTGAAGGAAGGCCAGAGAGGCCGGAGCACTGGAAGGGTGAGGAGGACGGTGAGTGCAAAGCCACAGTGGGAGAAAGGGCCAGACTGTGCAGGGCGTGTTGGCCTTAATCAGGATTTGATCTCTATCCTAAGCGTGGAGGCTTTGAAGCAGATGGTTGGGATGGAGGTGGAGGAGTGGAAGTGTCATGATCTGATTTGTAGTTGGGAAAATGGGGAATTGATTGGCAGGTAATAGATGATAAGAGCATAGTTCTTCAATTAGAAATATTTACTTATCTACTGTGTGGCAGGAACTTCTCAACCAGGAACAGCAAACTGCAGCTTTCAGGCCAAATCCATCTTGCCCCCCATTTTTGTACAGAAAGCTTTAGTGGAACACAGACATGCCCATCAGGCTATGGCTCCTGTCACAGTACAACTGCAGAGTTGAGGAGTTGCAGCAGAGAGACGCCACAGCCCACAAAACCTAAAATATTTACTATCTGGCCCTTTACAAAAAAGTTGCTAACCCCTGTGAATCTTGACACGTGGGACACATCAGTGAACAAAACTCACACACAAGTGTGTGTGCACATATCCCCACCCTCTTGGAGCTCACATCTCTGTAGGCTACTGCAGCTGTCCAGGTGTCGGAGTCCTGGCCTGGGGTGGTAGTGTTGAAGTGGAAAGAAGGGATATTCAGGAGGTAAAAATCTACAGGACTAGGAGAGGGAGTGATTATAGGGTGAGACAGAGGGTGGTGTCAAGGAGACCCCAGGTTTCTGGCTTGTGGAAGTACATGGACAGGGTGCTGTTTCCTGAGATGCGGAGCAAAAGGGAAAAGGACCACCACGGGGACAGGAGCAAAAGTCCCCCTTCCCCGGGATGTGTCGAGTGTGAGATGACTAAATGCAGATGTCAGGTAGGCCATTAGACACATGAGTCTGGGGCTTGAGGACAAAGGGCAGAGCCGGAGATGCGGTCTGACAGGTCTCAGGGGGTCACAGTTTAAGACAGGGTGATGGAGCCAGGAGTTGGGAGATCTGGGTTCTGAATATCAGACTGTTCTCTATCTGGTTTTGGGTAGACACGACCTCTCTGTGCTTCCTGTTCCTCATTCACAAAATGAAAGTACTAGAGGAGGTGTTCTTCAAAGTTTCTCCAATCCCCAAACCTTCTTTCTTTCTGGTTTGCCACCTTCTGTCTTAAACTGTGAGTCCTCAGCCTGTCTGTAGTCATTTTACACATGAACAAAACAGCACTGAATTCAGGGAGACCATCACCTCCTCCAATGTGGGCATCATACTTCTGTTCACAGAACCTCATTGGCCGCCACTTTTATTCCACAAGCATTTGTCAAGTGCCCACTCTGTGCCAAGCACCGTGCTAGGAACCTGGGTGTCTATCCGAGTGCAGCCAGCCCACAGAACTGCTCTGAGTGTGACGGGATTCAAAGCAAATTGGGTTGCACAGTGATGGAAGAGCTGAGAATTCAAACGGGGGATGGTGAGGTAACCCAGAGTTCAGCAACAGCAGAAACTTGCTAGCCCCCCAGCCTGGAGGGATGAAGGGAGGAAGCAGAGTCACCAGGATCAGGGTCACGCAGCGGAAGATGGGACCACAGTGGACCTGGCTGGTGGGAGCCGGAGACACAGCTACTGCCAGAGACACTGCTTAAGGTCAAGTGTGAAGAAGAGATACTCTGACTTCTCCCTTCCCCCAGCCCTCTGGCCTCCCCCCAGTGCCTCCCTGTGGCCAGCCCCAGCCGGAAGCTGCAGACTCAGGTGGGATGTGGGGTCAGCTCTGCTATGATTCGAAGCACAGCAGAGGAGAGCCGGGAATGGATTTGAGGGGAACAAGCCAGTACCGCACACTGGGGACACAACTGTGAATACCAGGCAGCCCTGCCTTTGAGGCAGTCCCAGTCCAAGAGGGAGACAGACATGTAAATCAAGTTCTTCCTGGCTGGGTTTCCATCTCTCAAACTATGTCAGGGTTGTCCACCAGCAGCTCAGAGTTCTCCCCACCTGCCTTTCCTTAGGAAACCTTTGCCTCTCCCCCCAAACCTTTGGGGCACCTCTTACCACTTTGGCTTTGGACAAGTCTCTCAGCCTCTCTGAGCTCTGGTTTCCATTTCTGTAACTGAGGTCATGGCATCTGCCCAGGCTTCCTCCTGGGGCAGTGTGAGAGCACTTTGACAACCGTAAAGAACCATAGACATGCTACCTGCCCAGGGCCCAGCATCATGCAAATCCCTGTCCTACTGAGGGGAGCTCCCCCCTGAGGAAGGACCAGGCTCTGCTTTAACTGTAACAACTAAAAAGGAAGGTCCGCCATCATCTCACCTCCTGGCCGCAGGGCAGAGCACAAGGCCCCGGCCAGCCAATCAGAAGCTCCCCTCTCAACTTTGAACCTTGAAGAGAATCACAAAGTTTAGAAATAGTTTAGAAGTTATGGAAAGTACCACACCGTGACCGACAGCACCTGGGCTTCATTCTCAGCTGCATTCTTGGCCACCTGCCTCCTTTGGTTCCTGTCTGTTTTCTGGGCCTGTCCTGCAGCCTCTGTTTGATTCTGCAAGCACTCCGCCTTATCTAACTAGTAAAGTCATTTTCTGAATCAATTAGCCAGAGCTTATTTCTGGTGCTGGCAACCATGAGAACCCTGCCTGGTACGGACCATATGAGGATTCTCCTGTCAGTTGTAGGGGATTACAGTACAACATGGGGTCAGCATTGCCAGAGTACCTCCATCCCCCCTTTCCCAAGATTTAAGAAAGAAGGGAAGGAAGGAAGGAAGGAAGGAAGGAAGGAAGGAAGGAAGGAAGGAAGGAAGGAAGGAAGGAAGGGAGGAAGGGAGGGAGGGAGGGAGGGAGGGAGGGGGGGAGGAAGGAAGGGTAAGAAAGAGAGAGGGAAGGAAAGAAGGGAGGGGAGGAAGGAAAGAAGGAAAAGAAAGAATTGATATACTGGCTCCTTCCATACTGGAATGACCTTGTCCAGGTATTTCCAGAAGTGGCCACATCTCTGTAGTGGGTTCAAGTTCATCTTTAGCTCAGAGACACATTTGATTTTAGGATCCTCAAAGACGGGGACCATGTCTTTGTTCATTCATCTAGCGAGGTTTCCTGGAGGGTCCGTAGTGTTCCAGGCTCTGGACTGGGTGCTAAGAACACAGAGAAGCATATGACATTATTCTGGTCCTCAGAGAAGCTACAGTCCAGTTGGAATGACAGATATAGGCATAAGACGATGCCATTCTTGAGGCCAGGACCAGGTTCAGCAGTGACAGAGGGACCCCCAAGAAGGGTAGAGTCCACCCTAACCAAGGAGACTGGGGAAGACTTCCAAGGGGAGGGACCACGAAAGCAGAGCCTTGAAAGATGAGTGATCCTGGCCAGATAAGGCCAGCAAGGGCATCTGTGGTAGAGGGGGCTGTGTGTGTACAAAGTCACAGGGGCATCACACAGTTTAGAGGCTTCAGGTAGTGGGGCAGTAGGGCTGGACCAAGGTGTGCTGGGAGAGGTGAGAGAGGAGTCTCGGGAGAGGGGTAAGTGCTGGACCGTGAAGGGCCTGGTATGCCACACCTGGGCCTGAGGATCACTGAGCAAATGAAGCTGGTGGTGAAGGGGATGGGCTTGGAGGCGAAGATGTCCAGTATGATGCATGATAATACCGAAAAGCATGATGAACTAAAGGATGGAGAGGAAGAGACTGCACTGTCCCACAGTGGCCCTGGGCTGGCATCTTGGAGGAATGGGCATCTCCCCTTCGCTGTCTCTGTATCCCTAAAATACCAAATAATCTGCTGACCCACTGGCACTCCCAATGAGAAAGGACAGGAGGAAAGGAGGGGGAGGGAATCCAGATCTGCTCTTTTCAATCTGTCCATCCTATTAAACCACCTGGGACTGGATTGGCTTCCCCCTCGGCCCCTCGGCACCCCGGCCCCCCTGGGGAGCTTTCCACCCCTCCTTTCTTCTCCAGGAATGGAGGCGAGGCAGGGGGGTGTAATGCAAGGCTCAGGAGATAGAATGCAGTGGACCTGGGTCTTACCCGACTTGTCTGGGCCTCAGTTTCCTCAGCAGTCAATGGGCGCATAGCCCCCAGCCTCCCTGAATCCCTCCCAAGGTTGCCGTTCAGGTCGAAAGAGAAAAACACACACTCAAGTGCTTTATAAACTGTGAAAATAAAACAACACTCACAAACAAGTCTCTCCTCCCCGTGAGCGTCGATTATTATTTTTAGCGCACATAAACGCCTCTCCTCTGGGCACCCTCCATAACAGCGTCCCTTTCCCGCTTCGGCCGTTTCCTACTCCCCCTCTATTCCCAGCCCTGAGCTGGTGCGGAGCCCTGTGTTACTTCCTGTCTGCATCTGCCCGCTCCCCTCTCCTGGGGCGGCGCCTGCCACCATAAACCAAGCACGTGTGCCCCTGAGTTTAGTTTGTGGGCCCTCAGAGCTTGGCACAGCTGTGGCGGCTGGTTGCAGCTTGTGAATGAGCGAGGCTGGAAGGCGAACAGGGTGGGCTGGGGCCACACATCTGCAGAGTCGGGGGCCCCCAGGGAACCCCCGCGGGCATGGCTCCGCTAGCCCCCTCTACAGAAAGTTCCTCTCTCCTCCATGAGGCCTAAGGAGGCAGGCTCCTCCCCTCCCGCTCCTGCCCCACTCCCTGCTCCCCTCTCCCATCATTTATTTATAAGGTATTCACAGCAAAATGAATGACAAAAGTGAGGACTAACTAAAGCTGGCACAGATTGGCACATGGGCGCATGAATTATGCATTGGTGCGAAGGCACCTGGTGGCATGGACTGGCACCACGTGCTCTGGGCACTGGTAGGAAGTGGGCACAGGGCCCCCTGCTCTGCCAGGGTCCCCCGCCCTGCCTCTCGGAGGGGCCCTCCACCCAGGGCCCTCTGTCTTTCTCTGGGGGCAGCTGGAGCCCTGTCCGCCACTCCCCACCACGGGCGATTTCTCTCCGCACAGCCCAGCATAGCATGTCCTGCCTATGAGTAGCATCAACACCATAATCAGAGCCTGGACTCAGCGCACAGGAGCAGGTCCCTGGTTCTCCAGGCATGTGCTTGCTGCAGCCTCTGCACACAATGGGCAGGGCTGGGCTTCTCAAAGAGTGCCAAAGCCTCGACATCCAGCCAGCTAACACTGACATGAGCACCCTGCAGCTAGAGGACGCCTTTCAAGACCAGGCAGTTCACACCTCAAGGTGCCTTCACAGACGGAGAGCCTGAGGGGAGACGGGCAGGCTCTCTACAAAGCTACACAGATAGTAATAATAATAATAGCAATAGTAATGCCATCAGTTTAAAATGATTTTTTTCCAGACTCTGTTCCAAGTGCTTTGCATGGATTTTCTCACTCAGTCCTCCAATGAAGAAGACACTCTAATGATCCAATCTGACAGATGAGGAAACAGAGCCAGAACAGAAATGTAAAAGCAGGTTGCCCAAGGTCACTGGGGGCAAAGTCTGAATGAAACTAAACCCAAGCAGTGAGGTCCCAAGCCCTGCGTACCTGTGGGCCCGGGGAAGCGGTTCTCAACCCTGGCTACACTTTAGAAGCTCCTGGGAGGAGGGTCGGGGATGTAAACATAGGATCAGAGATTCGGATTTGACTGGTCTGGGCTAACATCTACACATAGATGTTTTTGAAAGCTCCCTGGGTGATTCTAATGTGCAGAGGAAAACCACTGGTCTTGGGGGGTGGGGTATGGGTATCGACCCCCAGACCACAGATATGAGTTCTTGCTCTGCAGCTACTGACTGTGTGAATTAGAGCATATGGCTCAACCTTCTGGGGCCTCCATTTCCTCATCAGTAAAATGGAGTTAGTAATAGCTTGGGCTCTGGAGTTGGGCTGTTTGGGTTTAGTCTGAATCCTGGCTCTGTGGCAGAGAAGTTCTTGAACTTCTCTTTGCCTCAGTTTGCTCATCTGTAAAATGGTGACAATGCTAGTACAGTTGTTGTGAGAACTGAATGAGTTGATGAATATAAAATGGTACCCAGGAGCCATGGGCATTAGCTGTCCTGGAAATGGGGAACCTTGCCCCTCCTGGCCCAAAGGGCTGGGGCAAGGATCAAAAGAGGACCCAGATAATGCAGAGAGGCTGTGCGCACTGAGAGACACAGTGAGACGCTGTCAGTCAGAAAAGACTGGGTCTCCTGGCTGCCTGTCCCGGGTCCTGACTTTCCTTTGCACACAGGAGACAGGAATACATTATCCTCGCAGACGTTTCAGACCACACAGACAAGCCAACCCTCTCAATTTGGTGTGTATCCTTCCAAGTAATGTTCTATATACACATGCAAATATATAGTTTGGGGCTGGGGGCAGGGGTGGGAGAGAGAGACATCTATCATAGAACACTCTCTTCTTTTGAATTTTGAACCATATGAATGGTTCAAATATAAAAATAAATATAAAGGGGAGGCTCCAGGCAGAAGGAAATGGTCCCAGATGGAAGCTTGGATATTCGGGAAGGAAAGAAGGGCAACAGAAAGGGAAATATGGATAAATACAAATGAATCTTGGTTGTATGAAACAATACAACTAATGTTTAAAATATGAGAGAAAATTAAAATACACAATAGCACATGAGTCAGGAAGGGGGTAAATGGAGTCAGAATGTTCTAAGGCCCTTGCATTGTCTGGGACACGGGTGAAAATGTGATGTGTGGTAAACGTTAGTAAGTCAAGGATGCCTGCTCTATCTCTAGGCTAACCCTAGAAGAATCGTAAATGGATGGATATAACCAGTAGGGGGGAAAACTGAATAATAAGGTTGCATGTGTGTGTGTGTGATTTTAAGAAATATTTGTTGTTTATAAATAGAGTCACACTTCACATATTGTTCTATAACTTGATTTTTTGCTCTTAAAAATATATCCTGGAGCTCTTTCCACATGGGTACACAGAGGGGCTGCCTCTCTTGTTAATCTGCCAGCATGCATTCCATGGAAGGGTGGTGACAGAGCTTCAAACGGGGTTGGGCCCTTCCAAAGTGGGCCCTGTGTGCCACCCACAGAACCCGCCCTGGCTGCAGACTGTGGGGCAGAGAGAAGGCAACGCCCCTGGGCACGTCCACAGCCTGGACTGGGGGGACAATAAGCAAGAGCTGCCATCCCCAAGGTCTGAGCCCCAACCCTGGCCCCATTAGTCACACACCAGAAAACCCAATGTCCTGTAAAAAGGGAGGCAGCTGGCCCTGCCTCCCACCTCTGGACCCTATTGCAGTCAAACTACCCCAGAAAAGAGCTTGTTCCCATTTTCATGTCGCCTGACATGAAGAATTAAGGGGAAGCATCAGGGTGGCATTCAAAGCCCCCAAGCCTCTCACCCTAAGAAATCAGGCCCAGCATACCTTTGGGCGTCATCCCAACCTCTCTTCCCGACATAGCCTCTATCTCAGCTGGCAAAATACACAGAGGTGGGTACAAGGCTGATTAGTGCGGCACCCTTTATAACGGGGGGAAGGGGAGCATTGGGGGGAGTTACGTCTCCTCAACAGGAGACTGGTTAAACAGACCACGCTTTGACTCATCTGTTCTATGGGCCACTCACTCTGCTCTTCAGACCTCCCCATCCCCTGGCCTAGGCTCACCCTGTCCTCTCTCCTGCCATTGCCCACTGCCCTCCCTGCTCTCTGCTGAAGCCCATTTTCCAAGCCCCGCCATCTCCCAGAAGCCTTCCCTGCCCACCTCCTGGACGGCCAGGAAGTCCTCTAATCCTCAGGACCCTCTCTCTCTGGACAACTCCCGTATGGAAACTTCAGTGATCGTTTTGTCTTATGTCTGTCTGTCTTGTTTCCAATAAAATCACAAGCGCCCAGAGAGCAGAGACCAAGGTGTATCTGGAGGAGTTCCAAACAGAGATCCGAAGACCCAGGATTCAGCCCTGGCTCTGCCGTGTTCTGCCTGAATGGCCTTGAACAAGGTATTTCTCCCCCAAGCCTCTGTCCCCTCATCTAACCATGAGGAGTGAGTTCAAGGTCCTCCCAGGGTTCCTCCTGCTCTGAGAATCTAAAGTCATTTTGTGCTTTTCTGTACCTTCCTAAGAAGTAATAAAAACAAAAATTTTACATCTTAAGGGGGTTACACCCACAATCTCACTTAATCCTCACAACGACTCTATGAGAATGGCACTATTATTGTCTCCATTTCACTGATGAGAAAACTGAGGCAAAGGAAGGCTGTATCAGTGAAGTTAAACTGGGCCATGGTGTAGTACAAACAAATTCTGAAATCTCAGTGGCAATAAAAAGTTACTTCTTGCTCACATACTGTGTAAGGCTGGTGGGATGGCTTTCCTCTGAGGGTGACTTGGGGACTCAGGGCGCTTCCATCTTAGAGCTATACTCTAACACAATAGCCCTGTGGGGCATTGCAACACAAACACATACCCCTGTGGCCAAACACAGGCCACCATGACAGGGCAAGACAGGGATGGAGGAGGTCCACAGGCTCTTAACCACCTTTCCTAGAGTGACACGCACATCACTCCTGATTGCATTTCTCCAGCGGGAACTAGTTAGTCACATGGCTCCAACCTAACTGCAGGGACCCTGGAACGTGTAGTGGATGAGCACCAAGACTCTGCAGCACTGAAGCTAAGGAACTGGACCGAAGCCACACAGGAGGTGCTGGAGTCAAGGATGTGAACCCAGCTAGCAAGACTTCAGAGCTTTCTGCTTAATTTTCACTCTACATCGTCTCCGAGGAGGTACCAGGTCCACAAGGGCCGGGTTAAGAGGCTGATGGTGACAGGTAAGGTGTGGTACGATGGACTGGCATTGCGAGCTGAGAAAGACAAAGAAGAAATAGCGGCCAGGCAGACGTAACAGCAGGCAGCCACCGTCCACGGAACAATCCTTAAGTTCCCATCTGCTGAGCACCTGCAAGGGGCCGGGCATTTTATAAAATGTTCCACCTGATCCTCTCAATATCTTGCCATAAAACCCACTTCCACTCTACAGATGAGGAAAGTGAGGCTCAAGGAGGTTGAGCAAACTGCCCAAGGTCCGGCAGAAGGGAAGCATCTGGATGACCGCAAGTCCCTCTGAAGGTTCTCACCCAGGGCCCTGCAGAGGGCTTGTAAGTGAGGACTGAGTTGAGGCATGAGCTCCCAGTCTGGGCCCTGCCAATCCTTCACTGCCAAAGCCAGGACAGAAGTAGCCTGGAGAAGGGTAAAGGGAGCTGTTGCCCAGGGCGTAGTGAAAACTCTGGGGACAGACCAGCCCCCAGGGACAGACCAGTTCCCTAGGGCCCGGCGCTCCAAGGGAATCCAGATCTGCGGTACGGGCGCCACCTAGAGGCCGAGTTTGGTGCAGCACCTCTCACTCTACGGGACCCCGCTCGCAGTCCTGAAATGGAGGGAACACAGGCTCTCTTTTTAGAGAGACCGGAGCCAAAAGCGCGGAAGCTTGGTGCTTGTCCTTCACCATCTGCTCCACACACGCCCCATCCCCCAGCATTCCTGTCCCAGGCATCCTAGGTCTCTCCCTAGACTTGTTTTTATCAAAAATATTAATTGAGGGCTTCCCTGGTGGTGCAGTGGTTAGGAATCCGCCTGCCAATGCAGGGGTCACGGGTTCGAGCCCTGGTCTGGGAGGATCCCACATGCTGTGGGGCAACTAAACCTGTGCGCCACAACTACTGAGCCTGTGCTCTAGAGCCCACGAGTCACAACTACTGAAGCCTGCGCGCCTAGAGCCCGTGCTCTGCAACAAGAGAAGCCACCGTAATGAGAAGCCCACGCAAGGCAACAGAGTAGCCCCCCGCTCCCCGCAACTAGAGAAAGCCCACCCCACGTGCAACAACGAAGACCCAACGCAGCCAAAATTAAATAAATAAATTCATTTAAAATATATATATATTAATTGATGGGCCAGGCACCCTTATGGGCTCGCTTTGGGACTGAGAGTCCAGATTCTTGGGTTCAGTATCTACTCAGTCACTAGCTGGCTGTGTGACCCTGGGTAAGTCACTGCCGCTCTTTGGGCCTCAGCTACCTCCCTTGTAAAATGCAGGTTACAACCAGAGGTAACATAGCGGGGCCTGGAGTTTGAATCCCAGCTCTGCACTTCCTTGCTGTGTGACCCTTTGGGCAAGTTAATTAACTTCCATGTGTCCAGTTAAGTCATCTGTAAAATGGGTGGATGATGCCTATTCAAAGAGTTTCATTATCAAGATTAAGTTATTACTTATATATGTAATATAGTATATCCAGTACCGGGTTGAGTCTTTCTCCCTTTCCTAAACTACCTCAAGTTTTAAAGCTAGGGTTCGGGGTCCAGGGTTTTCCTACCCTTATCTCTAAGAAGGGTGGAGATCAGCCCCTGGATGTCCACACTCCAAACGTTGACCCTGCCTACAAGCACAGACCAGGGAGTTCCCAGAAGCCCTGGTTCCTGGAGCTGAGTTCCTGA
The DNA here is from genome assembly GCF_949774975.1 of Lagenorhynchus albirostris. Classification (NCBI taxonomy): domain Eukaryota; kingdom Metazoa; phylum Chordata; class Mammalia; order Artiodactyla; family Delphinidae; genus Lagenorhynchus; species Lagenorhynchus albirostris. The sequence continues at coordinate 23,589,410 of NC_083110.1, read as the reverse complement.
CCAAAGTCCAGCCAGTACATGGGGAGGGTCCCCCATCTCCTCCTAAGGCCACCTCTGGCTTCACAATGGGATTTACCTCTTGGTGATTCATTGCTGTCCTGGTGAACGGCATCCATCCCCTGGAGTTGCACAGTGTGTAGCCTTCAGGGCTTCGTGGCAGCCCTGAAGCTGAAACTGTCAGTAACTAAAAACAAGTGCACTTGGATGTCAATTATGTCTCAATTAAAAAAAGAAAAAGAGGGAAAAAACTTATCTAATGAAGACAACCAGAAAATTAAAAAAAAAACAAGTGCACTGGGATACAGGCCATACCAGGCGCAGTGGGAGGAAGAAGCCATAGCAGGCAGAATCCCTGCAGCTTTAGAAAATCTTGGAAAGACCTGTAACTCCACCTAAGACAGAGGCCCAACTCTTCCTGAGGCCAGTGCTTGGCACACTCTTCCTGAAAGAGCCAAACTGGCGTGGAATTAACCCCAGCTGTAAACACTTACAGACCCAGTGTTGATCTCCCTGAGCCTCAGTTTCTTCATCTATAACATGTGGGTATAATCCTTGGCCTGCTTACCCTCTCTGGTTGTGTGATAAAGATCTTGAGTCCTCTAGAAACTATCCAGTCCTGTTCAGATGTGTTATTCACATCCCCACCTCACCAAATTCATTCACTTATTCATTACTAAGCACACAGCTAGGCAAAGGGCTGGGGATACAATGGTGAGTGCAACAGGCATCCTCCTTTGACTATACACCTTAGGGAACAGAGGAGAAAAGATGTGATCCGTACCTGCCCAGGGGCACCGCAGCCTCCCTCTCCTTCCCCTGCCTCCACCTCCTTCCGGGAAGAGAAGTAACCACCAGCACTTATTTAGCATTTACTAGGTGCCCAGCACTCTGCCCAGCGCCTCACAGACACATATCATGCCTTTTCATCCTTTTTAGCAAACTCTGAAAGGTTGGCACCATCATCCCCATTGTAAGGATGGGAAAATTGAGGCTCAGAAAATTTTCCCTTTAAGCGGCAAAAGCTGGATTCAAATCCAGATCTGTTTGGCTCTCCAGTGAGAGTTATTCCTTGAATTATGCTGGGAAATGATCATCATTCCTGAGTGCCTCTGATGTGTCAGGGCACAGGCACCTTATTTACTTCATTTTCCTTACTCCCCACACCAATGCCAGTTAGGTCCACTCACCCAATTTTACAGATGAGGAAACTGAGACTCCAAGAGAATAAAGGAAGCCCTGTGCTTCCCGTGCCATCCTGGCTGATGCCTTGGGAGTCAGACAGATTACAGTAATCAGCTAATGCCTGAGTGGGGCTCTGAAGATGCAAAGCCCCTTAGTGAAAGCACTAAGGATGATAATTAAGTCGGAAGGTGGAATTAGCTGCACAGGGGGAGCGGGCTGCAGCCATGAGGAGAGGATTAGTGCCTTGCTGCCCGATTAAGCCGAAGGCAGGTTGAGAGGGAAAGAAACTGAGAGAGTTTTACGGTGTTGCTCACGTCAGAGGGAGTATGTGACTGTGGGCCTCCCAGGCAGCGATCACACCACAGTGTTGAAGGGATGAAGCCGCATCCACAGAAAACAAGGTGGGTCCCCAGCGTCCTTTGCCTTTCTCCCGTCCGTCCATCCATCCATCCATCCATCCGACAAATACTAAGAGTCTGCTAGCTCTCAGGCACTATGGATACAGCCAGAACAAGAGAGAAAGCTCTCATGAAGCCCCCAGCCTGGTGGAGGGACACAAACATTTAACAATAATCACATAGCAAGAAATTGTTGCTCATCTTTTTAAGTGTAATAATGGCATTGTGGTTATATTTCATAAAAGAGCCCTAATCATTCAGAGATACCTACCAAAATATTTATAGATGAAATGATATGATGCCTCAGATTAATACAGGGAGGGGGAGTGAGTGCGGGTAGAAGTAAAAAAAAAGACCGGCACCGAGTTGGCAATTGTTGAAGCCCGGTGATGGGTTCATGAGGTCTATGTACTATTCCGCTTTCGTTCGTAATTGTTCACAATTTTCCATTTTAAAAAAAGTCTAGGGCTTCCCTGGTGGCGCAGTGGTTAAGAATCCACCTGCCAACACAAGGGACACAGGTTTGAACCCTGGTCCAGGAAGATCCCACATGCCACAGAGCAACTAAGCCTGTGTGCCACAACTACTGAGCCTGTGCTCTAGAGCCCACAAGCCACAACTACTGAGCCCGTATGCCACAACTACTGAAGCCTGTGCACCTAGAGCCTGTGCTCTGCAACAAGAGAAGCCACAACAATGAGAAGCCCGTGCACCGCAACCAAGAGTATCTCTTGCTCACCGCAACTAGAGAAAGCCTGCACGCAGCAACGAAGACCCAATGCAGCCAAAAATAAAATAAAAATTTTTTAAAGTCTAAAAATAGGCAGATAAATAATTATAATTCATGATAACTGCCACAAAGGAAAAACAAATATGTGGTGAGAAATTATTATAGAGGGACCTGATTTCAACTGGAGAGCCAGGTGTCTGTTTTTGGCAGGGTGAGGCATTGAGACATCCTCAAGCTAGTGATTGCCCAAGTAAGACTTTCTGTCTCTTCCACCCTGAAGGGAGGGCTGGCAGTGTCCTGGGGAGAGCTCTACCTTTTGGGCATCACCGGCAGCCTTCTGGCAGACCAGGGTCCTGGAGAACACAAGACCAGCCCCCAGGTCCCTCCTCGTTGTGATGGAAGGAACAGGAGGCCCCAGGTGCAGACTGCAGCCACCACTGCTCATGCCTGTGTCATATGTGTGCATTGCTATCTCCTGTGAGCGTCATTAGAACAACCTCGAGGGAGGGGAGGTGGGCTCCCCACTTTACAGATGAGAAAAACAAGGCTAAAAAAGGGAGTTAAAAAAAGACTCGCCCAAAGTCAGCAGCAGAGCCAAAGACTCTGTGCTCTCATCGGCATCTCCCCATCTACCCCATCTACCCCATCTACCCCACACCTGTTAACACAGCCATCATTCCTGGATCACAGGTAGAGGGAGTGGAGAGAAACTGTTAACAAGAAAGACAGCTGGGACCTCAGGTGCTGTGGGCCTAGAGAAGGCAAGGCCATTCCTCTTGAGGGTACAAGCCTAGAGGGCTAGGGCAGGTGACATGGGAGTGAGAGCTGTAGTTTCCTGGAAATGTGCAGAACCAAGCGGCCTAGGGCCTCTAACATCAGAGGATGCAGAGTTCAAGGGTCTGCACACACCCTTCCCCACCGCCCCCACAAGTAGGACCCTCAGCTGCAGAGCTGGCCAGATGTCAGTATCTGTGACAGAAAAGCCTCCAGCTCTGAGTTAAGGGCACATGCTTGGGCACAGCAGCGGGCTGGAGGGCGTAGGGACCAGCCTTGGACCCAAGGGACCTCAGCACTGCAGTGAGGGAGCCTCTCCAGCTGTGCCCTCCGTGAGGCCAGTGCACGCATCATCTCAGCGTCCCACGGTGGGCACTCTGGCTGTGCCCAAAGGTCGGAGACTGTAGCAGGTCTCGTGACAAAATTGAACTCCTGACTGCCCTGAGAAGAGCAGCAGTGACAGGTGAACATAACGTGGGCTGGCCCTCTACCCTTGTGGGTAAGGAGCTCACCGTTGGGACTCAAGCAGAACTGGGTTCAAATCCTTGGGTTCAAAGCCACTTAAATCCTCCGACCCCAATTTCCTCATGGAGGGGTGGGGTGGGGAATGAGACAATGAAAGCAAAGCATTTAGCAGAACATTCAGCCTCCATCCAGTGGGTGCCAGCCACCATCCTCCGCCTTACTGGGCAGTGACACCTCCTCCTGTTCTCACCTGCGCTGGTGTTCCTCTAGAAGCAGACCCGAGACAAGGGTTCAAGTGCAGGTAGTTTATTGGAGATGATCCTAGGAAGCCCCAGTTGAAGAGTGAGGAAATGAGACAAGCAAAGGAAGGAGACAAAAAAAAAGGTGTATTATTGAGCAGGTTACCATCGTAGACACGGGAGCTCCAGGCCACAGGGAACTCTGGGAAACAGTGTGGTAGAACAGTGGCTCTCAAACTTGAGCGTGCATCAGGCTCTCTAGGAGGGCTTGTTAAAACACCAACTGCTGGGCCCCACCACCCAGAGTTTCTGATTCAGTAGGTGTAGGTGTAGGGTGGGATCTGAGAGTGTGCATTTCTAACAGGTTAAGGGCTGCAGGGCCACACCCTAAGAACCACTGGTATAAAAGATTTCTTAGCGTGATCCTACTTGACTGCCAACGGTTACCAGTTCTGGGTCCATCAGTGTTTGAGGGCTGCTTCCAACCAAGGGCGTTAACTCTCTAGCACTTCAGCTTGCTCACTGGGCAGGCCAAGCTTGCTGCCACAGCCAAAGAAGCCCTACTAAACCCCATTGCCAGGGCCCAGCCAAGGGAGGGCCTGTGGCTGGGATGCAGGGTAGTCAGGGAAAGGGCAGAGAAGCCTGCAAGGTAGTTTGACGTCTGAACAAAGGACTTCAGTGGGAGCTAAGGGTCAGGGATGCCTTTGTGTAGGGCCCTAGCAACACACTCACATGGTCAGGTGTTTCTGTAAAATTAGCCAGTGTTTTGTTTACGTTCTAAACAAGTTTCTTTTCTACCTGATTTTATATTTGCAATTTGTTATTCTTTTTCCTAAAGAGGGCCCCCCAATTGTCTAAGTTTCAGGACCCAGAAAGCCTGGATTGGCCCCTGCAGATAGGCCTATAGCAGCTTCTGTCGCTGAATTGAAATGGGTGTCCACTGCTTGACTCAGTAAGAACACAGACCACCTGGGTTCAGGACCACCCGGTTCAAATTCCAGCTTTGCTACTCTCTAGCTGAGTTACTTTGGGCAAGGTGCCTAATCTGTCTAAACCTCCGGTTAATCATTTACAAAATGAGGCCAGTAATCGTACTTTCCCTGCAAGATCAAATGAGGATCAAATGAAATAACTCCTGTGAAGAGCCAGGCCCACAGTACGTGATCAATCAATATGAATATCTTTTTATTAGTTCCCATGGTTTATTCTTGCTTCTTATCATTTGTCTTGATAATCTCTTTCCTTCAAGTCCAGGTAGGAGGGAAGGAACTGGGGACTGGAAAAGCAGACTCCTCTGGGATCTGCAGGTCACCTACCTCTCCGGCTTCCACGCTTGCCCGCCCAGCCTTACAGGCCTCGCGCCCTCGCCTGGGCGCCCCCGCCGTTGCCGGGCAACTGCCACCTGCCCCCGCGTGGGGATTGGCTGCGCGGACCGGCTCCCGGCGTGCCCCGCGGCTCCCAGAAGGCGCGCTTGGGCCTGTGCTTCAAGGGTTGGCATGGGATCGGTTCCCAGCCGAGGTGAGAGCAGCTGGCCGGTCATCGCTACTTGTCGCTAGGCGAGACGGCCTCGCGGGGCTGAGGATCCGCCGCATCCCGCCTGGCAGGTAACAGCAGTGTGAGTCTCCGGCCAGTCCGAGCCTCAGAAAATGGGTCTGGGTCCTGGAGGCCGCTTGGAGCACCCACCAGGCGGCTTGGGCCCCTGTCCAGTAGCCCCTGCCATGCCACCCCAGCTCTGGGCCCTGAAGCCCGGAGGCCCAAACACTCCTGGACTTATCCCACCAATTTAGCCAACATGGTTCAGCTCTGTGACCTTGGGTAGAATGACTATCAGAAGCTTTGTCTTCCTGGTGCTAGTATCAATAGTGATTAATAATGTGACATTGTTAATAACTGCTTACTTTCTACCCTTGATAAGCATACTATTATAGAACCATTCTGATCCTGAGAGATAGGTATATTACTATGCCTATTTTAGAGAGATGAGGAAATTGAGGCTCAGAGAGAGATTTAATTTGCCTTAAGTCACACAGCTCCAAGAGGCCAGTTTTCCAACCCAGAGTGCAGCTCCAGAGGCCAAGGTTTTAACTTAAAGGCTTCTTGTGAGGATGGATGTCACATCTTAGCCAAGTGCCAGACACCTACTAAGTGCTCAAGCAAGGTTAGTGGTCAAATCATCACAGTCATGGTAACAAGTAATAACAGTCATATTGGCATGAAAGGGTGACTTTGGCCAGAGCTTTGTCAGAGACATATTGCTTTGTCCACTGAGGACAGGGACAGTCTGGGAGATGTAGCTGCCCCACTCCAGAGTTTCAGGTCCTTAAAAATGCTGAAGCTGCTGTGTCTTTTACTTTCTACTTAACACTTCTCTCCACTTCTATTTTTATCTCATTCCTCTCCTCCCTACCAGTCACTGCTAGCTACAGGGATGAAGCCCTTTGTCTCCGAAAATGGCCAGGTTTGTGCCCTGAGTTCCAAAGGGACAATCAGTAACTTCAGAAGTTCTCACTTTTATTGGCTAAAATGGAAGTAGTGAAAACACCACCCATGAAAGGAGTTAATGCGAGCCTGAACGTAGAAGGGGGCCTTACCTAGCCTGTGACCTTCAAGCAGAACACAGTCTATGGTTTTCAGGGAAGATAGATGTCTGTGTCCTTCCTAAATGTTAGAGACACTTACCCATCCTGGGTTCTGGGGACTCGTGCCTGGGTCTCAATTTCCCTGCCTTTAAAATAATAAAATTGAATGATGTTTGCCATATCCAAATACTACCTGTATCTTTTAAATTTGATACTCGTTAACTCAGCTGCTTTACTTAAATTTACTTTAAAAAGCAAACTGTATCTTTACTTCACTGGAAAACCAATAATCACCTGTCATAAATAGAAGGTACAAAGCTCTAAGTAGAAATACAAATAAAAACAAACCATTGTTCTCAATTCTAGTGGGCAAGACCTTGAACTGAGGCCTGATCTCATTTTGTTAAAAAGGAAGAAGAGGGCTTCCCTGGTGGCGCAGTGGTTGAGAGTCCGCCTGCCGATGCAGGGGACACGGGTTCGTGCCCCGGTCTGGGAAGATCCCACATGCCGCGGAGTGGCTGGGCCCGTGAGCCATGGCCGCTGAGCCTGCGTGTCCGGAGCCTGTGCTCCGCAACGGGAGAGGCCACAACAGTGAGAGGCCCGCATACCGCAAAAAAAAAAAAAAGGAAGAAGAGCAAGTTTTAGCGAGGTGTTGAAGATACTCACAAATTAAACTGAAAGTTCCTCCTATGGATAATTAGGATTGAAAGAACTGAAAAGGGAAGAACTTCCCCGCGCTGAGATTCTGTGTTGTTGAATGCTCTGCTGGATGGCACCTAAATTCACCCAGCACAGTACCAATAGTTCACTCTCAACACTTGGAAAAACAGTGGAGTCCTTGGAGTTGTCTAATAGCCAGCATTTGGGCTGATTCTCTCAGGGTCTGTCGGGCAGGTGGGCAGCGGGAGATAGCCCCTAGTGGGTCCACTGCAAGCCTCGTCTCCCCTCGCCCTTCCTCCTCTACATATAGCCATCTCAGGCACAGGTGAGATAAACAGCCGTTCAGCAGAAGTTGATGTGCACCAAAGGCTGTCTGACTACTGTCTGCATCTTCCCAGGACCACAGAGGGCAAGGGGGAAAGAGCAACTCTTCCTGTCAGAGCAACCAACTACTTCCGCATCAGAGTCTCTGCATTGCCAAAGGGTATCTGAATAGGAAAGGGGACACTGGGAAAGGGTTTTATATGGAGCAAAACGTGGATAATGACACCAGCAACAGCAAGCCAAGGAAGAGGTAGGGGAACCTGATGGGGCCTCAACTCATGGCGTGCAGTTGTCGGCTGCTACCTCTCAGCAACCAACTTTCACCCCTTCTGTCACCTGAGGACCTGCACCCTTCCAGGATGGAGATGCAGGAGGACCAGGCAGGACCCCTCTTCCTATAGTTGCTCCTTGTACAAAATTCTAGGCTTCTTGGGCCTCCCCCACCCCCAGGATGGAGCCCATGGCTTTTTTTAGAATCGTCTAGTCCCCATGGTTTAGGGGTTACCATAGTGGCAGTGGCATGGAGCTCTATCTTCATACCCTGAAGTGGTACAGACACCCACTGTCTAGATACTGCTTAGGAGACAAAAAGGAGGCCAGCCATCGACGAGGGGACTCATGTTCCTGCCCATGGTCTGTCCTGTGTGTCTCTAGGGGGTGAGAAATGGTTTAAGGAAGAGAAGAAAGGGAGCCCCTGGAATCTTGACGAATTTCTACTAGTCCTGGCTACATTTCTAATAAGGCACGGCTTTGAATATTTAGAAAGACAGAGAAGAGGAAATAGGAGGATAGACTCGATGAGGAAAATAAGAGGTTGACCTGGCTCAAAGGAAGTGGAATTCAAACTTCTAGTAATAAAAAGGAACATCTGTGGGCCCGGGGCAAGACTACCAATGGAGGCCCATATACCATGTGTCTCAATACGTTAGTTATAAATCAGGTAGCAAACTTAAATACAATATATTCTCCCTCCTACCTTGACACATACACCGTTATAACAACCAGAAGGTTTGAATCTGGAATTCTCTGACTCTGGAATGTGATGGCTCTGTCCCACACCTGCATAGGAAGTCTCCTATGCACAATGTGGCTACCCCAACCCATATGTCCCAACTCAGTACCACTTGCACACAGCCATCCCTTGAATCTAGAAGTTCCTCGAGCAGTCTGCCCTTGGGGGGATGGACCTAGGAAAGAGCCTGCCCAGGTCCTGGTTGCAGTTTGAGCCCATTGAGGCAAGGGATCCTGGGTACCCAGAGGATGGTCCAGAAGGGGGAAGAGGTGTGACCTCCAGGCTGTCATGTCCCCTTAGATCTGCAGATTCCTTGCCCCATGGAATGGGGTTACAAATGGACCTACAGGTAGTTTAATAATAACAACAAGAGCTAATATCTTGTATACCCTTTGCAGTTTACAGGGCACTCTGCCCTGATCAGGATTTTGAGATATGCAAGATTAATATCCCCATTTTGCAGGTAAGCACACTAAGGCTCAGGGAGGTTAGTGACTTGCCCAAAGTCCCCTGATTGTGAGTTCTGCACACTGGCTCTCTATTTCAAGAATTGAGCTGGTTAGTCCTTACCCGTCAGGGCAGAGCCCAAAGGTCTGGAGCCGCAAAAAGCAAGGAAAGGGGAATTTCCTGACATCCTCACAATAGGCTATGGACCAGCCATTAAATACCAGCTGGTGTGGCACTAACAGGCTGGCACATTTGGGCATATGACCCTTCCCACCCCTTCTCACAGAACTGTGTGAGCAGAAGGCGAGCCAGAGACAACTACTTCTGAAAGACGACTTTGATAAAGCAAGGCCAGACTTCTGCGTTCTTAGCTCACAAAATGTTATTAGAAAATGCAGTCAATTCAGTTTCTGTTTCAAAAAAGGCTGCTGTCTGGTAATGGCTCATTTCCCTTTTTGAGTCTCAGCAAAGACTCAGCAAAATGAAAAACAGTTAATACCACCTCAGCAGCTAATGGGTGCCCGAGAACAGGTAGGAGGCGTGACCGCACCCCTAGCAGGAGGCGGCCCTGCACCCCCCGACTTGCAACTCCAAGCAGTGGGCTGGGGCTGACTCAGCCCTCAGGCCCTACCCTTTCTCACTCCCTCCTCCCTCCTGAATACTGATGGTGAAGGGAGCAGGTGGGAAAGATGCAACTGAGGAGTAAAGCCACGGGGCGCCAACCTTGGGGGCTGGTGGAGAAGATGAGCTTGGCACTTAAACACAGTCTCTGCCCCGATCCGTGATCAGCTTAAGGAACGATGTGCGAGCATCCACAATGCGTTTGCTACTTTAAAGACCTTCCAGTCCTGAGCCCCCGACTGGAACGGGAGCAGACGGAGCCCTTGCTCTCTCTTTGCTCAGGCCAGGTCATCAGCTCCTGACAGCCCCTCATCCGTCTCTGGTGGTCCAGCACCTTTGGTTCTCCAAGTGGGCTTCCTAGACCGGCAGCATCAGCACCGCCTGGGAACTTGTTAAAAAATGCGCCTTCTCGTGCCCCACCCCAGACCCGTGAAATGGGAATCCCTGCAGGCGGGTGCAGCAGTCTGCAGTCTCTCAAGTGCTCTGGCGATTCTGATGCGAATTGCTGCTGTCAAAATCTTTAGGAGCTGGAGTCCTGGAGTCAGACAGACCTGGCTTTGAATCGCGGTTCTGCCACTTAGCAGCTATGTCTGAATCTTAGTTTTGGCACCGATAAATTGGGGATACTACTACTTCCTCATAGTGGGATTGAATGGATTAAGATCACGTGTTAACATGCTTGGCTCATAGTGCTGGATAAACGGTAGCTCTTGTTTCTCTGGAAATCAGATTAGATAGGGTGGCCTCAAGGAGGCCATCATGGAGCTGCTCACAGGCCAGGGTGTCAGGCCCATTCGGCTGTGTGGCTTCTGACTCATGCCTAAAGCCCCCTCCAGCCTCCTGTGTCCTGTGACTGAAACTGTTGGCAGATCCAGTTTATTTCCCAGCTTCCCTAAATGGAGCCCTCCCACCCCTGAGAGCGTCACAGGCCAACTTCCTCTCTGCAGTGACCTCACTGGCTAGCCGGCGGGACCTGAGGCATTTGCAGGCAGAGGCTCTGTTCCTCAGTTACAGTCTCCACTGTTCTTCATCAGAAGAGGGGTGAGGATCACCCTTGACTTGACTTCACAGGGTGATGGGGAGAAGTAATACTTTAGCACAGATGAAGAACTTTATGTGGATTAACTCATTTAATCTTCACAACAACCCCATGAGGGCAGGTACCCTGTTTTATAGATAAGGAAACTGAGAGAGGTTACGAAACCTGCCCAAAATCACCAATAAGAGATAGAGTCATGATTCAAAGTCAGGCAGCCTGGCTCCAGAGTCCTGCCCTTCAGCACTGTGCCCAGTACAGGGACACCATCGGATGGGACAGGTCATTGTAGCCAGGCACCCAGGGGCTCTGAAGCCTTGGAACATGGCCCCTTTGACAAGTGATGGAAGCTATGGCTCCTTGGTCCACGGCAAGCACGCCAACTTCCGAATATGATCTCAGGGTTCCGTGAGCCTCGCATTCCATCCAGAGGTCTCCAGTCGAGACCTGGGTAAGAGTCTTAGAAGGAAGTAGGAAGGACTTAGAAGTCCAGGCGCATTAGACGTTCCGCCCTCATTAAACTCCAGAGAGCAGGACTGGGGCCAGAGCAGCAGGGATGGATGCTGTCGGGTGAGACTGCTGGGGAAAAGATCCCATGTCCTTCTTCTGTCCAGAGTGAAGTGTGTGAGAGGTGTGCTGGGAACATGAGGCTGTTTCCAGAATAAGAGCGGGACTGAGGATGCTCAGTCTCCTTGGGGCTCCGGGACTCCATCTGGAAGAATCTGCAGGACAGCACAGGCCTGGTGCCAGCCGGTCTAGAGCAACCCAAGTATCGCCCTGCCAAGAGGCAGGGTGTGGACTCGGCGACTGCAGGGCCCCTCCCAGCTCTGGGTGTGTGTTTAAGTCAGGGATAGGAGGTTTGGTGATCCCAGGACGTCACACGTTCCTCTGTGTCTGGGAAGATGGGCCCCCTGGTTCCTTGGTACCCTGGAGCGGATACACGCAAGGCGTCTGACATGTCAGGTCCACACAGTGAGGCTCCTGCCTCTATCACACCTCTGTAAACCTTGCCTTCAGCTTGGTGAGCTCGTGGTTCAAGTGCCCATGAAGACTGTAGCCTTGGTTACTGAAGACCAGTGACTCCGCACCAAATCCCACAGAGGCACGGAGGGCAGGCTGGGTGCCTGTTGTCACTCACACTGGACAGCTTAATCCAGCTTCCTGGAACCCCATTCCGCCCACCCAGCATGTGGCCCAGGGCTCCTCAGATCTGCAAACCATTTAAATTGGCAGTGCCCCCTCAATCTTCTAAGGCAGCGGAGTGGAGAGGAGAGAAGACAGGCTTCAGAGCCTCACCGCCCTGGTCTGAATTCCAATTCAGCCTCTCGCCGACTTAACCCCTCTGAGTCCCAGTTTCCCTCTCTGTGAAATGGGATGCCAGCCCCACCTGGCAGGTTCTTATACATGGCACAGCCTAGCCATTGTAGGTGCTCAGTAATCAGCACCTCCTTTACTGTGATGCAGGCCGTGCCCTGCCCTGCTACAGAAGCCAGGCCTGCTCAGAGGCTATCAGCCAGGCCAGTGCCTCACAGAGTTTCCCTTAGAGCCGTGGTCTGTGACATCGCCCAGCAGAGAAACACCTTATCCGACGAGTGCTCTTCCAAGGTTAAAGGCATCACACCCCGCCTGGGGATAACAAAGCAGAGTGTCATCCCATGGGCCAGAAATGCCTTTCCAGCTGCCTCCACCAAAAAGGTGGGCAGGGGAAACAAGCAGGCGACGAGAAAAGGAAAAGAGCATCTGTACTGTCCAGACAGAGCCAGTGGACACAGCTGCAATCTTCCCAGAACTCTGCACTTAAGAGACTTAAATGATGCCCTCTTACTCTCATTCCCAAACCTGCCTGCATCCTAGAGCAGACCCCAGACTCCCAGCCCATCCTCATCTCCTCCTTTCTCTTCCTTCCTCCTCCCTTCCTCCCGTCCCTTTCTCTTCTTTTTCCCTTTTTAAAAACATCACTGGGTGAGCAGCACCATAAAGCCACATTCCTGGGGAAGCGCCTCCAAGCAGACTATTGGCCCCAACTATGGGCAGCACTTGGTGCAGGGGAGGGGCCAGGAGCTGGGATGCGGAGGCCAGCCCAGCATCCAGTGAGGAAGAGAAACGAGGGCAGTGGGTTAGTACTGACAGTGTAGCGTCAGGTAAACAGGAAAGGTCTGAAGACACAGCCTTCTAGGAGGAGGTGATTAGCACTGATTATGCACCAGGCTCAACTCTAAATGTTTTATACGCATTCCTGGTTACCATCCAGTGTATACAACCACCAGACGCGAGGCCGGGACTACAATCACCACCGTTGTCTTTGAGAGAACAGAGTCAGGTTGAACTTTCCCGTGGTCGTGCAGCTAGGAAGTGGTGCGGGCTCAAACCTAGACAGTCCTGGCTCCAGGGCGCAGACTCTCGGAACCATTTTGGACACAACCAGATGGCCCTTTCTAAAGGGCGTCTGGGTACCTGGCCACATGTCCACGAGGAAGGCTGGGTAAGTGTTGGGGTGTCTATTTTTTCCAGCTGAGGCTTAGAAAAAAGTGAAGTGGCTTTTGCCCAGAGATCAGAGCGAGGGGCAGAGCTTGGTCTGGGGTCTTGGATTCCCAGCTTTCTGCCTCGTGCACACTGCCTGCCCCAGGTCAGGCATGACCCAGGCAGGGGCCTGGGCATCAAACAGCAGGCATCAGAATTGGAGGTGCTGGCCCAGACAAATGCTGGGCCTGGGGACCAGACAAAGGGTGGGCACTGAGCACTGGGTACAGGGTGCCCGCCATGGGGGAGGCGTTGGGCATCGCAACAGACTGTCCAGGCAGCAGCAAAGAGTGTGAAGAAAACACATTTGTTGAGGATCTGCTATATGCTAGGTACTCTGACCTACAATACTGGGGCATATTTAATCCTTCCAACAGCCTTGAGAGACTTTTCATTTTAGATGTGAGAAGGTGTCAGCGAGACTGGGCCAATGTGACCCAGCTAGGAGGCGGCAGAACCAGAATCCCAGCCTCTGCCGGGCATCAGAAGCTATGACTGACTCCCCCATCCCAAGCTGCAGACCTCGATCTCCCTTTAACTTGCAGTCAAGGGCAGGAACTGTTCTCAGTGGGGTGCACAGGGTCAGCTGACTGGACTCTTGTGGGGCACAGAGCACGGCCGTCATCATTGCTCTCCTTTGGAGTCAAGCCCACAGCAGCCTGACGTTGAGGTTGTCCTCTCAGGCTGATGCTGCCTTTCTAACTCCCGCATGGCCAGCTCCTGGGCGGGAGCAGAGGGTTTGCACTGTGCCCTCGAGTCACCTTGTTACAAACGCTGTGAGCTGATGCAGCTCTGCCTGGCCATGAGGTTTGCCTGGGGTAGTTCATTGGCACCGCAGGTAGTCACAACTCCTGGACTTATCACCCACTTTGCAGATGAGGAAACTGGCTCAGTGGCTTCGTAACTCACACAGCCAGTGCCTGGTGGGTCCATCAGCAGCAGTCACGCTGGGGTGACCTCAGCACCAGGGGCTGGCGTGGGGGAGATGGGGACATGGGACCAGGAAGGCAGGGGCTGGGGACTGAAATGGACTGGACAGAGCAGGCCTGGAAGCAGCCCAAGATGCCGTGCCTGACAAGGAGTGGTCAGAGTGGTGAGCCTGACGTGGCCCAGGGTCTGCATCCATGGGGGCCCAGTCCAGTACGGGGTCTGGCCAGCTGCAGTAGTCAGATCAACTAGGCCAGGGTTCTGGGCACTGTATCTACTCAGAAGAACACTCCAGCAATCCGTGAGTGAGATACAGGGGTGACAGAACCAAGGAGAAGATGAAGGTTCAATATGGGAATATGAGGGCAGGGTGGGTGAGGACCTCTGAGTTCAGGAAGACCTAGGTTTCTTGTCTAGGGCACTTAGTAGCTGAGTGATCTTGGGTAAGTTACTTAACCTCTCTGAGCCTCACTGTGTTCATCTACAGATGGGGGAATAATGCAGATAAAGCATCTGGCACAGGGAGCACTGGGCCAGGAGTCTGAGCAGCTGATGGAAAGGCTGCCCAGTACCCTGGGTCTGTGGCCAGGTGGCTAGTCCCTGCCTCCGCCGGCTAGTGGGGCTGAAATTCCTTGTGGGATCCTGCCTGGGTCAAAGCCGGATTGGAAATTGGGCTGACCCCAGCCAACGGGTGGAGAGCAGCAGTGACTCAGACCGCAGGCATAACCGGCACCGACAAAGCTGCCACCAAGGAAGTGATGTTGGTAAAGTAGAAACTAGATACTTTCATTCAGAAAGCACACAGGGTTAAGATGAGCTTGGGCTTAATAGGCACATGAAAAGATGCTCAACATCGCTAATTATCAGAGAAATGCAAATCACAACTACGATGAGGTACCACCCACACCAGTCAGAATGGCCATCATTAAAAAGTCTACAAGTCACAAATGCTGGAGAGGGTGTGGAGAAAAGGAAACCCTCCTACACTGTTGGTGGGAATGTAAGTTGGGGCAGCCACTGTGGGAAACAATATGGAGGTTCCGCAGAAAACTAAAAATAGAACTACCATATGATCCAGCAATCCCACTCCTGGGCATATATCCAGACAAAACTATAATCCAAAAAGATACGTGCACCTCTATGTTCATAGCAGCACTATTCACAATAGCTAAGACACGGAAACAACCTAAATGTCCGTTGACAGATGAATGGATAAAGAAGATGTGGTACTGGACTTCCCTGGTGGCGCAGTGGTTAAGAATCCGCCTGCCAGTGCAGGGGACACGGGTTTGAGCCCTGGTCTGGGAAGATCCCACATGCCGCGGAGCAACTAAGCCCGTGTGCCACAACTACTGAGCCTGCGCTCTAGAGCCCATGCGCCACAACTACTGAAGCCCACACGCCTAGAGCCCGTACTGCACAACGAGAGGCCACTGCAATGAGAAGCCCGTGCACCGCAACGAAGAGTAGCCCCCGCTCACCACCAACTAGAGAAAGACTGCATGCAGCAACGAAGACCCAACTCAGCCAAAAATAAATAAATTTATAAAAAAGAAAAAAGAGGATGTTGTACATATATACAATGGAATACTACTCAGCCATAAAAAAGCACAAAATAATGCCATTTGTAGCAACATGGGTACAACTAGAGATTATCATACTAAGTGAAGTCAGAAAGAGAAAGACAAATACCATATGATATCACTTATATGTGGAATCTAAAGTATGACACAAATGAACCTATCTATGGGCTTCCCTGGTGGCGCAGTGGTTGAGGGTCCGCCTTCCGATGCAGGGGACACGGGTTCATGTCCCGGTCTGGGAGGATCCCACGTGCCGTGGAGCGGCTGAGCCCGTGAGCCATGGCCACTGGGCCTGCGCATCCGGAGCCTGTGCTCCGCAACGGGAGAGGCCGCAATGGTGAGAGGCCCACGTACCGCAAAAAACAAAAACAAACAAAAAAATGAACCTATCTATGAAACAGAAACAGAACCATGGACCTTGAGAATAGACTGGTGGTTGCCAAGGGGAAGCAGTTGGGGGAGGGATGGAGTGGGAGGTTGGGGTGAGCAGATGTAAGCTTTTATATCTAGAATGGATAAACAACAAGGTCCTACTGTCTAGCACAGAGAACTATATTCAATATTCTATGATAAACCATAATAGAAAAGAATATAAAAAATGAATATATATATATAACTGAATCACTTTGCTATACAGCAGTAATTAACACATTGTAAATCAACTATAATTCAATTAAAAAAAAAAAGATGAGCATGGGCTTTAAATTTATCTCCAGTAGAATAAAATCTTTCAACTGACTTCTGGCTTTCTCTCTTCCATCTGAAGTTCTGTAGTAAAGCATGCCATGGTCTCAGAAGCCAGGACCCTGCAGTAACCCCCCCTCACATAACGTCAAAGCTGATTAGAGGGTCCCGAGTGTTCTCAGGAGCACTGGGCTGAAGACAGCAGAATGAATGGGCTTTGCTAATAATACCCACACCCGGCTCGAGCCTCCTCGTGTCCCCATGCATGTAGGAACCCACTAGTTAAAGAGTCAATTGGCTGCCTCTAGCTGTCTTTGTTGAATGAAAGGAGGAAAATGAAGACGTGTATGGCATGGAAATACACAAGGGCATGCACTAAAAGCTGCCACTTGGGATTAAATCAGAGTACTACCAGACAAAGGCAACCTTTCAGGGATTCTCCTCCATCTCTTTCACTGAAAAATCCCCTTCTCTTTAGCAAGTTTTGTTCATGCCCCAAAACACGTGAGCTAGTTCCACAAGCCTCCTGGGGTCACATGAGACTTGAGACCCAGAGCAGACAAGCCCCATGAGCTGCTATTACAATAAATGGGCGACAAGGGTGACTGAACTCCACTGTCTGCCCCTCTACTTGGAGATGTATTTTTATTTACCTTCCTCCCTGAGAAGGAATGATCCTTTGCAAAATGCCCACTAAAGTGAGCAACAAAGAAAAGTGGGCAAAAGCCCGGATAACCCTCCCACCAGCCAAGCAGCCGGCCCCTCTTCCGGCAGCGGCCGCGGCAGCACAGCTAGCACTGCAAGCCCGTCATCTCCTCAGCTCCCCTCAACGCTGCATCATCACGCTGGCCACCCTCTTCCCCATTCACTCCACGCTGATTCCAAATCAACTCACTAACGGGAAAGCTACCCCCCTTCAACAGAGCATGCGAGGCCCCCAGCCCTCCTCCTCTGTTAGCTCCAGGGCGGTCCCTACCCCTGAGCTCAGACCGCTGTTGTACCTTAAAACAGACATGCTCCCCATTGATAAGATACCTGAGGTTGAGATGCGTCACCTCACCTCCCAGACAGACGCCCCAAGTGATCAACAGCATTGAAGTCAGTGGAAAAAAACCAAGGGGGAGATTTCAACTTCCTGCAAGGGGAGGGGAGAATTTATTTTTAAAATAAAATTTTTTTCCCAAGTATCAAGTTTCAGAAAACCTTTCAAGGGTGTCCTTTTCAATTCTCTGGCCAAAGAGAGGGAGCGTGTACCAGCCGAGTTGGTGGGGAGCATCAGCTGCTGACACTGGGTGGATTACCGGCTGCTTCCAGCTCTATCAGCTGTCCACGGGACATCTCGGATCCGGCGCGCTTCAGAGCAGGAGCGGTTGCTTCAGGGCTCTCAGGGTTTTGCCACTTCTCGGGGCAAGCTCTGTGCTTCCTGCACAGCTCTTGAGAAAACTCCTGGTCTGATCTAGTTCCTTCCTCTCTCGGATTCCCATGTCAGCCTGCTCCCCCAAGGAACAGCCTTGCGGGAGCCTTCAAGGAACCTGAAAAATATAAATTACTACTCATGTCAGGCAATCACAAGTGTGTGCAGGCCTCAGAACCTGAGGGGTTGCCTTTTGAAACAACAGCTACAAAATATACGACTGTGTCCAGAAAAAACCAGGACAAAGCAACACCTAATTCTGTTGACTAAAGCTTCAGAGCTCAGCTGATGTTCATAATAAACCAACCTAGGAAGGTGAAGGGGCTACTGGCCCCCTCTGGACACCCTCTGCCCCTCCAGTCCAGTCTCCATCTTCCGCCTGCTCCTTGGCTGTGACTCAGTCCACAGGGGCGCAGAGGAGATGGACGGGAGGAGGGAACACGCCTCCTGTGGGTCACAGCAGGCTGGACATGTCCCTCCCTTCAGGCCTGGGGTAGAGCAGCCTTACTATTGGGTTGGCCAACGTCTTACGGAGAAACCCGAAAGCACTTTTTGGCCAGCCCAGTACTTCTGGGATATAATGCATAACCCCTTACGGTTCCTACACCCACTCTTCAAATATCCTTAAATTACTCAATTTGAGTATGCTGTTTCCTGCCAAGACCCTAAAACAGCCACCAATAAGGCTTTCATTAAATACCCAGGTATTTATTAGGCCCTTGAACCAATGGCCTTGACATACTGTAAACATGGACACTAAACCCTGCCCTGACCCAGGCCATAGACCACTTTAAGCATCCCTGTTTGAAATCCAGGCCTGACATGCTTGGTCCTGGGTACAGCAGGGAGGCCCTCTGGAGCCCATGTCCAGGGAAGGAAGGGCTCCTGGAAGGCCTGTCTTCCCGGGGTTCCCAGTCTGGTTGGTGGAAAGTGGAGGTCTGCACAGGCTTGGGTCTTAGGCCTGAGGGCTGGCCACACCAGGGGGACCTCCTCCGGGTAGGGAGGGCTAAGGAGTCTCGCATCTTGCCATCAGCTGGAAGGAGCAAGGCTGGGAGAAGGCAAAGGGCCTGTAGACGGTCTTGGCACTCACCCTGTAACAACTCAAGAGCCGAACACTGGCAACACCTTCCCCAAGAGGGAATAACAACAGGCAGAAAGCACCCATCGGCCAGGAGCTTTCTGTGTAACTTGTAACCGTGTCTTATTCAGGTGTCTTTGGTCCTCAAAACGTCTCAGGACATCTGTCAAAGTATCTGGAATGTCTACCTGGTCCCGGCGACAGCACTGGTCCCAGCTCCCTGGCAGCAACGAGGCCCGGGTGTGATCTGTGCTCTGCAGAGCCCAACCCCAGCCCTTCCTGCTCGCCGCCTGGGCCCTCCTGGCACTTCCTGCCCATCTTGCTGAGGCTCCCAGGCATCGCACAGCACCGAGGTCTAGCCATCGCCCCTCCTAGATGAGGTGCACGAGCAGGGCAGAGCACGCCGAGCCAAGCACCAGGCCCAGGCACACGTAAAAGGACATCACCACCCCAGTGGCCTCGGCCAGCTCCCGGGGCACGATCTTGGGCCCATAGATGAGAGCCAGGGTGCTGAGGTAGCCGTTGCTGAGCCCCAGCAGAGAGGTGAAGAGCACCGGGTACACGTCAGACTGGAAGACCACCGTGTGCAGGTGGAGGCGGGGCTGGTAGTTGCAGAACACAAAGAGGGGGACGAGACAGGTCCGGAGGAGCACAAGCCCGGGGAGCACCTTGCTCCTGGGCCCTGGCACCTGGATCCAGGCTGTGATCTGCCGGCCGCACAGGTCAGCAAAGTTGTACAGGAGGAAGGCGGTGAGGGGGACAAAGAACTTGGTGCTCCACGGCGAGCCCGAGCCCTTGCTGAGGGACTCGATGTTGCTGAGGATGGCGGGGAAGACGAGGCTGGTGATGAAGAGGAGGTAGATGATGCAGAAGCCCAGGCCGGCAGTCTTCTTCAAGATGGGGCGGAGGGGTGGTGTCTGGGAGTCGCTGGATCCAGGGGCCACCAAAGGGGGATTGGGGGAGTCCTGGGGCAGCTGCTCTTCACCAGAAAACACAGCCGGCCAGACAGGCCTCATATAGTACCTGCAGGAGAGAGGCTGGTGGTAAGAGGGGCTGGAAAGCAGGGTCACTCGGGATTTTCAGAGACAAGGCCGGGGACGGTCTTTAGGTCCAGCATGTAAAGCCTAAGCCCCAGGATGCCCTCAGATGACACGTGTGCTGCGGGGTGGCCAGAGGGAGACCTGCACAATCCCCAGCCTTCCTGTCCTGGAGCTGCCTGTAAGGCTGGACTCCAGCCCATTGTTCTGTGGTGCTGGCCGTGCCATGAGCAGGGAGAGAGGAGACCAGCACTGACCACCGCATGGTGAGCCTGGGATCCAGTCTTCACTCACTTATTTTTGTTTGGTTTTGGGGGTGGGGAGAGGTGGAGCTAAAGTAGCATTTATTCTTCAAATGTAAAAGTAATTTAAAATCTTAAATTATAAAAGTAACACCTGCTTGATGCAATAAACCCAAATAATACATAAGAGGAATGATACAGTAGAACAAGAACTCTCACCTCCCACCTCTGGTCTCACTCCTTAGAGATACAGATCATTAAAAGTCTGGTGTATATTGTTCCATGCACATGCAAACACCACACACACACAGCTATGTTTCTTAAGCAAAAGTGGGATCAAACTATACATATTGTAAAACTTTTTGCAACAGTATAACTAACACAATATAAATACATTATATAACTGTCTGCATGCATAACTATTATATATAAATGTATACACACAATTGCCTAAAGAAGAGTATCTTTTGGCCATCCCTTCACACAGGGACAGATGGCTCTGTCTCTGTTGCTGCAGAGTATTTCACGGTATGGATAGACAATTTAACTGCTCCCCTAATGCTGGACATTTAGGTTAGCTCTAGTTTTTCTCTACTACAAATAATGGTGCAATGAATGTCCCTATACATAAATCCTTGCACATATATACTAGTATTTCGGTAGAGCAAATTTCTAGAAGAAGAACTGCTGGATCACAAGGTTTGTGTCTTTAAAATTTTGATAGATATTGATAAACTGCTCTCCAGATAGGGAGAACCAATTTATCTCTGCTTTGTACCACCTACCTACCCTAACTAAAGTAACCTAACCCTTCAATCTCCATGAGAGCACCTGTTTCTCTAAAAAGAACTGACCACAATTTATAATGATTGTGTTGGTTTACTGGTTTATCATCTGTCTCCTTCAGTAGAAGACAGCTCTCTGGGGCAAAGACACATTTGGCTGTTCCCAGCTAAATCTCTGGGCACACAATAACCCTTCAAAACGTAATTGTTGAAAGAACTGATAAGCCTATAAAAGTATCTTTTCCCGCATATACTCAACACTGAATATGATCAATTTTTTCAATTTCTGCTACTCTGACCAGAGTAGAAAAGGCTTGGGTCTCTTTGCATTGCTGTGTGACCTTTCCTGAGTCACTCAACCTCTCTGGGCCTTGGGTGCCTAAAAACCAGGAGACATGGGCTGATTGTATTAATATATCTCAAACAGAAGAACTGGTGTGGTGCCGGGGAGAACAGCAGGTTGGTGATAGCTGGGTTCTGGTTTCAGCACTACTTCTGCCTCCCCACTGTGACCTCAGGCCAGGTACTCCCCTCTCGGGGCCTCAGTTTCCTCCTCTGTAAAATGGAGGGGCTCTGTAGCTGTAGTTTGAGATCCCTGCCAGCCTTCCCATCCTAAGAGCCTACATACTGTCCATAAGCGAGTCAGTGCGAGGACTCCTCCCCAGAATCACTTTTCCATGTAATGCTGAGCTGAGCACTTCGGTCTTAAACCTTGTCTTGTTTCCCAATCACTATTTAGAGAAAGGACTATTCTTACTTCTGCTTCTACTCAGCATCAAGTCCTTGCCTTAGTCTGCTCTGAGGAAGCTGCCCACCAAGTTCTCCTGGTCAAAGCTCTTCTTCGTAAGTTCGTCCAAATCTAACTGCCCCATCTCACCCTACCGCAGTCAGCAGCTTCCGCCACTGCGTGAGGCTCAGTTCCTCCTGAGTGGGATGGGGCAGCCTAGCCCAGCCCTCCTGGGTGCAGCACCTATGGGCTCCCTTTTAAGTAAGATTTAGTTTGAGCAGCCCTGGGAGCACAGCGCTAAAGCTCCTTCCTCAGATGGGTTTCTGTAAACCCAGAAGCCTTGACCCAAGTGTTAATATGCAAAGAAATAGAAACTTCCATGGGCTGGCATAGCCCTGGGTTGTTCTCTTGTCTCACGTGCTCAGCTGGAAAGGATTTTGGCTTGCTTAAGTGAGACTGAAAACTAGGGTGACCACCTGTCCTGGTTTGCCCGAGACTATCCTGGTTTTAGCACTGAAAGCTCCCGGTTCTGGGAACCCCTGGGACTTCAGTCCCAGGCAAACAAGGAAGGTTGGCCACCCCGGTGTAAACAGCCCACGCGAGGCTCCCTGAAACAGGACACAGGGAAACAGCAGGAGTAGTGCGAACCTCCTGCCTTCTGTTCATTGACTCAAAATAACTTAGTCAGCAGCAACAAGGTGTCAGGCAGCATATGAGGGGCTGGGGGGCCAGCGAGCCAGACAGACCCCAGGAGTCACAGGGGCATCATCGTGGAGCACAGCTGGATAGCGTTTGATGACAGCCCTGAAGGGGCAGGGAGGGGGTGGGCAGACTCAGGTCTGTAGCCACCTGGGGTACATGGTGTCATCACTCAGTCCCCTGTTATCCTCCTGAGGCCACGGAGGCCAGCTGAAGTTACAACAATCCTCTAACTGGGGAGAGCAACCTGCCCCGGCAGATTCAGGATTCTGGTGAAGGCAGGGGGCTCTGGGGATTAACGAGGCGACTCTCACAGGGACAGGAGGAGTCAGTGGTGAGGAAGGACCTCGCCGTCACAAGCCAGGGGTGCAGCAGGATGCAGTGGTAATGGTGCAGCCGGGAAACGGCTCCAGGTTCCAACGCCCACCTACGACTCACCAGGTAAGAAACCTGGGCATGTCTGTTAACTCTCCAAAGCCTCAGTTTCCTCATTGGTAAAATGGGAAAATACAGTAAAAACTGCACAAGGCTGTCATATATCCTAAGGGGAAAAAATGGACTGCTCAGCTCAGTGCCCCCCACACCAAATCGGTTCCCGTGGATCCGGCAGAGCCAGGACCCGCGCTCTCGCCCAGCTCTGTGGCTCGCACGCTGTGGGACCACAGGCCAAGCACCTGGCCTTCTCTGTCTCCGTCTAGTCACCTGTATAAGGGGGAATATAATTCCTGCCATTCCTATATCAAATACGACAATGGTTATGAAAATGCATTGAAAAGAATAAAAAGCAAGAAAAAGTCACGGGTCATTTTTTAAAGAGCAGCAGGAAGCAAAAAAGGAAGAGGAAGGAGAGAGACAGCGAGAGAGACTAAGGCGAGGAAAGCGGTCCTGCAGGGTCGAGAGGCCCCGAGAGCCGGGGGTTAGAATCAGAGGTTTGGAGTTGGGCTCCAGTGCTGGTTTTGCTGCCGACGGGCTGTGGGACTCAGGCAAGTAATTCAGCCTCTCTGAGCCTGGTTTTCTCATGTGTGAACGGGCACAATTACGATAAGTCACAGTGCTGCCCGCCATGAGAAGTGGGTGTGTGAGCTTTAAGAAGCCCCGTGAGGCCGGGCTGAGCACAGAGCAGGAGCAGGGGAGGTGCGCAGCCCAAGGAGCTACTCTTCATCATTATCCTTCCTCAGGTCCCACTTCCGCCACCTGCCCTCTCTGACGGAAAACACGCAGACTCCGGGGGCTCAGCTGCTTGGGGTTGCTACGCAAAGCCAACTTCTCATGTCCAACGGCCCAGCCAATTTACTGAGCAACGACTACAAGCCAGGCACAGCTCGAGGCATGGGATACAGCAGAGAGCAAAACCCACTCTATTTCTGCCCTCAGGGGAGGTCACACTCCAGCGGGGAGACAGGCAGTAAACCAGGAAACGAACATGGGCTCTAGCTAGAGGATAGAAGAACTCAAGCAGACAGGATAAAGGTATAAGCATACATGAGAGAAGGATGCCGCAGAGAGCTAGCGTGGGCCTCACCTGGCGTAGTCCAGCCGCGGCAGCAGCAGGTAGAGCCCGATGCAGAGCGCCAGGAAGACGTCCGCCGTCAGGAAGAAGGCCAGGGTGCTGTCCGTCACGTCACTGGCCCCCGCCAGGTCCACCAGCGAGGCCACGGCACTGAGGGTGCCCCCCATGGCTCCTCCTGCAGAGAGCGTGGGACCCCCCACGGATGGTCAGGGCGGGCCCGTCCTCCCTGCCTCTCGGGCCCGCCCGTGCTCCACTCCAGCTCCACGCTGTCCCTGCTGAGAAGAACGCTGCTGTTCTCACAGTACGGCGAGGCCTTGGCAGACCCGGAGGGTCCTGCAGCCGTGAGCTTTCTGACTCTGCGAGGGTATCCCCAGCCCAGCTCTTCTCCAAGGGGCATGGAAGAGGCTCCGGCCTGTCCGAGCACAGGCTCCCCGCTGCCTCGAGTGAGGCCAGCCGATCTGGGGAGTCCTTACCGGTTAGAAAGTCACCCAGGAGCTCATGGAGCTTACCTTGTACCCCCCGGCCGCTGTGCACCATACACGTGTGAACACGCATGCACGCTCACTAACACACACACAATCACATACACACACATAGACTACAAGCTCTCACACACACACCCACCGACACACAGTCACAAACCACACTGTCACACACACACACACTCAGTAACACACTCCTATATACTCACACACCATGCTACCCCAAACTCATACACACACTCCCATGCACGCAACTGCCCCACCACATGGAATGTGCTCTCCTGCCGAGGGCTTCGGCACGTGGCCCAGGTGACCGCGTGCCACCACATCTTTCTCTGCTGCCTAACAGAAGAGGCGGCACAACCCAGCCGAGGGGACCCATGGGTCCAGGAGCCAAGCAGATGCACATCTGACCCTTGACTCTGCCACTTGCTCGCTGTGACCTGGGGGCAACATGACTTCTTGGGACCAGAGTTTGCTCATCTGTAAAATGGGGACAATGACACCTGCCTTGCAGAGCAAGGACTGAATCAGATGATGTTTAGAAAGAGCCCAGCACACAGCAGGCTTTCTACAAATGTCAGCCCCCTTCTTCACCACAATCACACAGTCACTTCTGGGAGGCAGGCCATGTGTCTTACTTCTCTGTTGAACCCTCACAACCGTGGGTGGTCAACTGGTGCTGGCCACGAGTCAGAGCTTATACATGGTCACATGTGAGCAGACCATTACTCCTCTCAGCCTGTTTATTTGCCTGGAAGATGGGACTCACACTTGTCCTGTCCCTCCCATGAGACTACAGTGGGATGGAAATGGAAACAGTGAATGGAAAAAACAATGGACGCATCCAATAGGATCAACACAGTAAGTGCCTGTGAATACAGGACTGTCCGGCTGCACGGATGGATTTGCCTGCGTTAGAGGATCAGGATACTGAGTCTCAAGGAGGCAAGAGGGCCACTGACTGCAAACAGCCAACTGGTCCGTGTGGGCACGAGCTGCTTCATCATTACTTGGCAGGTCTGACCAGGTACCACCTCACTGCCCATTGCTGCACAGAGCAGAGGTGGGAGAGGGACAGCTGGGCCCTCGTCCACCACGATGCCCATCCTCGCTGCCTCACCCACACTCTGACTGACACCTCTGTGGCTCTTTTTCTCCCCAACCTTCTCAATATGAGTTCTATTAGCCTGGGTGGGGCCAGAGGCTGGGATCTGAGAGGAGGGCAAGGAAATGAAAGTTAGCATAGCGATGTTTCAATTCTAGCACAGACTCTAGAATCAAAACATCCGAGTCCAACCCTGGCTCTACCACTTCTACGTGTGTGACCTTCAGCAAGTCACTTAACTTCTCTGTGCCTCCGTTTCCTTATCTGTAAAATGGGGATGTTAAAACCCACCTCTTAGGGCTGTTACGAAGATTAAGAGGATCATTAACATGTAAAGCGGGACAGGGTCTGGTACTGAGACGTGCCATAGACATCCTCTCAGATTCCCAATTAGGTGTTTGGTTATTTCTGTCCTTCCTACATCAAAACAGCAACAACAGGGTAAACTCTTTGCCAAGAGGGTGCCAACTTCTGAGAAGCGGTAATCCCCACCTGGGTGATTTGTAAGAACTGGAGTTAAACTCCGTAAGACATTCCCTAGCTGCCCTGAGGAAGAGATCTTAACATCACTGCCTGTTGATTTTCCTCTCTCTCTTCCCAACTTGTAGAGATTTATAATATTATCATCAACAACAAACCAGGCCTCCGGGAGCTCATCCTTCATGACTCCCTACTTTTATCTCATCAGTTATGGAAATACATGCAAACGAGGGACTTAAAAAAAAACACCAGTACAAAACAAATGAATTGTTCCTCAGATGCCAACACACACAGAATTCACAGATGGGCTCCTCTGGACGAAAAACAACGGGGGCTGGTGAGTGGCACTGAGGCCTCTGGAAGATCGGGACACCTCACATCTTCCAGGGTGATGGGTGCCCACTGGGAACTGCACACAGTGGTGACAACGGCTTAGGGCCCAGCGTAATTAATACTGAAGTGTGAGTACTAGATTTCTCTACTTTTTCAACAATGGACTTTCTTAAAAATGCACGGGAGAGTCTCCTTCTCTGGAAGGTTCGCAGGTGGCCAGATGAACCTGAAGGGCGCCTTGCCAACATATCGGTGTGTTTGGTCACTGGCTCCTGGAGAGAGAGCCAGCAAGGTTGTTATATTGAAAAATCCTCTAGCAGGACGGAGGGAGATGAGGGGACAAGAGACCAGGATGACAGAAGGGATTAAATCCAGTGTTCAGTGGCCACTTCCCTCAGCTTAGGCATGCCCTTCTTGAAGCACTGCTAGGGGCATGTTGATTGTACTCAGGAAACTTAGCGATGAGTCCACTTTTATTTTACTTTACGCCCAAGGGTTTCTCTGAGGATACAGCCAGAAGCCTAATCTTGTATCAAAAATGGCAAACAGATTTGAGCTCAAATCTGAACTCTGATCTGTTGACAGTAAGTGTCTCCAGTGCTATGTTGAGAAGGACTTAGACGCTTAGGAGGAAAGATACAGATCGATTAGTGATGTCTGGCACTGGTGTGGGAACGGGCAGGAGATATACACTTGTCCAGGTATTTGTCATCCCTGTCACATATTACTTGGCATTATCAATTAATGGGCACAGAGTAGATTCTTCGCAAAATGCTTCTCAAGTGGGCAAATGCTTACTGCACCCCTTCACACAACATGGACATGCAGAGACACTGAACAGAGCAGCTGAGCTCCCAATCTTGCTGTAAGGGATGGTGGTCTCCTGGGAAAGCACAGATTCTTCCTGACCCAGCTCCTTTTTATCTTGTTGAGACATTTGGATGAGAGAACAGAACTGCTAAGGTCTAGGCAACAGGCTTAGGTTAGGATCAAAATTTTAGTTAAAGGGGTCAGCCCAAGTCATGTCAGCAGCCCCGTAAAATGCCAAAGTTCAGGGTAACAGAGAAGTTTATTACTAGGCTATCAGCTCCTGGGAGGCTGAACCTTGTTCATCTTTGAATCCCTGGCACATAGTAGGTCTTCTACAAAATTACAGAGGAAGGAAATACAGATAGAGGGGAGAAAAGATGGAGAAAAGAAGGAGGAAAAGGTAAGGGAAAGGAAAAATAACGAGAAGGAAAGGGGACAGGAGGAGGGAAAGGAGGAGAGGAGACAGGGAAAGAAAGGAACGCTGGTTCAGGAAACGCACTTGGTAGGCAGACTGTATTTTCCAAAAGGAGCTGCAACTATGTCTCCCCTCCCATTACAGTATGATTTTCATACTCACCCACTGAGATATGTGGGTCTGTGTTTTCTTCCCGTGAATCCAGGTAGGCTTATGGCTATAGTGGAAGTGCCCCAAATGTCTTTCAAGGCTAAGTCATAAAAAGAAATAATGCTTCTGCCTGGGCCTCTTGGGATGCTTGTTCTTGCAACCCAGAGGCCATGCTATGGGGAAGCCCAGGCAGCCGTGGTGAGGACCACATGGAGAGAAACCCTGGCCCCAGCCCCAGCCCCAGCTGAGCTTCCAGCTAACAGCCAGCACCACCACACCAGCTGGGTGTGCACACCATCTTGAAAGTGGATCCTCCAGCTCCAGGCGAGCTATCCTGGCTGATGCCACGTGGAGCAGAGGAGGAAAGCTGTCCCTGCGAACTTCTACCCAAACTGCAGATACATGGGCCAAAGAAATGATTCTTATTGTTCTAAGGCACTAAGAAGTTTTCGGGTGCTTTGTTACACAATAATAGATCATGGAAGCACAACTAACACTCATTTCTTTTTCTGGAAGGGCTACCACATGCTCACCTCTGGCTCCTTCCAATAACCCCCAAGTAGACTGACCTGCTCAGCTGTCTGGACCCCAGCTCTCACCTGATATCAGTGCCTGGGAATTCCTCATGGGGAAGGAACCAGTCATGCCGAAGACGCTGCTATTGAAGATGGTGGAGGTGCCGCTGAGGATCGCCATGCAGACAATGGTGACGGCGAAGAAGCTGTGAGTCCAGGAGGAGGTGTCCACCTTCACCAGCACGGTCATCACCACGAAGATGGCCAGCATGACAGTCAGCGAGGCCAGCACGCGGACATGAATCGGAACCCTAAGGCGAGGATACCAGAAGCGGTTAGAGACCCCCCCTCGGGCCTCCCATGCCAGGCTGGGGTTGGTGAACATTCTTAAGGGAAGCAGGTGTGCTCAGTGGCTGGGACCGTGCACTCTGCAGTCAGGAGGCCTGGGTCTAAATCCTGCCTTCCTGGCTCACAGTCCTGTGTGGACTTGGATTAGTGACTCTATCATTCCGGTTTCAGCTTCTGCATCTGTACAAAAGAAAGGAGAATCAATCTACCTGAAGGTGTGGTTGTGAGGATCTCTGGCGGGGAGTGTATAGAGTCAGGCAGCAGTACCCGGCTCAGGGCAAATGTTCTCAAATGCTGCTTCTTTTCATCTTGCTGTGAGGTTCAAGGACAGGAGATGAGGGCTCTTGAGGCAAGACCCCCGTTCCTCCTGCCACGGGGATGAGCTCCCACTGGCTTTGTCTAGTGCTTAAACAGAACAACCACCCACTGGGATTCCTTCCCCCAAAACTTAGCAGTGGCAGGGAGAGAAGGGAGAAGAGAAGAAAATCATCACCATCACTGTCGTCATCAAAGCCAACACTGAGATTGTACTTCATTTGTGCTAGGTACTCTTCTAAGTGGTTTCTAAATGCTAACTTGTTGAATTCTCACACCAGTTCCACAAAACAGGTATTCTTACCTACCCCACATATACAGATAAGGAAACCGAGGTCACAGAGGCTAAGCAACTTGCCCAAGGTCAGTCAGCTGCTCCCACCTGTGCTCTCAGAACGACACTCTACTGCCTCCCTGGGAATGAAGGGAATATGGGTGGCCCAGAACAGGTGGCCAGGGCAGAAGGAGGCTCCTGTGATGGTCTCAGTTGTCATGGGCAGCAGCTGACGCCAAGCTAGAGCCAGCTACCCCCATCCAACCCCACTCCTGCATGTAAGCCTTACGCCTCTCCCAGCCTCCAACCTGCCCAGACACCGTCCTGCAGGGAGAAGCAGGGAAGCCTAGCTCTCTGTGAAACTGCATTTTTATTGCAGGGAGGGAGAACATCATCTAAAGAGGCTGTTTAAATCATCAGATTAGACTAAGCTTTAAACCAGATTGGATGTTTAGTTAATTTTCCTGCTAACCAGTGGGTGGCGGCTGGGAGAAAATCCAGATTAGTTATATACAAATTTCTTTTGGATAAAAAAAGAAAGACATGAAAGGTAGAAAAAAATATATACATACATAAAGAGGTGTCAAATGATGAGCATGAAAAGCAAGAACGGAGTTTTTCAAGATGCTTTTGTGGCCCCAGGCTAATTTGAGTTTCCTTCCTATCCTTGGCTGAAGGGAGAGCAGGTGCTGCCTGGGCTGTGTCAGGGGCAGAAGGAAGCCCGAGGTAGTGAAGGGACAGTTCAAGGTTGTGGTGTGAGGAGCTGGGATGAGGACCCAGGTCTGTTGAGCCCCAGCCCATGGCTGTCTTGCTGAGGCGCGTCCTCTCTGGTGTGTTCATTCCACAGATAACACTGGCCAACTACTGTGTGTCCAGCGCTGGGCTGGATGCCCGGGACACAGGACAGACGAGGGACAGGCATTTTGCTCCAGGGTGCAAAGTGCTCCATCAGCAGGGCCATAGGGCATCCTGGGCACGTCTGAGAGGCACGACACCCACTCTGAGCATCTCATAGGTTTTTTGGAGGTGATACCTAAGCTGGAGCGTAAGGGACGTCTGGATGTGAGTGCACATATCTTGTGAGGGAGAGCCTAGCACACTCAGGGAATTAAAATGGACTCTGGCTGCAGGTGACACTGAGAGCAGAGGATACCAGACAGACATGAAGCCCCACCCTGGAGGGCCTGGTCCAACTGATAAGTGCCAAGACTTGCTCCTCAGAGTGGGGAGTGGAGTGGGCATGCAGGCTTTGTCTGCCAGCATCCGTCCCACCAAGAGCACTCCTTCCATGCCAAGTTGTCCTGCGGAGGTGGACGGTCAAACTGTCCACACCAACCCATCCACAAATGAGGGCACATGACCTGGTCTGGGGTGATCAGGGCATCCCACCCATACCTCTGGCCACTGGATTGGGTTAGGGGTTAGCACGTGACCCAGGCAGGGCCAGTCAGTCATCGCTGGGACTCAAAGGTAGAGAGAAGCTGGGTCTCTGCCAGGACTGTGTCGGGGGCTGCTGGTCCCTATCTGGCCAGCTGCATGGGGAGAGGCCACATCCGAGATGAAGCCAAGTAGGCACACACAGAGCTCAGGGCCGGCGGATGAGAAGGACGTTTATACTCCCCTAGATCCAGCAATGGAGGCAGCCCTGACTTTCATTTTCTGAGGAAAGAATGAGAAAATCCTTTTTGTGTCTCTTTCCTTTGTTACTAAGAGTGCCAACCAACACGTAGAGGCACATCAGGGTTTCCAGTTGGGGAGCGACATAGAGACTCCACCTCTGAGCAATGGGTGCCCTGCCCTCCTGCCCTCCCCTCTTACCAGGAAGCAGGTTGCAAGTGACAGGTGATTGATTAACACCTCCCAAGAACAGCCTTCAGCCAATGATGGGGAAGCAGGTGGATAAATACCCCAGCTCCCAGGTGTGTTCCACACTGGCTGCCGGAGTTCCGAGCAGCCGAAGCTCGGTCACCTTCTATGGGAGCTGGCTTGATAAGGCTTCCTTTATTGGCTGCCATCCCTTCCCAGTCTCCCCCCTTCTCCTACTGTGGCCCCCCAAATAAACTACCTGCACTTGAATCCTTGGTCCAGGGTCTGTTTCTGAGAAACTCCACATCAAGACACATCTTCCCAGGGTCTGCAGGGGACTTGGCCTGGGCAGGAGCTGGTGGGCAGTCAGGTGAGCACCTGGACCCCAGGGGCCCCTGAGTATCTATTTTAAATGCACACCAGGTGCCCTGAAGGCTGGTGGTCAGGCCTTACTCTGATGCTCAGGGTGATGCTACACACTCAACCCTGTCACACAGAGCCACCCCCCGCCCCCGCCCAACTCTCTCCCAGGAGCTGCAGCTTCCCCACCCACCCCAAAGATAAGAGCCACAGGGGCACAGAGCCTGAGTCCAGAGACAGAAACCCTGCCAACTCTGCCACCAATTCACTGTGTGACCCCAGGCAAATATTCAACCTTTCTGGGCCTCAGTTTCCTTGAAAAAGAAGAGGTGGGACAAGAAAAAGTTCAGGTTTCTTCCAGTTTATGCTTCTAAATCTGAAAAAATTCAAGTGGAGAGAAAGGCTGGGGACTAATGCCCCAAAGTTTTAGCAGTTCCTTGGGGCAAGAAGAAGGCGAAGGACAGACTAGGAGACGTGAGAAGCAGCACAGGGACAGGGCCCGTCTCGTTCTCACCCCCAGGGCTGGCACAGGGCCTGGCAGGCACCTGGTAAACACCTGCTGGATGCACAGATTGGTAACTAAGGGGTCCCAGCAGTGCACGCTGGGCCTCAAGCTCCCCTTCACGCTCTGCTTTTTGACCCCCTCAGCATGGCAGGGAGACAGCTGGAAACAGCAGCAGCGATCCCAGCCAGCCTTGGGAATGGCCTCTGTCTCCAACCACCTCCTCCCAGATGCAACGCAGGAAAGGTCCCCCCAGGAATGCTGCTGGCACCCCAGAAGCTCTCTGTGCCTGGCAAAACAAGGTTAAGTAGTTGCCTGAACAGGAAGGTTGCTTTGGAGAGAGCTGGGGGACTTCTTACCCAGGCACCCCCAGGGCAGGGAGAGGAGGGCAGAGTGAGAGAGGAGGAGGTAAACACCAAGTGCATCACAAAAGCAACGCAGCTCCCAGCTCTGCCTCTGCGCCCCCCCCATCACATCCCTCACCTGCACAGGTCTCCTCCTCGCCAGCTAGTTGCCAGCTGCAGAACCCATTCTCAGCTGGAGCTTCCCTGCAGGGGCTCCAAGCCCTCAGGGATCTTGCCTGGGGCTACTGTCAGTGCTTGTAAAGCTTCATAAAACGTGCCCCTGCAAGTCCACCCCACATCCACTAACGGGGCACACTGCCTTACTCTCTGCTTCTTCCACCTGGACAGCGGCCCGGGGGGTGGTAACACTGGGGATTTTAGGGAAAGTCTAGACAAGTGCTGCCCTAGGCTTGGTGGCTCTGCTCCGGCACAGGGGACGTCTGAAGTGACAGCTCCAGCCCTGGGACCCTGGGGCAGGTCATACTGATATGAGATTCTTGGAGAGGGCTGCCAGATGCACCCAGGCTGCCAGCTTCCCTCCCTTGCTCACGAGGGCTCAGGACCCCAGGGGACTGATTTCTTCCTAAGTCTCCAAAATGTAAATCCTCCTCATAAGTATTTATGACGCTACAGATTTAACATAATAAAACACCTGGCGATTGTGGATGAGCCGCTTAGATAAGCCAGGGTTCTCCAGGGGGGAGAAAAGGGGACATTTCAATCTCGCACATTAAACAGAAAACAGCTTAGCTCCAAACCATCTTCCCACAGTCCAGAAACAGACAGAGGCTGGGAGCATTTTCCACATGGCCCTCACCCCTCTCCTGGAGCCGGGAAAGGGCACAGGCAGGCCCTGGCGTGGGCAGGACCCTTCTGGAGGACGCCCTGTAACACTGAGCCCTCAGAGCCAGCTCCCAGCCATCCTCGGGAGGGCAGTGCCTACTGCAGACAGACCCAGACCTTCTTCACCACCTGTTTCCCTCCAGTAGCCTGAAGCCAGGGCAGAAATGGGCTCCCGCTTATAAGGCCTGAGATGCGGCTCTGGCTGCAGGGAGGGGTCCCGCGAAGCTGGAGAACTAGGCGGCAGGGGGCCCAGAGGTTCCACGCACAGATGTGGGGGGAGAAGGGTCCCAGTTCCAATCCTGCCTCCAACCTCTTAATAGCCACATGACCTTGGGCAGGTCACCTGTCAGCCTGTTGGCCCATCTGTAAAACAGGGGAATAAATGTGCTGCTCTTGGCCACTGCAGAGTAAAGGAGATAATGCCTCCGAGGGCTAAGAGTACTGGGAATGTTAACTGCGATGATCAGAGATTATTATTCGCCCAGGGCCCTGAGGCTGGGCCTTCCCCGCTGCCGCTGATCCCCGGTCCCGGCTGGCTTCCGGCCTGCTGGACCTCACGACCACAGAGGGGGCAGTGCCAGGTAAGACGCCAGCTCAGGCCAGCCCTTCCTGGCACTGTGGTCCTGCGCACATCTCCTGACCTCCACTTTGGACAGAGGATCATGATAGGGGCCTGGAAAGGAGACAGGGCGGTGAGAGGCCGAGGGACTGCCCACCGCCATGGCTCCGTCACTTCTTCCTTGTCGTCCTCTTCTTGCATGCCCTTCCTTTCCTCATGCCTTCTCTTCTGAGTCACTGCCAGGGACCCAGCTCTACCCTGCTCATAACTCCATCCCCTGCCTCCTTCTGGGCGTGATCTCTGGAGGCTGCGTTCCTCCTGCCAGGACACTGACCGTAGCCCCGTGTGCCAGGGACAGGCAAGAGCAGGCAGGTTAGGGGCCAGCTAGCTTTCGGCCCCCAGACCGTCTCAGACCATCCTCCCTCTTGCTCGTCCAGCCTTCACTTTGGTTTTAAGAGGCGTGCAAAATTCTTTGACATTCCTTCCATTGAAAGGTGCGGTCCCTGGTCCCTTAAAACTGAGTGGGCAGAAGGGACAGTATGTGACTGCAGAGACTAGGTTACCAAAACCATGCAGCTTCTGCCTTGCTCTCTCGGAGCGCCTGCTCTTCAGCCACAACATGAAAAGTCCTGCTACCTGCGAGAGACCGAGGGGAGGGACAGAGACAGACAGAGAGAGAGGTGCCCCGCGGAGGCCCCAGCTGTCTACAGCGGCATGAGGGAGGGCCAACCGGAGCTGCCGGCTGAGCCTGCTGCCTCCCAGGACCGTGAGAGACGGTGGTAGTGTGCTCAGCCACCACGCTCTGGGATCATTTTTCTGCAACGACAGATCACTGGAATAACCCCACAACACAATATGCTTGGAAAGACTGGTCTATTCAGGCTTAGCACACCTGAGGCACATGCGCTGCCCTCTCTCCTCCTGGACTCAGAAGAGACATCAGTAATCACAGCACACTCGCTGAGGTCAGACCTGCCGTAGAATCCTGTTCAAGCAGAGATCCAGGTAGTCACTACAAACTGAGCAGAGTGGGGTAAAACAGGCTTGCCACCAGCGACCTAAGGCTTCAGTAGGCCGTGCCCAAGAGATGCCCAAGTTTCTGAATCACAATGTAGCTACCTTTACCAGCTAATGATAGCTTAGGGGAAATGCAGGCAAAGTAGCTCAGGCTGTTACCCCTGTGAACCTAAATGGAGAACGGCTGGTACCAGTCACCCAGTGGGGTGAAAGGGCCACGGGCTATCTCCTAAGTCATTCCTTCTTCCACAGCGCACCCCACCCTTCACAAATGCTGTGCCAGAAGTCGCCCACTGACCACCCCCATAGGCGGCCGACTCATGAGCTGCTGTTACCAGCTTGGCACTGAGCACTGAGGGACCCGTTCCCATATAGTGAGAGCCAGGGTGGTGGGCTGCCAGCCTCTTAACTTCTAGCTCTGATTTTTTTTTTGACCACTCCACGTGGCATGTGGGATCTTAGTTCCCTGACAGACCGGGGATCGAATCCGTGGCCCCTGCGTTGGAAGCACAGAGTCCTAACCATTGGACCACCAGGGAAGTCCCCAGGCTCTTAACTTTCGACGGCTCTCAGAAAGGCTTGAAAGACCAGCCTCCACAAACCTTGCTCCCCGGGCCCCACCCACCATCTGTGGTGTCCCTGCGGCCCAGGCAGCTGTTGACAGTCAGCTCTGACCCCATGTGGCAGTGTGTGGCTCCCTGACCGGGCATTCCATAGGCAGGGCCCCAGGTAACCGATCTGACTCTCAGTCTTCATGGAGGAGTCTGAACTGCCTGCTTCCTACTTTAGTGGACACATGTAAGCCAGCAGAAGAGAAGCAACTGTGGACCAAAGGGGAGCGGATGAGGCTGGAGGTGAAGGTCAGGGGCCTGGGAGAGGGAGGAAAGTGGCCTACCTGTTGACAAGCAGGAAATTCACCAGGAGGCACAGCACGGAGGGTACAGTGGAGGCAACGGCCAGGTAGCTCTCAAAGTAGTTCTGCAATCACAGAAGTGAGGAGTCCGCTGAGGTCACTCAGGATGGAGGGGAGGGGCCCCACCTGAGAGCATGGACAGGGCCTCTCTTGGTGGGTCTTCTCCCCACTGTCTTTAGACACCTACGAGTGATGGGTGAGTCCACCCCGAGATGGCATGGTCTTGCCCCATCTCTAACCTAAGACCACTCACTCGGTCACACAACAGACACCATCAATGAGCTGTGCTAAGTGCTGGGGACGTAAGGAAGGGTAGGACTTTGTCCCTGCACTAATGCTCTGCAGCCCATGCTCCCACCCATCCTATCTGTTCCACCCACGTCTGAGGCAATGGAGACAGGACTTGTATGTACGTATGTTTAAAGAAAAATTTTATCCTATCAGTCGTCTTAGCCCATTGTCAGATTTCAGAGATATCCAGATGGGTTTTGTTATGACTCATCCCCATTCTCACATTCTCACAACCAAGTGAGGCCTGTTAGAAATACATGGAGCCCTGATCCTTGCAGAGAAACTCTGTTCCGACTCTGGATTTGCTCCTTCAATAGAGCTGCTACCCAAGGTCAAAGCCACTTTGGGAAGTGGCTCTTAGTCTGGCCAAGATGAGGAAAAAGGGCATTTTCCTGGAAGTAGCTCGACAGTATTATAGACAAAGAGTGCATGAGACCACAGAAAAGACGAAGATTCCTGATTATAATGTGCTGCAACTTTCAGCTGAAGAAGCTGAGTGGCAACTTTATGCATTTTTCAAAGCTCAGGGAATTGTCCACTCACTAGGGTAGATTTTACTGAGTGTACCTCATCCCTCAATATACGTATCGAACAAAAGGCCAAAACACTGGAAAGGCTGACACATCTTGGCTTTGGTCCTTTTATGTCAAACCGTGAACCCCAGGTCAGTCATGACAATGGTTTCTAAGCCGTGAAAACAGCTTCCATGTATTAAGCATACCGTGTGCAAGTACAAGGGCTTTATACGAATGATATTCTTTACCCTAAAAAATAAAAGAGCTGTGAGTACTCTGGAAAGTTTACAAAATTGAACTTAACTGGGGAATTATTTTGAGTACAAATGTGCCAAGTACCAAGAACAATGTGTGCAAAAATCTTGCCAATGTGCAAACAGCTCGGGCAATTGTAGGATCTCTGCAGAGTTTAAGACATGCTTCTTCCCTGTTAAGAACGGGGTGTCCCATTGGGAGTGTAAGATAGAGTGTGAGGTTTTTTAATGTCTCAAAACACCGCAGGAAGAGCTGTCAGAATTCTGTGGGGGGGTTGTTGTCAAATCAGTGGTAGGAACAGTGAGTTCTAAGGGAGTTCTGGGTAGGGAAGTAGGACGAGGGGGCTGAGTCCTGGAGAGAATGGCAATGAATATGGTTTTGGGAAAAGATCCCAGAGGAGGTGGGATTTGCGTCAGAACTTAAAAGGGAGGGTAAGATCTTTCCTTTCCGGGAGAGTCTGACTGCAATGTGGAGGCCAAGAAAGAAGGATGTCATAATGGGCCACTTCTAGTCTGAAGCACAGACCGTTTCCACAGTCTGTTTTTAAGGCTGCAGAGTGCTTTGTGGTCTCTGATATCCACACCCTGAATATAAGATTGTGATGGCCTTGTAATTAAAATGATAATCACAGCTACTGTGGTCCATCAACCATGAGCCTTAGAAATAGCCTTCCTCCTTTGAGGGGCCACCGCATTGTCCTAGCCTGATGGGTTCAGTGGAGCCTGGACTGGTCCGAGGCACTCAGTCAATTACTCCTTGACATAGCGGCTGGGCGTAGGTGAGGCCAGGCAGGCGATGGGTGGCTGGAAGCAAAGGAAAAGGGCCCCAAGGAAGAGATAGCTGCAGGTGGGGGCCAGGACTGCCCCAAATCTGAGTTCCTCATGACAGCCTTCCTTCAGTGGCTGTTCATTTTGTGGCAACTCTATAAACGGTCATCACGTGGGATGCAGAAGCTCTGTCTTTGTTTTTTCAAGCAGGCTCAGGTTGCTTGAACATTTTAGGAATGGGGATTTTCCAGGTAATTCAATGTTCTGGTTTGTTGATATTTAAGCAGAAGAAGTTCCTTTTAATGTTGGAAAAGCTTTTTAAATATTGACAACTGCGTAAGGCTAGGACCCCCCTTCTGTTGATTGAGCCCATTTCTCTGCTTTACAAAGGGCACGTGGTCGGGGGGCAGGGTGGGGCGCGGAGGCAGGGGAAGAATGGACTTGACCCTGGGTCATCTTTCTACTGGTTCAGATCCGGGAGCTGTGGTTAGTGACACAGGTGGACTCAGCACATCCCACAGAGCTTTTTTTTTTTTTTTTTTAAACTTAATTCCTGATACAAACATGTGGTGGTTTTTACTTATTTGCTGCTTTTGCTTATAAGCAGAGTTCTAGCAAAATGAGGTGTGGTGGGCAGGCTCTTAGGGTGGCCCCCATGATCCCAGCCTCCTGTGTTCATGCCCTTGTATCATCCCCTCTGCTGAGTGTGGCTGGGACCTGCCTGGACTTGCTTCTAACTGACAGAACATGGCAAAGGTGACAGGTATACACAATTATGTGGATGGGATTATGTTACGTGAGATGGTGGTACCCATCTTGCTGGACTCTTTTTTTCCTCCCTTGATGGCTTGGAGAAGGCAGGGGACCAGGCTAAGGAAACCCACGTGGCAACGACTGCAGGTGGCCCCTAGTCGCTGAGAGTGGTTTCTGGCCAATACCCAGCAAGAAACTGAAGCTCTCAGTCTTACAACCACAAGGAACTGAGTTCTGCCAACAACCCAAGTAAGCCTGGAAGTGATCCTTCTCCAGCTGAGCCTCCAGTGAGACTGCAGCCTTGGCTAACCCCTTACTGCAGCCATGTGAGACCCTGAGCAGAAGACTGGGTTAGGCTGTACCCAGACTCCTGGCCTACAGATACTGTGAGATAACAAACGTGTGCTGTTGTAAGCTGCTAAGTTGGTAGTATTCTGTTCTGCAGCAGTAGATTCCTATTTAGTGAGGGTTTGGGATAGCTGAGTTCCTAGTAATGGGTTTTTTCTGAATATCGCAGCCTTCCTGTTGCAATTTAAATTCAGTTCCTTGATGAAGGCAGAGAGAGCTGACCATGATTTTATTCAATTTCTTGCCAGACATGGGGACCGACGTGCCTGCCCACGAGGGGAACGAAGGTTATGCTTGCCGACCACATCAGTCCCCCTAGCCTTTCCTCTCCAAATCCTTGGCTAAAATGAGGATCATTTTTGCAAGCAGCATGCACTGATTTCAAGAAACTGGACTTAGTTTACGTGCCACCCCAGATCTGCTCGCCTCACCCGCCCCTTAGGCCATTTGCCTTGCTACTTGGTCCCACGTGGTCATAAAGCCACCGCCGCCACCAGCAGGGGGGCCAGCTGCCAAGGAGAGACCCCTGAGCCTGCGTACTGCTTGGGCTGTGCTCGCAGAGGCTCTTGCTCCCTGGGTGGCTCTGGGAGGGGCCGGGTGACCCTCTCTGAAGGGTGGGAGGCAAAGCCCCACCCACAAGGTAGGCTTCAACCATTGAGAGGAGATGGGAAGGAGACTAGAGACGCGTTGCTCGTCTTTCCTTCCTCACCCCCTCCACCACACGTGTTCTAAAATGCGGCGGCTCCACGCGGCTCCTCGGGAGGCACCCCGTGTGCCCGAGCAAGCAGCTGTGTTTAGCTGCAAAGCTGCGGCCAGCGCAGTGATACCACAGCCTCCACCTGCTCTCTTCCATCCCTGCCTCACTCCCCTTTCCCTCACTCTTACTTCCCTAGGACTGCACTCCCCACGGAGTATCACAGGTAAGGCGCTGCCTCAGGCTCCTTTCTGAAAACATCCAACAGCAAAGGCCCTATGTTCAATCCTCGATCCCACACATTGCAGACTTGAAGCTGGTACTCACTTTCTGGGTTCATCTCATTTGCTTCCAAGGCCTGTTGAGGTTACCTTCTCCCAGTTTACTCAAGGAAGTGTGAAGACGTCGGAATATTGGTTCAAACGCATTGCAGTCAGAATGGTAACAGTGCTGCCCCCTCCGAAGAAATCTGAAATCTCCATCCCACAGGCTGATTTTACGTAATGCAGTGTCTGGGGATAATTCACACCATGGTTCCCCTCCACTTGGGACCGATTCCTGAGAGTTCCCTCAGAAGGCTCTGCTGTTATTTATCCCACCAGGCACCTTGCAACAAGTCTGCAGCCTCTACCTCCAGAGGTAAACCCAAGGACACCAAGGACTCCGGTCTCGGAGGAGTGGAGGAGGGCAGTGGCACTGGGCCCCCTCCTGTGACAGTGGAGGCTGTGCTGTGCACAACCCCAGGGGGACCAGTCACGCGGACGGTGACATGAATGGAGCTCCGCAGAGCTGTGCAGCACGGCAGCCCTGCTTACACAGCTCATGGGGGTCAGTTTGGGCCTGACATAATTGCAGGTGGGAGACCGTATCTGATTCAGGAAGGCGGCAGGGCTGGAAGGTGGGTGGGTGTAGCAGGGCAGGACTTTATGAGATGATGAAAGGTCCCCAAGCAGGTCTGCCTGCCCCAGGAGGCGGGAGACCCAGAGGCTGGTAATCCCACAGCCCTCAGCCTGGCTGAGTGGCCACTGTCCATCCAGATCAGCATCCCTTCCTGTTCTACCCACTCCTCTGTTCACTGTGTGCCCAACATCGTGCTGGTGGTTTGGCGTATAAAATAGACAGGAAAGGGTGCCTGATGCCCTTAGGCAGCACGTAGTCTGGTGCAATCCTACAGCTGTAGAACAATGGATACAAGGGAGGGGAGGGGAGGGAAGGAGGGAGTTGGGGGGGGGGGCTTCCCATAGGAGGCCATCTTGGACTGTAGCCTGAAAGGTGGGGGGAAGTTTGCCAGACAGATATGGGGAGGTGTTGCTGGTATTCCAAGAGGCGGGACGAGCCCATGCAAAGGCAGGGATGGATATGCTTCTTTGCCACTCGGGACTCTAACCCCAGCTCACCTGTCGGAACAGATCGCCCTGAGGCTTTCCTCAGCACCCACAGGAATCTACTGCACTGAGACAGAAAGGCACCCTGTGATCCATTCAATCCAAACACAGGGCAGAGGCAGGAATGCAGCCCCAGCACCTGCCCCTGCCCCTCGGGGTGCTGAGGAGAGAGCGCGGCCCCACCATTCGGAATTCTCCAGCTCAATGTGAGGCGAGCCCAGCTCTGAGGAACAAAGAGGGAAACTTCTGCTCCTTGAATGTCTAGTCTAATCCCGCTGCCCTCCAGTATCTCCCCTGCACTCTGCAATTACCTAGGGCTCGGCGTCTGGCAAAGGTAACATCAAAGGTCCTCTTTGGCACTTGCCAGGTAATCCAATGGACACGGAAGCCCTGCACAGTACCAGGTTATTGACATTTGAACAAAACTGCTCACATGTGGCCTGCACAGACCCCAGTCCATTTGCTCTTAACTCAGCGTGTAAGAGCAAGTCAGAACTGGGATTGCTCCCATTTCACAGACAAAGAAGCTTGAGGTTAACAGAGGTGGATGAATTGCACAGAGCTGCACACTTGGAGAGTGCTGGTGGCAGGATTTTCTGATGCAGGGCAGGGGTGGGATGGGGAGATCGTTATCATCGCTCCACAAACGTAAGAGCCACTGTAGCTGAGGCCACCTGCCCCACAGTCACACAAACCCAAACACCGTCACTGGGATTACAGCATGTCACTGGCTGCCCCAGAGGCCGGGACTGGCAGCCCACATGCCTTCCCAGCAGTGAGCTGGGACCAGCCCGTGGGATCAAAGGGTCCATCAGGGTGGCGTCTTCCCTCTGCCCCAGCCAGAAATGATGGGGCTTGAGTTCTCCCCTCTGCCTGTTAACTCTCTCTTTTCCTTAAACCCCACCGTCCATTCCCTTGTGCATTTCCTCAGGCCTGTAGATCGGAGTAGCAGTAAAAATCACACACAAAAAAATAAAGATTGAGAGAAAAGCCCTCACTACTGTCAGCCACCGAAATGGATGGACACGCTGCTGATAAGCACAGGCCGTGTGAAGGAGGACATTGTAGTTGGGAAGCACTGGGCAGGCTTCCAGCTTCTCTCCTGACCGTGCAAACCCCAGCAGAATGCCCCAGGATGGGTGGGGGCAGGGATCAAAGCCCAGAGTGTGGACAGAGCCCGCCAGGGGGCGCTAGGTGCCAGCGGCCCCCAGGCGGCAGGTCGGTGTGGAGCAGCCCTGTAGCTCCGACACAGGGCATTGATCCACTTGCAGTGGAGAGGCAGAAACCATTTCCGTCCGTGACCCTCTAGCCTAGCTTGTGAACACCAGGAAGGGGGAGAGATGCTCTTCAAACACAATCTAAAAACCCAGCAGAGCCAGCTGGCCAGATGTGAGGCGCATTTTACGTCGGGGAGCATCTCCTCTCCTCCACGCTGAGAGCCTCCGTGCTAAGCATCTCTTCTGGAAGAATTTAATTCTGAGCTCAGAGTCCAGGGAAGGAGGTTTCTTCAGGCAGGGAGGCCCAGAAATGAGCCCGTTTATCTCTGGCAGGCCCTGGGTAAGCTTCCTCTGCCCCGAATGCCATTTGCGCACTTTGAAATAAGTGCAGCAAATTAGTCACGAGCCGCGGCCACCTAGCTTGGGGCCGGCTGCCCAGCGGCTTCTGAGAGGCAGCTTTGCGTGGCCCCCACCTCAAGAGCACAGCGGAGGCAGCTGGGCTCCTGCGGGGCGAGAAAAAGCGACTCAATCCTGGGGAGTGGCAGCTCGAGGCAGCAAAGCGTTACCTGGATCACAGGAGCATGAAATTAGCAGCAGCGAGCAGGC
Source organism: Lagenorhynchus albirostris (assembly GCF_949774975.1). Classification (NCBI taxonomy): domain Eukaryota; kingdom Metazoa; phylum Chordata; class Mammalia; order Artiodactyla; family Delphinidae; genus Lagenorhynchus; species Lagenorhynchus albirostris. The sequence continues at coordinate 23,547,332 of NC_083110.1, read as the reverse complement.
TGGAGCCAAGAATAGCTTTTGCCATTGCAAACTTGCTGCCTTCAGACAGCCCAGAGCTGAGTTCTGTGCCTGGGATGCTGCAGGGGAAGCGCCTCCACCCTGGCACTGGTCACAGTCACTCCTGGGCAGGCCAAGAAGTGAGCAGAGGGCCGGTGTCCCCGCGAGGGGTGCAGGTGGCGTCCTGTCTGTGGCTTCTAAGGCCCCCTGTTTGGGGCACCGGCCTCAGAAAACTAAGGGGTTTGTGGCTGGGGGCCTGGATGAGCAGGGAGGGGCAATGCCCGCTCCAGGGCTCAGAGAGGTGAGGGAAACAGGAGCCCAGATCCACCGAGGTGTGACGGGGTAGCCAGGGGCCCAAGGGCACAGCAAAGCTGGGGTCAGAGCCAGACAGGTAAGGCCCGGAAAGATGACCCAGCCACTCCAAGGAGAGAAGGCCCCATGAGACCTTTGCATGCTGTTCTAACATCAGCCCCGATGCTTGGCCTGAGCATGGACTCTCAGGCCTTCTCCAGGCCCAGACTCCCCGGGGCCACTATAAATCTTGCTCTTCAGTAGCTTGGAAGCCCTCCTCAGCCTGTGATCTTCTTTCACACCTCCTTTGGAACTCCTGCCAGAGGATAAGCAAAGTTCCTGAGGTTTTCTGGAATGAGCTCCCCTGACCTCCCTCCCCTCTGTGTAAAGCTTTCCAGGGCAAGAAGGTGCTCTTCCTCCACCACGAATCCTCACCTTCCCCACCCGCATTTCCTCTCTCTCTCCCTCACTGCTGCTCCCTCCTATTCTTCTGCCTAAGAGGCTCACTCAGGTCTCCCTTGGGCTAAGAAAAAAACCTCTTTGACTTCACAGTCTTTGGCCACCAGGTCCCTCCATCCTTTCACTCCAAACTCCCTAAAAATGCAGCCTCTGCCCTCACTGTGAACGCCTTACCCGCTCCTGGGCGGCTCCAGGGAAAGACTCCTTCAAGGGGTCCTCTTTGCAGCCCACCCATAACCACCGCCTGGTTTGAGCCCTCAGGCTCCTGTCACCACATGCCACCCACTATAATGGGCTGAACTGTGTCCCCCCCAAATTCACGTCAACACAGAATCTCAAATGCGACCTGATTTGGAAATAGGGTCTGTGCGGATATAATTAGTTAAGACGAGGTCACACTGGATCAGAGTGAGCCCTAAATCCAGGGACCAGTGTCCTTACAAGGAGGAGAGCGCACAGAGACAGACACTCAGGGAGGGCGCCCAGTGAACGCAGAGGCCAAGACTGGAGTTGTGCTGCCGCAGGCCAAGGGGAGCCAAGGCTCGCTGGGAGCCCCTGGGACCTGGAGGAGGCAAGATTCTTCCCAGAGTCTTTGCAGGGGGTAGAGGGGGAGCACGGTCCTGCTGGAGCCTTGCTTTTGGACTTCTAGCCTCCAGAACTGTGAGAATAAAATTGCTGCTGCTCTACACCACGTGGGTTGTGGTAGCTTGTTAATGGAGCAGCCACGGGAAATCGCTGCACCTTCCCTCCAGCGCCCCCTCCTGGACTCACGGGCCACCTCCAGGCCCCCTCCTCGGCGGCTCAGTCTCCTGCGCTCTCTGCCATCGGAGGGGCCTCGTTAGCTCCCTCCTTCCTGTGCTACAGCCCTGCCCTGGGAGTTCATCCCCCGGCTCTGACGGCGCCCCATGCCTGCCTGCGTCACTCCCTGACTCCAGAACACTTTCCGCTGCCGGCCGGCCATCCCGCCTGGGTGGCCTGCTGAGCCCAGGCTCCAAGCTCCCAAATCAGAAGCCCTCAAGAGAACCCCCAAGACCCGAGGCCGCATGGTTCCTCCCTCCTTTTCTCAGTGTCCTCCCTTCAAAGTTTCCTCGGTTTCCCTTTCACCCTCACCCCAGCTCCATGATTTGCCGCCACCCCCCACCACCGCGTCCCCATCACCTGACTGCAGCTCACGTCCACTCCCCGGGGTCCCAGCTCTCCCCTTGCCTTTGCTCAGCTCCCTCCTCCGCCCACCTCCTCCGCCCACCTCCTCCGCCCACAGCCCCTCACCCACAGGCCAAGCCCATTTGTCCTGTGCTTGTCTGCCTCGAAGGGCCCAGCAGCGACACCCCCTCCGCCAGTACCCTGGCCTCCTGGCCCCTCCTTGGAGCTCCTCATGCACTGTCCCCTCTCTTTTGGCCCTTTCTCAGGCTCCGGTTTGGTTAAATGATGGGGTGAGGGAGGCTAACGGGTGCTCCCATGTAGCAGGCTGAAGAGGGGTGTTTATTCCAGACGGTACTAGGGAGCTATGGAAGGCCTCTGAGCAGCAAAACCGTATGACCAGCGCCAGGTCTAGCGGGTCGCCTGGCAGGAGGGGATGGGATGAACAGAAGGGGAGGAGCGGGTGGCAGGGGCTATGCATTTATCCACTCATTCATTCATTTAAGGAATGTTAAAGGTAGTCGATCCCCAAAGCTCACTCACTTACTCAACAAGTAATAGCCGAGCCCCTGCTATCTGCCCAACGTGTGCTGGAGCTGGGGTGCTCTAGTGAGGGAGGCAAAAAACGAGGCAGCGACAAGTTTTAAAAAAAGACTGCAAGTTATAACAAATGGGATAAAAAGGAAAACCAAATAAGGGGGTAAAGTAGAGCCTCGTGGGGGATTGATGTTAGAGACGGTAGTGAGATGGTAATGTGTGAACAGAGACCAAGGATAAGCTGTGTGACGGGTGAGGAGAAAAGCTTTCTGGACAGAGGGAACAGCAGACAGCCGGCTCTGCAGCATGAAGGAGCTTAGTGTGTTCAAGCAACTGAAAAACCAGGGTGATTTTGGAATCCTGGGAGTGAGGGAGAGAGGAGGGGACCAGGCTGGGGGCATGCGCAGGGCCTGGGCGTCCAGGCTGGGGTTGGAGTTTGGATGTGGGATTCTGAACAGCTGAGAAACGTGGTACCAGCACCCATTCACCAAGCCCCCACCACACAGTGCCATTCCGCGTGTTCATCACGCCTTTGCTCCCTCTATGTTGCAGAGGAGGACGCTGAGGCTCAGAGAGGTCGGGTACTTGCCCAAAGTCACATAGCTCAGACCCAGTCCTCTGTCCCCTTACTTGGCGCAGTGGACAGCTTCTCTGTTTTGTCTTCAAAAGACCGCTTCTGCAGCCTCCATGGAGAATCGACTGAAGGGGGCGCCCTGGGGGCCAGCGAGGCTGAGACCGTGGAGAGGAGAACTGGAGGGATTGAGACGTTTCAGAGGTAGAATTGACAAGACTTGCTGATGGGCTGAAGGTGGGGGTGGAAAGACAGAGGGAAACAAAGGTAACGCCTCAGTTTCAGGCTTGAGCAACTCGACTGGGCAGGGGCAGGGAAGGAAGTCTGCTCCGGTGTAGTCCGGGCGTGCGGGTAAAATAATGACCCCACAGTGAGATTCCACCCCCCTGAATATGGGACCACGGCGTCTAATCCTGGGACGACAGTCTTCCTCCCGTGCCCCTCCCGGCCAGCAGTCCAGCCCTGACACGTGACTGGCCCTCTGCGAATGCTTACTGATTAACTCATCACTCTGCTCATACTTATTGAGCCCCATAGCTATTCACAGGGGATTCAGTCCAAGTTCCTGCTTTCGTGGAACTGATGCTCTGGTCAAGCAGACAGCGGGCTAATGCATAAACAAACAGACAATATGTCAGGCAGCGATAAGTGTTATGAAGAGAAATTAAGCCAGGTAGGCACCTCTATAACGGATCTCACAACACTCGTAGGGGGAGAACCACAAGGGAGCGGCTAGTCCTGGCAAAAGGCTGGCCTGGGGACAAATCTGCCCACCCTCTTTTTCTGTACATACTGGACAATAGCTGCACCCCTTTGTTTACAAATTATCCACAGTGGCTTTCACTCTACAAGGGCAGAGCTGAGCACCTGTTAAACAGGGATCCTGTGGCCCGCAAAACCTAAAGCATTTACCCTCTGGCCCTTTAGAAAAAGTTTGCCAGCCTCGATCTAGTTTCTTAAACAAGGTAATGGAGCCCTAAGTTGCCCCGCAAATTTGACAAAGAGTCAGAAACAATCCAGCTCTCCTGAGCCCCAGGTTTTTCCACCACGCAGGGTGAGCACGGAAAATGACAATATCACTTCCGTCAACCTTCCACCCCACCTTCGCCAGGTCCCTGAGGGGCAAGCAGGCCTTGGATCTGCATCTTATGTGCCCCCTACGCACCCTCAGGCTGGAACCTTAGTAGGCAGGGAGATGGCTCAGGAACAGGTAGAGGGAAAGGTCCGAGAAACAGGGAGCCTGTAAGTCCACACACAACCTCTGCGGGGTGAGAGCTGATTCAGGGCTCGGTCCCTGCTGACGCTCAGCCAGCCTGTCCTTCCTCTTCTGCAGCCTGATCATGTGGCCAGGGCAAGGAGGAAGAGGCCTTCCAAGGAAATTCCCCACCTCCCCTCAGCTTCTGCAGCCCCCTGAGGGCTGACACACATCAGCAACCCAGGGCTGATGGCTAGGGACAGGGACAGGGACCAGGCCCTGTGGCATATGCCTAAAGAGGAAGCGGTAGACAAAAAAACAAAACAAAAACAAAAAAAAATGAGGTGGCCTGGCGGTGCTCCAGCTGCTCTCTGCAGAAGGAAACCCAGGAGAACAACCAGGAAGAGGCAGTCCTGAGCAGACCCAGCTGCACTTCCTCACCCAACAGGCCCTCTCCTCTACAGGGAGGCTGTTTTTCTTTGGGGGTTCATGTGGGCAGAAACCACAGGCTGCTACAGGCCTCAGATGCATGCATGCATGTGTGTGTGCACACACATGGGACTCCCAAGAGGGCCTCCCAGGTCGCTGCTGCCACCACGGATCCCTCCCAGAAGATGGCCCTGTAATGAAGGCGCCCGGCAAAGACTACAGTTTGGTTCTGCTCTCCGGGTACTCGAGACGATCAGTCACGTCAAGGAGACACTGGAGCACGTAAGGCCCAGGCCGCGTCCTAATTTGTCGAGGAAATCACCTCTAGACTCTAAGGATGTGTGCAGGAAGAAATAAAACCGAAGGCAGAGGGGGAGCGATCGAGAGCCTGAGAGGGCCAGGGAGCAGGGCGCAGCTGTGGACAGGGGCCCTGAGCACACAGGGAGAAAATAAAAAGAGAAGTCGAGGCCACTGAAGGCATGACTGACAGCATTTCAGGTCAGGCTTTTTCTCTCCCTCTGCAGGACACAGCAAGAGCTAAAAACAGAAGAAAAAGCCATCACAGGTGTATTTACTGGGAATAGCATGCTGGCTGGGTCTGCAGTTAGAATCAGAGGGTGGACAAGGGAATTAAAAAAAAAAGACTCACTTTGGTTCTAATTTTTAAAAATGGTTTAGAGCAGCCATCCATGCTAGCCCAGGCCACTGGGCAGCTGGGAGGAGGGACCTGCCCTCTCTGCCTGGTGGCCACTCACCCATGCCCTGCTCAGGAAGCCTACAGCCCCATCCTAACCTGCCTGACCCCCAGACCGCCCCCAACTTCTCCTTTCCTGGGATGACAGGGCCCAGGCAAAATCCTGCCTTAAAATGCTTTCATGGTGTAAGGAAGGGTGTTTCCCTCACTTAGCACCATTCTTCAGAATTCTGCTCTTAAGAAGTAGATTGCCAAATGGAATCTAGGCACCTTTTCCATTCGGAGAGGTCTGAGTTGCACTAGGAGTGGACTGCAGGAGCGTCACGATCCATCTACACCCAGAATGGTGCTTCTCAAGGAACAGCATGTGGACAGAGGAGACCTGGATACCCGCTACCCTGCCAGCTGGCCATGTCAGGAGCACCTGGCAACAGTGCCCAGGCCCACCCCAGGGAGGAGAAGCCAGCAGAGCGGAGCCTGGGAATCTGGGTGTCTGCCAAGTGCCCCAGGAAACCTGATACAGACTCAGATACCCCTGGGTTACGGCCCCCACTCTTATCTTCATAGCCCTGTGGCATCAGCAAGTCGCTTATTCCTTCACTTTCCTCCTCTGTGGGCAAAATGCATCCTTATGGCTGGATGTGAGGTGACAGGCAAATGGGTGGAGCAGGGCTTTTCAAATGACAGGTTGCAACCCTGTTCATAAAGGATACGAAATCCACTTAAGGGGTCACAACCAGAATTTTATTTCATTTTCACTTTTACTGCCTTCTTTCCTGTTCCTCAGGATGAATCATCTGAGTGCTTTTCCAGGACCCCCTCCACTGTGCCCCGAGCCCAGGCCCTGTCTGCTCGCAGACTGCACTCAGCTATGTTTCTTCCTCGTCCTAAGCACCCACGGTCCCCTCTCCACTGGACCATTCACATGAGCACACAAACTACCTGCTATTTCTCCTGTGTTAAAAATACAACAAACCGGGCTTCCCTGGTGGCGCAGTGGTTGAGACTCCGCCTGCCGATGCAGGGGACACGGGTTCATGCCCCGGTCTGGGAGGATCCCACATGCCGCGGAGCAGCTAGGCCCGTGAGCCGTGGCCGCTGAGCCTGCGCGTCCGGAGCCTGTGCTCTGCAACGGGAGAGGCCACAGCAGTGAGAGGCCCGCGTACCGCCAAGAAAAACAAAACAAAAAACAAACCCAGAAAATCCGTACCCTCTTGACCACACATCCCCTGTAACTCCCACTCCAATCCTCCAGAAGGAAAGAGTTGCAGAGCAAAACTCCTAGAGGTATTTCCCAGGTTTGCGGTCTCCCCAGTCCCTCCCCCATCCTCTCCCTCACGGCCTCGGGTCCAGCTTCTGCCCCTACCCCCATGTCGCTGCTCCCCAAGGCCACCAAGGGCCCACACGAGGTTAAATCCAAAGGCAAACTCTCCATCCTCCTCAGCCTGGGTGGTTTATAAGCCATTTATAAGATCAGCACGGATGATCACTTGCTCCTCCTTGAAAACTACAATCAGAGATTGTTTTAAGTGTAGATGCTGCTTCGTGAAACTGCTGCTTCCATTACAGACATGTGTGTCCTGCCAGATGAGAGGTGTAGCCTGAAAACATCTGGAGAGGCTGATATGGAGCCCAGGGTTAAGGGCACGGACAATGTGGGTTCAGATGGCCCGGCCTGAGTCACTGACTCTGCCTGGGAACAAATAACCTGTATTTTCTGAGCTTTGGTTCCCTTCTCTGTAAAATGGGTATAATAATATCTATCCCTGAGGGCTGTAGTAAGGAGCAAAAGAGATAAGGAAAAGAAAGCTTCCGGCACACAGTAGGTTGCTTAATAAATATCGTGGGATTAATAAACAAATTAATAAACAAATCAGAGCCCTCAGTACAGTGCCGGCACAGGGCGAGGGTTTGGTCAAGGCGGTGAACGTTAGGAGGATTCGGCCCATCCCTCACACCACAGCTACCGTGGAGGAGATGCGCAGTAAACACCAGACTTCCCTCCCGGCAACATCTGGGGTGCTCTGTACATGGGGCGGACTCCCCATGGTGGGTCTGTGTTCAGAGCACCCAGGGGCCACGGAGCCTGGCCCCAAGCCACACAGCAGGGGAGGGCACCGCTAGGACTGGGGCTGAAGGAAGTCCTCCTGTCACCCTCTGGGCTGCTCCCAGCTACCCTGCAGTCCCACGAGACAGACAGACCCAGGTTCCTCCCAGGTACAGAGCTTTTACAAAATCAACTACCCAGGGCTCTTAAAACTCCAGGAGCAGGTCACAGTCCACTCCCTGATCCAGCACAGGGAGGGTACTGGCTGGTCCTGGCAGTGACAGCAGCCCAGGAGAGCAGAGGCCGGGACTGTCTCCATTTCCCTGTCCTCCGTTCTCACGGCTTCACTTGCTCTGGCCTGTGCTACCCTAGGTGCTAGGACATCCACTTCGGTGCCCAGTCGGCCCTACTGCTCCTTTTTCAGGAGGCTGGCAAACAAGGAGGAAGAGGAAGGTGGCTATGGAACCCCTCAGCTCACACTGAGCGTGTGCCCAGAGGAAGGGCGGAAGTCTCTTTCCAGGCTGTCAGGCATCAGGGGACAGCAGAGTCACATTGAGGAATTAAGCCCAAAGCATTTAGGTCAAGCGAGCACCAGACCCTCCATCCAGTCAAACAGAGCAGGACCCTATGGGGCTCCTGGGCACAGAAGCCCTTCTGTACCCCCTATTTTGTAGGGAACAGACTCCAGCCTCCACACCTTCCCTGAGTTCCAGAGGGCAGATTCGAACAGTTGCTAATCAGGGAAGGGAGGGGATGCAAAGACAAGGGAGGAGCAGCCAAGAAACAATAGCGCAGCCCTGGGACAGGGTCCTCAAGGGATCTACATAACAGTGTCTTTAAGCTCTTTATAGAATTAAAACCCAACAGATGGAATATGTCAGCATTCTTCATACCAGAGAAGCTCATCAAGAAGATTACCTGAGGGCTTCCCTGGTGGCGCAGTGGTTGAGAGTCCGCCTGCCGATGCAGAGGACACGGGTTCGTGCCCCGGTCTGGGAGGATCCCACATGCCGCGGAGCGGCTGGGCCTGTGGGCCATGGCCGCTGAGCCCGCGCGTCCAGAGCCTGTGCTCTGCAACGGGAGAGGCCACAACAGTGAGAGGCCCGCGTACCTGAGACCGGATTAGGTGAGTGCAGGCCCTGCACACACCCTGATCTTATCAGCAACCCCACCCTTGAATCATTGCTATAAAACTCCTCACCAAATCCTCCAGGTTGGGACACATAGCTTTTCAGGGCAGGAGCCCGCTGTGTCCCCCTTTGCCTGGCAAAGCAATAAAGCTCTTCTTTTCTACATTACCCAAAACTCTGTCTCTGAGATTTGATTCGGCACCGGTGCAAAAAAGGCTGAGCTTTTGGCATCACCATCTCCGTTTGCAAGGGTCCCAGAGTGCACCCCACACTCTCTGAAGACCAGGTTAAGGAAAACCATTCCTCGGACTTGCAGTAGGGAGCCTGCTCTCATTCTCCCCTCCACTGCCAGCTTTGACCACTTGCACTGCAGGAAGTCCTTCTAGAGGGCTCGCCTAAGTCTCTCATGATGTAGCCTAAGCCCATTCAATGGATGCTCTGGTAGAGGCAGAGGACAGCTATTCATTACCCCCACCTGCTAACCTTTCTCTTGGATCATGGGGCTGCATGTTAGCCTCACCTTAAGGCTTAAGAATGCTTCTTCCCAGAGCTTAAGAATGCTTCTGCCCAGGCCCCTCCTTCAATGTCACTAGAATCAGGTGGGTGGGGCAGGCGGGTAGGTTTTCACAACTCTCCGGGTGATTCTACCGTACAGCCAGAGCGGAGGACGCTAGGGGAGATGGAGAGGCCAGAGTACGCCAGTTACCAGCACAGGCTCCGCTGACCTCCAGACTGGTCCACAGCCCAGTTCTGTCACTTGCTAGTCAGTGACCTTGGGTCAGTGTCTCCAAATCTGTGAGGCTCAGTTTCTCCATCTGAAAACTGGGGCTACAGCACCTAACTCACCAGGTCATCCTGCAGATGAAGTAAGGTGGTGGGTCCAATGGCGGCAGGTACAGGCTGTGTGGCGGGGACTTTGTAAAATCAACAGGTCGTTACCAAGACCTCTGATAATATGTCCTTCTCAAAACTAGTTCATCCTGGTTGCTTTTAGCCCTTCTCCTTGCATTGGGATGTCTGCCCTTAGTCGTAAGAATAGCTCCCAAGTCATGCTATCCTGCTTCTTTGCGGGGCTGAGGGGTTGGGCCAGGACAAAGGTGCCATAAATGAGAAGATGCTCAGAGACCTTCTGAACCAGATCAACCTGGATCCCTTCCCTATGCAGGAAGCCCACTTCATGTCTCTGCTAACCCACCTGAAACGTCAGAACTCCTTTGGTGGTGGCCACTGTGACCCCCAGATCTTCTGCTCCCTTGTAAAGCCACGCCCTCCCTATCCTGGATTGGGGTGATGGGGCTTCCTTCCCCAGCCATATAATAACTAAAGCAACAAATACTTATCATGTGCAACTCTGTGCTGGGGGCACAGGGATGCAGAGTAAGAGAACTGTATTCACTATTCCAAAAGAGCAAACGGTTTGGCGGGGGAGGCATTCTCATCTTTGAAAAGGGTACTGTCACCACGGATAATAGCAGTTCCTACCTCACAGGGTGCTGGGGGTTAAATTAGTTAATGCAGGCAAAGTGCTGGGAGTGTTGCTACCCCACAATAAGTCCTCAGTACCATGAGTTGTGGGGTGAGGACCTGATGGGGAAGTACGCCAGGCTCTGGGGACCCAGATGAGGAGCCCGTAGTTCAGAAGGATGGAGGCAGGGGAGGTTCCCAGGAGTAACAGACACACCTACCTCCTGCCCCACTCCCTGGTCTGAGCCCCTGGAGCGCCTCTGGTCAGGGGATGGACGGGATGGCAACAGATGGCCAGGCGTGGGTCCTGGCCCCGCTGACACCAAGTCGGACTGTGGGTCCCACCCATGACCTGGCCATGTCCCGCAGCCCCCTCAGAGAGGAGCCCTGGGCAGGCCAAGGCGAATGGGAAGAATGCGTGGGCAGGGGCCGTGGAGGCCTCGTGGCAGGGGATGACCGGGAGAAGGTGTCATCACCACCTTCTCTGGGGCAGAAAGGGTGTGTGTCCGCCTTATAGTCCCGGGCCCAGCGGCAGCGCTACAGGCTTGCAGGAGAGGCCAAGGAGGCCCCCCACCGGATCAGGGATGGTTTACGAACCCCAGAGCCAGGGGAGGACTGGGGTGGGGGGCAGGGGGATGTGGTAGAGGTGGTGTGGGGAAGGGATCAGGGATGCTGACAGCTTGGAAGCTGGGTCCAGAATCCAGGGGTACAGCTAAGGCACCTGGGCTTCCAGGGGGGAAAAGGAGGCCAGACCAGGGTCAGGCTCTCCACAGGAAGAAAGATAATAGGGTTTGGCCACATCAGGGTGTGGGGTGGCCTCTGTCTCCAGGACAGTCCCCTCTGCACTACCCTCCGAGCAGGACAAATTCTGCAGTCATCTATCCACCTAAATTCTCCGTAAAACTGTTTACAGCCCTTCCTAGCTATGTGATTAGGGGCAGGCTATCGAACCTCTCTGAGCCTCTGGCTTTTTGCCTGAAAAAAAACCCCCAAAAACAGGGTTAATGAGAGACAGTGTGTTTGGCACCCTTGCCAGCATGGTGGCCCAGAGTCAGGCTCAGAAGGCGGCTCCCCAAAGCACCATCTTTTCCTATCAGTTCTTCCTCTTTTATGCTCTCATTTTTTGGCTCTGGGCCCACAGTCTTGTGGTGAGTTTATTCATAGTTCTTATTCCAGAGAACGGCGACAAGGGGGCAGGCGAGCCTGAGAATGCTTTCTAAACCACCCCAAGGGTGTTCCAGGCAGAAGAAAATGATCCTGAGAAGGGGGGTGACCTTGAAAGTGACATAACCGGGGAGGGGGTCTGTGCAAACACCCCTACGGAGTCAAATTCCCCACCCAATGGTATCCGTCCCTGGGAAATATAAAAAGGAAGTAGGGAGAACAACCAACATCCAGGCCCACAGCTAATTGAGCTGCAGGTGGTGGCTGGAGACAGACCCATTTGACTCTCCCCCGCTCGCTCCCCCCAGAGTAGCCCTCAGTGACAGCACAGACCAGCCGCCTCTCGCAGGGAAATCAGGAAGAGAGGGGGAAAGAACTGGGGAGGCGGGTGGCAGGAATGAGGAATCAGGCAAAGAAAAATGGCGCACAAAATGCAGAAACACCCCAGCATGCTTGCTTCCCAAACCTAGCCCATGAATCGAGGGGTGACAGGTCTCTCATCTCCGATGCCAAGAGCGAGGAGCTCCGGGCAGCCGCAGGTACTACATCTGCACCTGCCAGCACTTGGAAAGAGGCAATAAAGCATAGCAGCAGGGCCTGGAATGCTAAGTGCCTGCAGCTGGGAAGGGACTGCCTCGCAGCGAGAGCCGCTCACGGCACACCTCCGCTGGGCGAGGGCCACTCCCAGGGACTGGACCGCACATCCTCGCCTGCCCTGGGCAGCCCGCTGCTGGGGCCAGGGCAGCGGGCAGAAGAGGAGGCAGGACAGGCGCACATGGAATGTAGCCCTGGGGGCCACCCAGGGCCGGGTGCTGGCCCAGACAGACAGGGATCTTCTGGATGAAGCCCAAGCGAGCTGGCTGATTTACGGAGGCTGGCAGAAAGCTGGGACGCTTGAGTCACTGGTAAATGAGAGTGGATCATAAAGCACCCTGGCTAAGCCAGACGTCTGGAAATACAGCAGGGCCACATGCAGCTCACAGTGTAGCCCCATTCCTCGAAGGATAATAACGATCATAATGTTTATACAGAACTCGCAGTAGCGGTGCCAGACCCTGCTCTAAGTGCTTTGCACGCCCATGAATTTACTTCACCCTCACAACAACCTAAGAAGTTGGTGGGTGTATCATCCTCCTGTTATATGCCTGCAAGGTGAGGCAGCACCGAGAGGCCAGGGAGCTAAGAGCAGAGGCAGGGTTTGAACCCATGCAGTCTGTTTCCAAAAGCCCTGCCCTAGCCAGTGCTTCCCAAACTCTTCCATGCCTGCCAGTCACCAGGGTGGCGTGTTGGCAGCTCCTGACTCAGTCAGTCTGGGGGCCTGAGACTCTGCATCACTAACACACTCCCAGTGATGCCTGGTCCCAAGACCACGCCTTGAGTAGGACGCTCTAAATTACTATACTAGGTTCCGTGACAGCCCTTCACTGCAGAAATGAGTTTATATGCACTGCTCTGGCCTCTGGAGGCATGTGTGAATTCCTCAGTTAACAGGGAGAGGCCCTCACAGGGTGTCAGAACCAAGGGGCTGGGGCTGGAGGAGGGAGTGTGAAGTCTTAAAATGCCCATGTCCACACCTCACCTCGGCCTTATTCAATCAGCATCTCTGGGGTAGGGCCCAGACTGGAATTTTTAAAAAGCTCCCTGGGTGATTCCACTGCATAGCCATGGTAGAGCCCTTCCAGACAGACGATAGGGATGCCTCAGTCAATGCGTCAGACTCATTGAAAGTTCCGTGGGGTTAGGTCAGGGAGTTCAAAGGTGCTCTCAGAAAAGGGGTGGCGAGCCAACTCCTAGGCCAGTTGATGGGTATGGCTAGGGTCTGCTAGGGTATCCTCTTCTTGTCCCCTGGGGCACCCCTGGAGGAGAGGGGCAGCTGGCAACCCCCAGCCTGGGATGCCTTTAGAGCACCCTGCTTCCCCCATCCATGAGCTTTCAAGAGAGAGCAGACCTTGCCCTGGATCAGCTGCGAAAACTGAGGCTCCTGACAAAGAGTAACCACACCGAATCCTCTTCTCCACTAAACCTGGACCTTAGCCCCCGTCCTATCTCCACCTGCCAGCTCAGTCTTAGCAAGAATCCTTCGAAGTCAGTTTATGGAGAATCCCCCCACCCTTGATATCTTATCACCCTCGAGATCTGATCAAGTTCTTCATCCCCCACCCTTGGTGTCTATGTCATTGGCCTGCCTTTAGCAAGAATCCCCCTACCCTTCATTGTAAATTAACTATACTTCAACATTAAAAAAAGAAATAATTCTCAAATGCTATGGCTACTTTCCAAGTAAGGTTAGTGACAATTTTTATACTAAACCAAATTATAATGAAACCTTAATTTATGAGAAAAAAAAAAAACCCTCTACCCTGATGATTCCTCTTAGTAATGTTCCAACCACTGACCCCCTCACTTTGCTCCTTAGCTATAAATCCCCACTTGTCCTTGCAGTATTTGGAGCTGAGCCCAATCTCTCTCCCTTACTGCAACAGTCTTGAGTAAAGGTTTCCTTACCACTTTAACAAGTGGCAGAATAATTTTTTCTTTAACACTCTCCCTGCCCATGGGAAAAGTCACCCCACAAAATGAGCAGCCCCAGGTGGAGAGAGAGGGCTTGATGCCACCTGCCAACCAAACTGAGACTCCTCACCTTGACATTCAAGGCCCAAGCAAAGCCTTCAAGGCCCAGGAAATTATCTCAAGCCTTATTTCTCTCTTATATGCACCCCACATATAGCAAAACCAGATGCTTCACTGTTCCTAATAGACATCTGAACTTTCCTCCCAACCTGCCATAGCTCAGAGTTTTCCTTCCACCTGGAATGTCTCCTCCCCATTCTTCTAAGTTGCAGAGATTTCTCCCCTAATAACAAGACTACTTACGCCCAGTCTTCAATTCCCCATCTTCCATAACTACACAGACTCCTATCTGGGCTGGGTACATGGTTCTCGGGATAAAGACAACACTTAAAGACTACACTTCCCAGCCTCCTTTGCAGTGCTTGTGGTCACACGACTGACCAATGCGATATGAGCAAAAGCAATGTGTTTTACTTCCCAGAGTGTTTATGTTCTTATAACTGTCCTTTTCCTCTTCCTACTTGATGTAATGGCTAGAATTCCAACAGCCATTTCAGACTATGAAGTGATCTTGAACATGGAAGCTACACATGGTGGAGTAACTAGGTTCCTGCAAACATGGAACATCACACTAGCATTGGGCTGGCCCCCTCCAGACTTGCACATGAGAGAAAAATGACCTTCTATCTTGTGGTAGCCACTGCTCTTATGGAATTTTCTGCAACTCACAGCTGAACTTAGCACTATTATATCCACTCTTTCAGACTCCTGGAGGCATGGACTCTGAATTCTTGGTTACCATACCACATGGCACAGAATCATCATTTGCATCTCCTCCCCAAGTTAAATACTAAGCAACGTGAAGGCTGGGGCTGTGTCTTATCCATTTCCACCTTCCCCTGCCACCTGAAGCATCAGGCCTCATATACAACACAGAGCATGTTTTAGGGCTGAAGTGAATTCCATCTATGTACTATACTCCACACAGCTTCCCAATTTGCATCCATACTCTTAGGACGCTGCAAGCCTCCCTGGAAGGGTGCACCCAAATGAAGTCACCCTTCACCGCCTCCCAGGAGGAACACGCCTTACCAGGATGTCCGAGCCCTTAGACTCCTCCACTGTGGCTGGGCTGGAACAGTTGCTGAGTTTGAATATCCAGTACTCCTGGGCCGTGACGAAGAAGTTCCATGGCAGCAGGCCACCGATGCCCAAGCTGAAGAAGATGATGTAGGTACCACTGAAGCGGTCCTTGGGCCTCTGCAGGCCGGGCGGCGGGTGGTCCAGCAGCTTCTCAAGCAGTGCTTCTTGGTCAGCTCGGAGAGAGCTGCTTGCAGTTCTGTAGGTGGAGTTGGAGCTTTGATGTAAGTCATCCTCTGAGACGATGGCCACTGTTGGAGCAGAGAGAGAAGCAGAGATGGGGCAGGTGATCAGAAGCTGAGGCCGGGACTCACCCATCCTACAGAGCTGACTATGTCCCCACTCTGAGGTCTACAGGGTCACCAAGGTGTGGTTCGAGAGCTTCAGGTTTAAAGATTAGGGAGAAGGATAAGATGTCACACTGTAAGTGACCTCAGGTTCCCCCCACCCAGTCCATACAAGGGCAACAGAGTAGCAAATAATTGTGGGGCAGCTGGGAGTAAGGCAATGCGGCATGGTGGGGCCTGTGGCAATCAATCTGCAAGGGCAAATCTGGTCTCAAGGCATCGAACTTTCTAAGCAGCCATAACAAAAGGAATTAGGCCCCCTGATGAGGACACAGTGCTCTCTAAACTCTTCAACTTTATGTGAGAAAAGTAAGGAGCAGGAAAAGTGTGCAGAATATGGTACTATTTGTGCAAAAAAGCAGGGATGGGGTAGATGGGAAGGAGAAAATACACACATATGTACGTATATCCTCTGGAAGGACACAAAAAATTTCAAACAGTGGTTGCCTCTGAGGTGGGAGGCTAGGGATGGGGAGGGTGGGGACTTCACTGCATATTCTTCTGCGCCTCTCGAATTCTGAACTTTGTGAATGTATTATCTTTTCAAAAATAAAATTATAAATAAAAGCATTCAAATTAAATAATATTAACAACAACAAACAACCTCATGGCGTCTAGCGCTGCCCCCAGAAGCTGGTTTGAAACATCTAATAGTCCACTCTCATTTCATTTGTGGGGAAACCGAGGTCCAAAGAACGGGTCACAAACCAGGCCAATGGCCAAGCCTGAGCCTGCAGCTCCAGCCTGGGTCCCCACCTCTGTTCATCACATCCCAAAACGAAACAGCAACTCCCCATTTGTGGTAGCAGCTAAGACAAATCGAAGATTCCAGGTTGCCAGTAACAATTGTGTAGATGGCCTTGGGCAAGTCACCATGCTCTGAGCCTCACCTTCCCCATCCCCATCCGCAAACCCAGGGAAGCCTTTTTCCAATGGTTTTTGTAAACTGCGACTGGCTGGCAATGCTGACAAATGTCAGCATCTTCCCTGCCATCCTCGGCTTGTCACCTGGCCGGCTGGCTGCGGAGTTTGGCTGCAAGGTAGCACGCCTGCTTCTATGCCCTATATAGCACACAGGCCATGACAGCAGCTTGATAAATGGGAAATATTTCCATAAAGCTGAGGATGGGATACTCTGTCGTCCCTTCTGCAATAAACAAATCAATGCATCTCGGCTCACGTAGGAGTCTGAGCCTTAACTCAGAGCATCAAGCCAGGCCAGGTGAGATGGGAACACTGTGTCACAGAGGTACAGAGCCTTATCAGGCTCTGCTACTATTTCGGGAGAGCCTCACAACATTTCCCGGAATTAGGCAGGACAGAAATTATTGTCTCCTTTTTATCAGAAGCAAAGGATGAGGACTTAAATCACTTGATTTGTCCCACATTCAAACAGTAAGAATTCCCGATAGTTAAAATTAAATCCAGTACTCATGCATGTCAAGCTCTGTGCCTAGCACTTGAGGCTGACCACAGCCCAGTATAGTAGGTAGTACTCTAAGACCCATTTCACAGGTGAAAAGTGAGCCTCAAAGAGGTTGAGCAATTTGCCCAAAGTCACACAGTAAGAGTAAGGTTACATAGCCAAGCAGTCTGAGCCCATGTGGACTCCATGGCGTCCCTGGGAGGCAGGTGGCTGGCAACGTGCACCCTCGTCTGCTGGCTCCTGGCCAGTGAGTTGTGAGCAGCGGTGAAGGCAGCACTGCAGGGCACCCTCATCAGTGTTTGCTGAATGAATGGACTCTGGAATGAATGGAATGAATGGGGGCAGCCAGGATGTTTTCCCCTGCTGGGGCAGCATATACCCTGCAGCAGGCAGGCAGGAGAGCATCCGAGTCAGCAAGTCTATTTTAAACTCCCCTGGTTGAGCAGAGCCCTTTCCCAGCTTTGCTCACAGGGAGCTCAGCACTGACCACACAGTGTGGCCACACATGCACATGTGTACACACACACACACACACACACACACACACACACACACACACACACACACACACACACACACACACACCATTTCTAAATTAGTGTTTAAAATGTAAAAATTATGACCCACGTAGGACAACAGACAAAGGCCAAGTGGTTCCTTCCAGATGCTCCAGCTCCAAGTGTGGGTGCAGGGGCCAACAGCTCGGTCACCCAGGCCACTCTGCCAGCGTCCATTCTCAGCGCCAGGTAGCTATTTGTCCAGGACCATTCAGCCTTGACAAAGCTTCGAAGGAGCCTGGAATTTCCTCTCGCCCAGGTCACAGGCCAAGGCACTGGAGTGAGCAAAGTCTTATTACTCTTGATGAAAACGAGCTGCTGGCTTTTGGATTAAAAAGAAAGGTAAGGAAGAGCCTCGGCTGGTGGGCTGGCTGTGGCCTGGAGTGTGTTCCTCAGGCACCTGCAGGAGCTCGTTGGGCTCAGCCCTGCTCCCGTCCCGGGTGACCTGGGGCAAGGGGCAGCCGCTGCACGAAGCAGCAGAAACTCGCGGGGCCTGGACTCACTGCAGGCCATCCTCCAGGTCTGGGTGCTGGTTTCCAGGAAGTTTCTTACTGACTCTGGCAATCTCGCCTCTGTGTCTCTATTTCCTCACCTATGAAATGGGGGCAGGGGGGCTGGTGAAGCTAACCTACGGGAAAGCACTGCTGGGAAACTCACGGGGCCACCCACAGGCCATGGCAGAATCTGCCTTGGGGTTGTGGACACCCCCAGCCTCAGGCTTCCCAGTTTGGACAGTCAGCCACCTTCTGGATACTCTGGGCTGACCTGTCCATACCCAGGCCCCCCATCTCCAGGCGGTGAGGTCCAGTCTCAGGAAATCCATGGGGAGGAGGGCGGAGAATCTGGGGGAGAAAGAAGATAGAGACCCAGAAAGAGGCAAAGTGAGAGGAAAGTAGGGGGAGGAGGAGAGAGCGGAGAGGAAGCGGAGGGACGCTGGGGAGGGGGCCACAGCGAGAGGCGCCAAGACAGAGGCCGGGGTCCTGAGGCTCCCGCGGAGCCCCCCAGGAGGGCCGCGGCGGGAGGCCGCCGACTGCGCCAGCCCAGTGGGCGACCGAGGGCCTGAAGAGCTGGGCGGGGGCCAGACCCGCGCCCGACAGCCGGCCCGCACTTACTGTCGCCGCCGCGTCGCCGCCGCCGCCGCCTCTGCTTACCTCGGCCACTACGACGACTCGCGGCTCTGCTGGGCCGCAGGCCGGGCTCCGCCTCCAGGCGCCGCCCCGCCCACCACCGCCGGCGCTTCCCGGTTTGCAAACCTTTCTCCTTCCGGCGCTCCCTGCGCTGCTGCCCCACTTCACAGGTGGAAAGAGTGAGGCGCCGGGCCGCCAGGTGCCCTGCGCAGGCAGGCGGGCGTGCGAGCGCTCTGTGAGCCGGCTCTCGGTGCTGCCGCAGCTGCTTCTCCACCGTGGAGCCCGACCCCATCATTTCCCAGAGCCCTGCTCCCCAGAGCCCGGAAGAGCTCTCCACCTGCCCCCAGACTCCTGCAGTCTCACCCGCTCCTCCCTGATCCCCTGCTGTTCCCCGCACCCCACCCCCGCGCCGCCTGAGGGACCCTCCTGTGTGCCAACACCTTCCAGAGGCTCGTTGTCTGGCTGAGGCAGGGGCGTAGTTGGGCCGGCAGCACGCAGTCCTCAGGACCACCCCGGCCCCACGAGGCCCTCCCACCAGCCGCCAGACCTTCCTGTCTAAATTACAGGCCAAGGCAGCCACCTTTATCCTACCCTCTCTCTGCTGTGCCCCTGACATCCACATGCCCTGAGGGGCCGGCGTCGCCTTGTGCCCCTATTGCGGAGGGACCTGAGAAATCTGGGCTTGTGGGAACCCCAGATGGAGCTGGGATGTAACACCAGCTCTGTCTGGGTCTAAAACCCCTGCGGAGATGCCCCTGACCCCACAGGGGTGAGCTCAGTGCTGGCTGCTCTCGGGACCGGGGGAGGTGGCAGCCTTGTTTCATGGTGAGGCTCACAGAACACTGTACTTCCTTCATTAAGCAGACCTACTCTGTGCCCTGCCCTGCAATGGGGTCCCATGATATTGTGTTAGAATGAGGAATATATATTTGGTCTGTTCCCTTGTTCTGGACTCGACTGTCTAAAACCCATAGAATTTGCTGAGTGATGGGAGAGTCTTTTGTTGTTCATAACGAGCCCCTTTCAACCGTACCTGAATTTATGCTAATGAGGTGGGCTTGGTGGGCTCCAGATAGCTTCCGGATGAGGGCTGGTGGCACCAGAGGAGCCCACCCAGGGATTAGAGGCTTGGAACGTTCAGCTCCACGCCCCCCCTCCAGGGAGGGGAGTGGGGCTGGAGATGACATAATCACCCATGACCAATGAGTTAATTAATCATTCCTACATGATGAACCTCCAGAAAAACCCCTAAATGATGGGGGTTCAGAGAGCTGCTGGGTTGGCAAACACATCCGCCTGCAGGGAGGGTGGCACACCCCAACTGCATGGGGACAGAAGCTCTGGACCTGGTACCCTGTTCATTTGTATCCTTTATAATAAACCAGTGATAGTAAGTTAACTGTTTTCCTGAGTGCTATAGGCCGTTTTAGCAAATTATTGAAAGTGAAGGGGATGTGTGGGAACCCTCGATTTTGTCACCAAGTTGGACAGCAGATTGGGCACCCTGGGTACCCCATACTTGTGACTGGAGTCTGAAGTGGGGGCAACCTTGTGGGACTGAGCCCTCAACCTGTGGGGTCTGAGGCTCCATGGAGTTGGTGTCAGAATTGAATTGAATTGTAGGACACCTAGCTGGTTTCCAGAGAGTTGGACAATTTGTTGTTGGTATGTATATCAGAAAAAAGAAACCCACCACATTTGTTGTCAGAAGTGTTGAGAGTAAAAACAGTGCAAAGACCCAAAGGTGCCAAGGGCTGGGGTCTTGCTTTGGAGGAACTTGTGCTCTCCCTGGGGGGACAGGCAGCCAAGGGCAGAGGATACAGGAAACCCTGCAGCTGCAGCCAACTCTGAGAGCAGACCGATTCCAGGACCAGGGAGGGGATGGGAACGGCTGGGCAAGTGGGCAGGCCCCAGTGATTGGTGGGATCCGCTCCCTTGGCCCGATGTTGTTGTGGGCTGGCTGTGGAGGCCTCTTCTGATAAGGCCTAGGAATGGAGTAGCAACACTTTTCTGCCTGGAGGGCCCTCTCCTCTGTGTCTGGGGTGGGGATGAGGCATAGAGGCATTGCAAGTGGGCGGAGTTGATGCCTGCTTACAGGCATTGCCAGAGCATGTCAGGGAAATATTTGTAAACAGTACACTGCTGCACAGCCACTGGGCATCCTCATTGTTCTGAAATGCACGTGAAGAAGAAAAAGAAGGGGGGAGAGAAAGGAGGAGGTGAGGGAGAAGAAGGAGAAGGAGAAGAAGGAGGGCCGGGGAAGAGAAGGGAGGGAGGAAGAAAGGAGAAGGAAGGAAGGAAAACTCAAAACATCCAAGGTGCTCTCCACTGGGTTGATACTTTACAACTCGGCGCTATGAGAAAGCATCCTGTCACTCCTAGGCTTGGAAATACCCTGCAAGTTCTGAGTGCTGTACAGAAGCCATCTCACTATTACAAAGGGACTTGCTCCTGGCCCCAAGGAGCTGGGATGCGATGCTATGGACTGGCTGGGGAGGCCACCTGGTGTGGTGGACAGAACTGGAGCCAGATGGCCCTGGGCTTGGATGCCGTTTAGGCATCCCTAGGAAGACAAGTCTGGGTTCCCTCCTCTGATCATCCCAACCTAACAGCCTTCTATGAGGCCCAGAGGGGGGCCCTGCAATTAGTAACAACTGCTCTCAAAAAGCTCTGGCTGCCCTCCCCCTCCCCCCAGCGACCATCTCCTTGAGCCTAACACACAACCCCGTGAGGTCGGTACTCTGGTTAGCCTCTTTTTACGTATGAAGAACCCGGGCTACTGAGAGGTTAGTACCTTGTCTGGAGTCGCGCAGCTGATAAGCGACAGAGCCAAGATTCAAAACAACGCCTTTCTGCCTCCAGAACTCAGTCAGGGGTTCCATGAAAGGAGGTTGGGAGTGGGGACGGGGGAAGGCTCACATAAACTCCTCATTTCACCCAAAGCCTTAAAACCTGTAGGCGATTAAGCAATAAGAAGAGCCTGCGCAGCAGGAAGGCCACCGGGGGAGGCCGAGGCTTCATCAGGCTGGTGCTGCCATCTCGTGGCCTTTCCCCGTCACTGCCATGCTCCCAGGCTGGGCTGGCTCCGTGCATTTCCTGCTTTCTAGGGTTTCCTGGGCCCCCAAGCAGGGCACGTGGCTCCTGAGAGATAAGGAATCGTCCATAACTGCTGACCCATAACTCTCTGCTCCCACATCACTGGTTCAAGTCCTTACCACCTCTCTGGCTCAAACCACCTCTCCTCTGCTTTGCTCAACTGCTCCCTCTGGGGAATGTTCTGGACCTCCTGGAGGCTCCAGCCCCCAACCCCATCTGTCTCCCCTCCCTGCATTGGGCATTTTCCTTCCAGCCAGAGCCAGCTTAGATCCCATGGTCCATCATTTCGGTAACATCTTGGCAATACCCCCAACTCCCATGCCCCTCGTCTCCCAGTAGCACTGCTGGTCAAACCCCAGGTGAACCCACCTACACCTGAGCGGAAGAGCCTTGCTGGACAAAGTCCCCAGCAGGCCAGTGGCTCCACTCTAAATTCATGTCACCAACCTGGGATGGGCTTCCAGGATACCAGCAGTCCCATGACACATCTTCGTAGGGTTGCCACCTTCCTTCTCCACTCACCTCAAACACCTGGACACACCCCATCCTGAGATGGCCTTGCCTCCTACCTCCTACTTGGCAGAGAAAACAGAAGCCACCAGGGAGGACCTTCCTCATTTCTCAGCACCAAATATGCTCCCATCTGCTCCTGCTTTTCTGTCTATCTTTCCACTTACAACAGGAAAGTTGCCCTCTCTGTCCTGGGTCTGCTCCCCCTCCGGCTCCAGATCCCAACCCCCGCCCTCCCACCAGCTCGGGAGCCTTTCAGGATCCATCGATCCTTCTCTTTCTTACACCTTCAACCTCACACTCCCTAATGCATTCTTTCCATTGTTTCTTTTGTTTTCTTGTTTGACGTTTTCTGATGCAAGTATAACCTACATATAGCCTAGTGTACAAATCATAAGTGTAGAGTTTATGAATGATTACACAATGGATGCATCCATGCCACCAGCACCCGGATTAAGAAATGGGACATTACTAGTGACACGAGCTGGAACCTGTGACCTTTGCAGTAGTGGATGGGGGAGAAATGGCTCCAGGGTGGACCATGAGAGCTGTTTTCAAATATTTGATAAGCTTTCAGGGACTAGAAGCCTTAGACTTATTCCTGTTGGTTCCTAAAATCAGCCCCTATAGTGAAAACAAGTAAGCACTCAAATGTCAGCTGTTATTATTACTGTTAATACGTGATGAGTTCCCTAACTCTGCAAGTATTCAAGCAGAGATTGGTCAAGCCCATGTGTGGGCCATTGTGAAGGGAATTCTGGCATCAGGTGAGGGTGGATTAAATAATGGCCAAGGACCCCCACCTCTGCCATCCTAGAAGTCTGTGAAATGGATCCCAACGAGCCCCTGCAGTTCTCAGGGGCTGCCCTGCCCAGTGTAACCCCCTTGGGTTATCACAGCATTTACCAGTGTGAGTGCAGGGCATCTGTCCCTGAGCTCCTGGTCATAGGGGAATCGCTGGGACCTGAGGGCTGGCAGCTTAGCCCTGCCCTGGGTTTCATCAGGCAGAGGAGAGGCTTCTGGGAAAAGGACGAGCCGAGGCTGCCATCCCATGGAGGGATGCAGGAGGGGGGCTGGGGCAGGTGCCACTGTCCTTCTGATGCAGCTCGGGGAAAGCAACGCCCAGACAGGGGCCTCTTGGCAGTCTGCAGAGAGGGCCAGGGGCTCGGGACCCTGTCCCAGGCAGCAGAGCCCTGAACCAGAGCAGTTCTGAGCCTGACCCTCCTCTGCTTCAAAACCCCTCCGCAGCTCCCACTACCTAGCAGGTCACAGACTGGGTGGGCCTTGTTTGGCCTACCCAGTATTTAAAGAAATTTGAGCCCAAAATTACAAATGGAGTGATTTCCCATACAAATCCTAATCCTGGTTTCTGGTTTCTAAGAGCAGGAACTTGGAGCAGCCCTGGGTACTCGCTCCTGCCTGGCAGCCACCGTTTGAGCCAGTAGTGAGGGCCTCCCTTTTGGGTGGGCTGTGGGGTCTCGGGTGAGCCACAGTCGCCACTTTCCCCTATCACCTCCCTGTTGCGCTGAGGCCAAATGAGAGAGGCCATTTAACAGAACACTTACCCTCCTGTTTCCTTGAGACCCGTCTGCTAACAACAGTGGAAAGTGGGCAGTATATGCTGAGACAGCCTGTGTTTCAAGAAACAGCCGAGAGGGCACACCTCTTCGTGACGTGTTAATAAGGCTGCTTCTCTTGTTCACGTGACCGAGCAGCATGGATCCTGCAGACGTTTCTTTTTGACCCCTGGCCTCAGGGAGCAGATCCGTGGATGAACCTCGAGTGGCTGGCCTTATGGGGAGCCATGCCCCTGTGGCAGGTGGGTCAGCACGGCCCCTCTGTCCTTCCCAGACTGACCCTGCCCCTTCTCTGACTCCAGGAGCCCTTTGCTCCACTATGGGCTTTCTCACCTCCGTACTTGTCATCACGCCATCCCTGCCACCTGGCGGTCCCTTGCATCCAGCACTCCACCCCATCTCCACCTGCCTAGATTCCACACCTTTCAAGGCGGGCCGGCGGGGGGACCCCTCCCTTCCTCGAGCTCCCTCGCGCTCCGCTGGTGTCCCTCTCAGGCTGGCTGCTGCTCGGTCCTGGTGTACCCACTGCGAGAATTCACTTTTTATTCTGCCGAGCGGCTTGAGGGCTGAGTCCAGGTCTGATTCACTTCCCGCTGCACTCCCCGTGCTGTGCAGGTCTATGGATTAGATCAATAAATATTGACTGAATTTCCAGTTATCCAGACCCTCTCCTTGAGGAAGCTTCTTAGGCCGAAGCTTAATGGGCTTATCTGGAATGGGCAGATTCAAATCCCCCACAGGGAGGCCTGGGCTGGGCCAGCCCCTCGGGGGCTGCTGGCATAGCGCAGACTTGCTGGTGCCACCCCTGTCCCTGCACCCACCCCCCCATCTCCCAGGTTAGGGTCATTAAGAGGACACCAGCACACACCCCTCACACTCATACACGCACCCAAATAGGGCCCTGAGGCCACTTCGGCACCTCCGGCAGACAGCAGCCTTCATATCTGGCCCACCAGCTGCTGAAAGGACAACAGCATCTTCTCTTTGTAAGAAGTTTCATGAAAGAAAATTGCTGCTGACTTTTGCCTAAAAGCATCTTCCACAAAACGCATAATTGCAAAACTGTCTGAGGGAAACCAGCCCCAGCATTCCAAAACATCTTAGTTCCAGAAAGTCTTTGTGGACCCCAGGCTTAGTTGGAGCCTCTCTGAGCTTCTGTGGTCCCCTTGCCCATTGGTTTCCCTGTCTCCCCCTAGGCCGTGGCTCCAAGAGCAGTGTGTGCTGCCTGGACCTGGCACCCAGCAGTGACGGGCACTGTGCCGAGTGAGATGGGCAGCGGCATGGGGGCCGCTCCCTGCCCCACCAGTTTGTGTTTTGAAATATCAGGGCCTGGCGGTTCCTAATCTCAAGCGCCTCCTGGCCCTGCAATGTTGATCCAGGGCAGGGATTATGGTTAGAAACGGCAACCTGTTGAGAACAGTCCTTAAACTCTCCAAGAGCCCAGTTCAGAGAAGGCCAGGGCCTTGGCGCGAGATGCTTGTACCTGGTGCAGGCGACAGCTTGCTTGAGGGCAGCTTTTCTGACGAAGTGACGAGGGAGGAGGTCGGGAGGGCGAAAGACATCCCGCTGTTGGGAGCAGGGAATTGTTGGCTGAGGCAGTGAATGGGGGTGCAAGGGGAGGTCAAGGGGAAGGCGTGGAGAACAGGCAGCGCAGCCCCCAGTGGCCTGTAGAGGGCGCTAGCAGGGCCTTCGTTAAAGATGAGGTTGGAGTTCCAAGATGGATGGGTGGAGCCTTAGCAACAAAAATGAATCTGTCTTAACAACAGCAAGGGAGAGAAAAGTTAGGGACCTCCATGGAGACATCATTAAGGGAGGCTGCTATCCAGCGGGGAAAGATGGTGTCAACAAAATGAGTATCTGAGCAGTTATTGGAAAAATAAAACTATTTCATGTTTATACCTTAAGGGCTTGAGACTCCTGAATCAAACCCATTCTATTTAAATATTTACATGAACAAATGTATGTTTGTATATGCATAGATCTTCCTGAGGCGATATATAAGCAAAGTAGCAATTCCGTCCATGGGGGAGGACTGGGGACTGGGGAGGGCGGGAGGGAAGGGGGTGAGACAGGAGGAAGACGATCTACTTTTCCCCTATTCTTTTGTACTTTAATTTTTAAACCATAAGCATTATCACATTTTGAATTAAAATGGGCAAAATTTCGAAAATTTGCTAAACGGCAGTGGATGAGGTCTTCCTGAGTCTGATCTCAAGGCGTTGGCTGGGGTTGGAATGGAGTTTTTCTCCTTCTGGCCCCTAGTGGAGGAAGGGGCAGCCCGTGGCCCATCCACACCCAGCAACCCTTCAGGGGCAACAGCGGGTGGCCTGAAGATTGCAGGCTGTGCCAGGCTGGCTGGCATGTGTGGCAGCCTTGTCACCTCACTGCTCTGCTCTAGGGCATCTCACTGGGCAGCTACCCAGTCACAGGGGTGGAACTAGCCCATCTTCTGCCTGCTCCTGGTTTTCCATCATCCACCCTGGGACAGTGACAGAGGAGGGTCCAACGCGTGGGGCTGTCACACCCCTGCCTAGAACGAGGACCCCCAGCCTCAAATTACAGCACTACAGCAGCCAGAGAAAACTTACAGAGCAGCAGGTCAAAGGCCTCCATTTTATGGATGGGGAAACTGAGGCTTGGCGAGGGATAGTGACCCCCACAGCATCAGGACTAGAGCCCAGGTCTCCTGCTTCCCAGGCTGGAACTCTTTGCACCCCACCAAGGAGCAGGTGGCAAACAAGGCCCTCCTGCTTAGGTGGTGGGCAGAGGGTGAGGAGTTTTAAATGGGTACCCTTGACTCCTGGGGGTACCCTAGATAATCTACCTGCCTATGGGGGCTACCTGTACGAAATAACTTCCCTCTACCTGACCTTGCCCACCCCCTCCCTGGGCTGCTGCCCCACCTCAGGCTATTACCCCTTTCCTTTCCTACATACAGACACACACACACACACACACACACACACACACACACACACACACACACACACACACACACACACACACACACACACACACACACACACACTCATGAAATGTGATGGCTCCAGGTACTCTGGGTCCCCAGAAAATGATGACAATCTTAGTGGTGGGTCTGTGTGCATGTATGTGTATGTGCCTTGCCTCCCCCGCCTCCCCCACTAGGCCATAAACTTGCAGAGGACCCAGCCCACAGGTGCTTCCTACCCACAGTGGGACAGCCAGGCCATCCTTGGCATACACCCTAGAGCCACAGGTCCCTGGAAGTCAGAGCTGGCAGGGCCCTTCAGGGCATGAAAAGTTTAGAAAAGGATCCCATAGTAGATAACTAATAAGGACCTACTGTATAGCTCAGGGAATTCTACTCAATAATCTGTAAGGGCCTATATGGTAAAGAATCTAAAAAAGAGTGGATATATGTATATGTATAACTGATTCACTTTGCTGGACACCTGAAACTAACACAACATTGTAAATCAACTATACTCCAATATAAATTTTAAAAATAAAAAAGGGTCCCATGGCCAAATACATGTGGGACGCCCTGGATTATGAGACCAGCTTCTTCACGCAGGCCTTCTCAGAGCCTTTAATGTGCTGTGACTCTCTACTAAGAAGCCAGAGGGTGCTCTTACCCCAAACTTTAGAGATCACAAAATTTACCCACAGAGCAGGCAATGAATGCTGGACAAGGCTGGGACCAGACTCAACTCACACAGGGAGACCTGAGGTCTACAGGGTAGAGGGGACCAGGGCCACTGCCAGCCGTATGACACCTTTGTGCAAATTAGAAAAAAAAAAATCCCCTCAAAACATTTCCAGGACTTGCCTGGTGGCTCAGTGGTTAAGAATCCACCTGCCAATGCAAGGGACATGGGTTTGAGCCCTGGTCCGGGAAGATCCCACGTGCTGTAGAACAACTAGGCCCGAGTGCCAGAACTACTGAGCCTGTGCTCTAGAGCCCATGAGCCACAACTACTGAACCTGTGTGCTACAACTACTGAAGCCTGCATGCCTAGAGCCCGTGTTCTGCAACAAGAGAATCCACCACAAGGAGAAGCCCGCACACCGCAACGAAGAGTAGCCCCCGCTCACTGCAACTAGAGAAAGCCCATGGGCAGCAATGAAGACCCAATGCAGCCAAAAATAAATAATAAATAAATAAATAAAGACATTTCCATCTATAGGAAAATTAAAACCAATGTGTTGATATTATTAGAACAAGACCTTTTACTGCCATCTGCTGGAAATATCTCATAGTAAATACATAAATGTACAATCTGTGTAGGAATAGCACCACCCTCCCCCTTAGATATGGTATTCTTGTCCAGTGATTAAGCCCAACCATGCAAGACAGCCTTGGGTTTAAAGTCACACAATCCCAGCCCTCCCATCATTCCCTTTCTGCTGGCATGATTTTCTTATGTCTCAGGTGAGTGCTCTCAACTGACCTCAGCCTCAGCCCCAGCTGGGAAACACCCTTCTGAACTTCTCAGAGGCAGACAGGGACGCTGAGGGCTTCACATCTGTTGTTCCTCCCACCCATCACCTAGCCCATGACAGGCTCAAATGACCGACTCCTGAACACGTCCCATGAATGCTTACACACTGAGAGCACTGGCTGAGGAGCAGGGACTGGGATCCAGAGGTAGCATGGGCTCTGACTTGCTGTGTGACCATGGGGAAGTTCTTATCCCTCTCTGGGCCAGTTTTCCCTTCTGTAAAATTAGGCAGTTGAACTTGATCATTTCTAGGAGCCCAGAGAACTCTGGCAATGACCTCCTGGCCCCTAACTTGTGGAATTTTGAGAAAAAAAGGAAGGTCATTCCCAATTGCTGACAGAAAAACATTCAAGAAGACAGCTGATGGGAGTTCCCTGGCAGTCCAGTGGGTAAGACTTCGCCTACCAATGCAGTGGGTGCGGGTTCAATTCCTCGTCAGGGAGCTAAGAGCCCACATGCCTCAAGGCCAAAAAACCAAAACATAAAACAGAAGCAATATTGCAACAAATTCAATAAAGACTTTAAAAATTTTCCAAACCACTAAATAGACATTTCTCCAAAGATATACAGATTGCCAACAAACACATGAGAGGATGCTCAACATCACTAATCATAAATGCAAATCAAAACCACAATGGGAAAGGAAATAGTCAATCAAGTCCAGGAAGCGCAGAGAGTCCCATACAGGATAAACCCAAAGAGAAACACTCCAAAACACATATTAATCAAACTATCAAAAATTAAATACAGGGCTTCCCTGGTGGTGCAGTGGTTGAGAGTCCGCCTGCCGATGCAGGGGACACGGGTTCATGCCCTGGTCTGGGAAGATCCCACATGCCGCGGAGCGGCTGGGCCCATGAGCCATGGCCGCTGAGCCTGCGCGTCCGGAGCCTGTGCTCCGCAACGGGAGAGGCCACAACAGTGAGAGGCCTGCGTACTGCAAAAAAAAAAAAAAAAAAAAAATTAAATACAAAGAAAAAATATTAAAAGCAGCAAGGGAAAAGCAACAAATAACATACAAAGAAATTCCCATAAGGTTAACAGCTGATCTTTCAGCAGAAACTCTGCAAGCCAGAAGGGAGTGGCAGGACATATTTAAAGTGATGAAAGGGAAAAACCTACAACGAAGATTACTCTACCCAGCAAGGATCTCATTCAGATTCGACAGAGAAATTAAAACCTTTAAAGACAAGCAAAAGTTAAGAGAATTCAGCAACACCAAACCAACTTTACAACAAATGCTAAAGGAACTTCTCTAGGCAGGAAACACAAGAGAAGGAAAAGACCTACAAAAACAAACCCAAAACAATTAAGAAAATGGTAATAGGAACATACACATCAATAATTACCTTAAACGTAAATGGAGTAAATGCTCCCACCAAAAGACATAGACTGGCTGAATGGATACAAAAACAAGACTCATATATATGTTGTCTACAAGAGACCCACTTCAGACCTAGGGACACATATAGACTGAAAGTAAGGGGATGGAAAAAGATATTCCATGCAAATGGAAATCAAAAGAAAGCTGGAGTTGCAATTCTCATATCAGACAAAATAGACTTTAAAGTAAAGACTATTACAGGATACAAAGAAGGACACTACATAATGATCAAGGGATCGATGCAAGAAGAAGATATAACAATTGTAAATATTTATGCACCCAACATAGGAGCACCTTAATACATAAGGCAAAGGCTAACAGCCATAAAAGGGGAAATCGACAGTAACACAATCATAGTAGGGGACTTTAACACCCCACTTACACCAATGGACAGACCATCCAAAATGAAAATAAATAAGGAAACACAAGCTTTAAATGATACATTAAACAAGATGGACTTAATTGATATTTATAGGACATTCCATCCAAAAACAACAGAATACACTTTCTTCTCAAGTGCTCATGGAACATTCTCTATGATAGACCATATCTTGGGTCACAAGCCAAGTCTTGGTAAATTTAAGAAAATTGAAATCGTATCAAATATCTTTTCTGATCACATGCTATGAGACTAGACATCAATTACAGGAAAAAATCTGTAAAAAATACAAACACAGGGAGGCTAAACAATACACTACTAAATAACCCAAGAGATCACTGAAGAAATCAAAGAGGAAATCAAAAAATACCTAGAAACAAATGACAATGAAAACACGACAACCCAAAACCTATGGGATGCAGCAAAAGCAGTTCTAAGAGGGAAGTTTATAGCAATACAATCCTACTTCAAGAAACAAGAAGTATCTCAAATAAACAACCTAACCTTACACCTAAAGCAATTAGAGAAAGAAGAACAAGAAAAACCCAAAGTTAGCAGAAGGAAAGAAATCATAAAGATCAGATCAGAAATAAATGAAAAAAGAAATGATGGAAACAACAGCAAAGATCAATGAAACTAACAGCTGGTTCTTTGAGAAGATAAACAAAATTGATAAACCATTAGCCAGACTCATCAAGAAAAAGAGGGAGAAGACTCAAAATCAACAGAATTAGAAATGAAAAAGGAGAAGTAACAACTGACACTGCAGAAATACAAAGGATCATGAGAGATTACTACAAACAACTATATGCCAATAAAATGGATAACCTGGAAGAAATGGGCAAATTCTTAAAAAAGCACACCCTTCCAAGACTGAACCAGGAAGAAATAGAAAATATAAACAGACAAATCACAAGCACTGAAATTGAAAATGTGATTAAAAATCTTCCAACAAACAAAAGGCCAGGACCAGATGGCTTCACAGGTGAATTCTATCAAACATTTAGAGAAGAGCTAACACCTATCCTCCTCAAACTCTTCCAAATATAGCAGAGGGAGGAACACTCCCAAATTCATTCTATGAGGCCACCATCACCCTGATACCAAAGCCAGACAAAGATGTCACAAAAAAATAAAACTACAGGCCAATGTCACTGATGAACATAGATGCAAAAATCCTCAACAGAATACTAGCAAACAGAATTCAACAGCACATTAAAAGGATCATACACCATGGTCAAGTGGGGTTTATCCCTGGAATGCAAGGATTCTTCAATTACGCAAATCAATCAATGTGATACACCATATTAACAAATTGAAGGATAAAAACCATATGATGCAGAAAAAGCTTTCAACAAAATTCAACACTGATTTATGACAAAAACCCTCCAGAAAGTAGGCATAGAGGGAACTTGCCTCAACATAATAAAGGCCATATATGACAAACCCACAGCCAACGTCATTCTCACTGGTGAAAAACTGTAACCATTTTCTCTAAGATCAGGAACAAGACAAGGTTGCCCACTCTCACCACTATTATTCAACATAGTTTTGGAAGTTTTAGCCACAGCAATCAGAGAGAAAAAGAAATAAAAGGAATCCAAAACAGAAAAGAAGTAAAACTGTCACTGTTTGCAGATGACATGATACTATACATAGAGAAATCCTAAAGATGCTACCAGGAAACTACTAGAACTAATCAATGAAGTTGGTAAGGTTGCAGGATACAAAATTAAAGCACAGAAATCTCTTGCATTCCTGTACACTAATGATGAAAAATCTGAAAGAGAAATTAAGGAAACACTCCCGTTTACCACAGCAACAAAAAGCATAAAATACCTAGGAATAAACCTACCTAAGGAGAAAAAGACCTGTATGCGGAAAACTATGAGACACTGCTGAAAGAAATTAAAGATGATACAAACAGATGGAGAGATATACCATGTTCTTGGATTGGAAGAATCAACACTGAAAATGACTATACTACCCAAAGCAATCTACAGATTCAATGCAATCCCTATCAAACTACCACTGGCATTTTTCACAGAACTAGAACAAAAAATTTCACAATTTGTATGGAAACACAAAAGACCCTGAACAGCTAAAGCAATCTTGAGAAAGAAAAATGGAGCTGGAGGAATCAGGCTCCCTGAATTCAGACTATACTACAAAGCTACAGTAATCAAGACAGTATGGTACTGGCACAAAAACAGAAATATAGATTAATGGAACAGGACAGAAAGCCCAGAGATAAACCCATGCACATATGGTCACCTTATCTTTGATAAAGGAGGCAAGAATATACAATGGAGAAAAGACAGCCTCTTCAATAAGCGGTGCTGGGAAAACTGGACAGCTACATATAAAAGAATGAAATTACAACACTCCCTAACACCATACACAAACATAAACTCAAAATGGATTAAAGACCTAAATGTAAGGCCAGACACTATAAGACTCCTACAGAAAAACACAGGCAGAACACTTTATGACATAAATCACAGCAAGATCCTTTTTGACCCACCTCCTAGAGAAATGGAAATAAAAACAAAAATAAACAAATGGGACCTAATGAAACTTAAAAGCTTTCGTACAGCAAAGGAAACCATAAACAAGATGAAAAGACAACCCTCATAATGGGAGAAAGTATTTTCAAATGGAGCAACTGACAAAGGATTAACCTCCAAAATGTACAAGCAGCTCATGCAGCTTAATATCAAGAAAACAAACAACCCAATCCAGAAATGGGCAGAAGACCTAAATAGACATTTCTCCAAAGAAGATATACAGATTGCCAACAAACACATGAAAGGATGTTCAACACACTAATCATTAGAGAAATGCAAATCAAAACTACAATGACGTATCACCTCACATGGGACAGAATGGTCATCATCAAAAAATCTACAAACAATAAATGCTGGAGAGTGTGTAGAGTAAAGGGAACCCTCTTGCCCTGTTGGTGGGAAGTTAAATTGATACAGCCACTATGGAGAACAGTATGGAGTTTCCTTAAAAAACTAAAAATAGAACTACCATAGACCCAGCAATCCCACTACTGGGCTTATACCCTTAGAAAACCATAATTCAAAAAGATTCATGTGGGACTTCCCTGGTGGTGCAGTGGTTAAGAATCCGCCTCCCAATGCAGAGGACACGGGTCTGAGCCCTGGTCCGGGAGGATCCTACATGCTGCAGAGCAACTAGGCCCGTGCGCCACAGCTCCTGATCCTGTGCTCTGGAGCCCATGAGCTGCAACTACTGAGCCCACGTGCTGCAACTGCTGAGGCCCGTGTGCCTAGAGCCCGTGCTCTGCAACAGGAGAGGCCACCGCAGTGAAAAGCCCGCTCACCGCAGCAAAGAGTGGCCCCTGCTCGCCGCAACCAGAGAGGGCCCGTGCACAGCAATGAAGACCCAACGCAGCCAAAAATAAATAAATAAATAAATAAATAAATAAATAAATTTATTTTAAAAAAAGAGCAATGTACCACAATGTTCATTGCAGCTCTATTTAAAATAGCCAGAAAAATAAATAAATAAATAAAATAAAATAGCCAGGACATGGAAGCAACCTAAGTGTCCATCAACAGATGAATGGATAAAGAAGATGTGGCACATATATACAATGGAATATTACTCAGCCATAAAAAGAAATGAAAGTGAGTTATTTGTAGTGAGGTGGATGGACCTAGAGACTGTCATACAGAGTGAAGTAAGGCAGAAAGAGAAAGACAAATACCGTATGCTAACACATATATATGGAATGTAAAAAAAAAAAAAAAAGGTTCTGAAGAACCTAGGGGCAGGACAGGAATAAAGACACAGACATAGAGAATGGATTTGAGGACACGGGGAGGGGGAAGGGTAAGCTGGGACGAAGTGAGAGAGTGGCATGGACATATATACACTACCAAATGTAAAATAGATAGCTAGTGGGAAGCAGCCACATAGCACAGGGAGATCAGCTCAGTGCTTTGTGACCACCTTGGGGGGTGGGATAGGGAGGGTGGGAGGGAGGAAGACACAAGAGGGAGGAGAAATGGGGATGTATATATACATATAGCTGATTCTCTTTGTTATACAGCATCAACTAACACAACATTGTAAAGCAATTATAGTTCAATAAAGACATTAAAAAAAAAGTTCATCCATACCAAAAAAATCTAAAAAAAAAGAAAAAAGACAGAATACAACCTGAATTTTTTATTAGACTAGGAAATATAATTTATTTCATAAAAATTAATTTTGTTACAATAGGAATGCTAAATGTTATTTACAGGTTGTAGTTTACAGAATAAACAGAGGTGGGATTGGGGCCATCCCTGCAGCCCTGCAGCCCCGAGCATAGAACCATGTCCATGGCCCAGGCGAGTGGTCCAGCCCCTGGCCCACAGGAGAGCTGCTCCCTGCACCCAGGCTCTTGGTCACCTCTCCTCAGAGGGCCTGCTAAGGGACCTGGCTCAGCTGCCTGGTTGCTGGGGAAAAGGGACCAGAGGGTCCTGGATCTTCCAGGAGTGGGGAGGGTCCCTCTGGAGCCCAGGGCACTGCGAGGGAAGGCCAAGGGAGAGGCACATAGAAGATACACCGACTGACCCTGTGGACTCAGAGAGGGCAAAACCAGGCACACCAATCTCCAGATGGCCCAGCCTGGACGCAAGGAGGGCACACATGTACACACAGGTGGGGTCACGTTCCCGGAGAGGCACGCTAATGTGCCCGCGGATAAAAGCCCCCCCCCAACGCACACACGCGCAAACACACCACAGAGATGAGAGAGACGTCAACAGCGTGCGAGGGCCCTGCATTCCTGCAGTGGCACTTAATCTGCGGTTCTCAAGGTACTCGGCTGTGTGGGGCTGCCTCTCAGGCTCGAATAAGCGGAGGAACGTCCATCGCACCCTGAGGCGGGCAGTCTGCAGACGTAGTCACAGCAGCCGTGGCAGATTGATGGAGCCAGCAAATCCTTTCCAGGCTTTTCTTATAAAGCTGGACAGTTTGAACCCTCCCAGAAGGCTTCAGGCCATTGGTTCCGTGCTCCAGGCCCTGGTACACAATTTCTGGGAATCCGATTAGAAATGGCACCTGGGGGGCTGGCCTGGCCTCACCCACCAAGAGCTCCCATCCTGGGCACTGAGGAAGCAGCTCGCTTCTGAGGGTGGGGCACGGAGGCGGGACATGGCAGACCACCGTCAACTTCTACCCACTAGCGTTCCCATCAGGAGGCTAGAGTGACGTATCAGAGCCCCAAAGTCCTCAGACAGCAGCCGTGGGGCCTTGGCAGAAAAAGGAACAGAGGCCTCAAGAAGGCAGTCATATGCCTGAAGTCACACAGAGGTTTAATGGCAAAGCTGGAGCTGGAACGCTGACTCCAGGCTGCCCTCAAGCTACCACGCAGGCCCACACAGCTCAGACTAGGAGCGAGCTGGAATGCTGAGCCTGTAGTGGACAGGCACCTTCGGCAGGGAAGGCTCACTGCCTTTGTCTGAGGCAACGTCCACACAGGCACTGGGGGATGAAGAGCCATGGTCTCAGCCTCAGGGGCCCAAGCCCCATGCAGGCCTGGCCCCTTCAGCAGCCCTGATAAAAAGGAACCCTCTCTCTCAAACCCAGCAGGCCCTTGACTGCCCACAGCCAACCCATTGCCCGGGGGGCTGGTGGGTGGTAAGAATCCCACTATCCCCATAAGCTCCCTGGTGCATGGAGGAAAGCCAGGCTGGGGACATTGGTTGCGACTCCAGCCCCCAAACCTGCCTTCCTCCAGGAGACCAGACCTTTAAAGGCCAGGCTGCTCATGGACCTGCTGGGGCAAAGCCCTGGGGTCAATGCCCAGAGGTGGCACTTGCTTTGGCTCGGGTGCCAAGGAGGAGAAGCCTTTGATGTGGCCTCTGTGCCAGCTGAAGATTCTGGTTCCAGCCATCACCAGATGGGCCAAAAGGGACCCTGGTGGCCCCTTGGAACATCCTGGAACAGGCTGCAGAGGGGGTGCCAGGCCCTCCACCCTGGCAATGCTGCCTGTCCAAGCTTCCTTCAGACTCTGTCAGACGGTGGAGGGAGGGTGACAGGGGGTGCCTGTGGAGATCAGAGCTGGGAAAATAGCCCTCCACCCTGCCTCCTCCACTCCGGGCCAGTGCGTAAAGCACAGCCGAGCAGCCACCTCCCAGCCTCCCACGCCACCCGCAGGGACGGCTGCTAACACGTTCCTCAAAGCCACACTGACCCCAGAAGCTCAGGCTTCTGCAGCTAGAGAGGCCCTCTTATCCACCCCTTCTGTTTTACAGAAGTAACCAAGCCTGGGAAAGGGCAGATCCCGGGCATTAAGAGAACACCCACCTGCTCCAGCCCACCTGGTCCAGAGGCTGCTGGGTGGGCGTGTCCTGGCGGGCCCCACCCTGGGATGCGGGAGAGAGATGTGTCCTGTCCATGGGGGATTCTCATCCCTGACTTCTCCATCTCTGTTAGGGTCCCGCTTCTGGGCCGTGGCCCCTCTCCAGAAGCCACCAGACCACAGTACTGGAAATTCTCCCTGGCTCACAGCTGGGCTGGCCCGCCCACACTTTCCATCCCAGGGCCTCTTCATCTGGATTCCTGGGAGCCCAGATGAGACTTGGAGCACCTGCCTGGGGCTGTGAGAGGGAGGCAGGACCCCACCCCAAGCCAGACCTCAGGGCTCCTTGGCTTTACTGATTCAGCATCTGCTTAAGATTTTAGGAAGAAACATGGGACCACAGCTCAAACCTCATCTGACCCTGTAGAGCTGTGGAAGCTGAGGCCTTGTAAGCATTTAGTCTAAGATAAAATCATTAGCAGCAAAGTGTTCCCTAGTCAGTCTCTCTCTCCCTGATTCTCACACACACACACACACACACACACACACACACGCTCCTGGCCAGAACCACGAGCATGCCCACACTCACCCATACTCAAGAAAAGTGTTTTCTATTTTTTTGTGTGTTGTTTTTTCATTTTCTTTTTCTTTTTTTTCTTAAAAAGGACTTATCCAAATATCTGGATAATAAATCATTTGCGTTTCCTAAGAAACTGGGTTTTCTTTTCCCTTGTGGTTTTGGTGTTTTTCTTCTTTGTTTGAGCCTTACTAGCAGTCTGAAGCTTTCTTTCTTTCCTTCTTTCTTTCCTCTTCCTTTTTGCTTGTGGACAGGAGAAAGCAGTTTGTCTGAACTGTACTTGACTCTTCGAAGAGGAAAACAGTGTGAAAGGAGAAAGGGGCTTAGGGAGGAGGGAGAAATCAACAGCTGAGGAAGAAAATGAAGAGCACAACTAAAACAGATGCACCCCAGAGACCCTGGGGCACAGGGTGGGAGGGCCACCTCCTTGCTCCCCTAGCTGCCTCCAGAGGCCCCATCCCCACCCCGGTTCCTGCACAGCGGTCTGAGGTCAGGAGAGACAGCAGGAGGTGGAGAAGGACCGCTGGGTCCTCCCAACAACAACGTCCATGGATTTCCTAAGGCTGGTCGTGGTCTGGGTTGAGGGGGCAAGGGGAGGAGGAGGAGGAAGGGCGATTCTGGCTGTGAGCTCGGGAGCAGAGGAGGCCCAACCGCCCCACAGGAGGTTGCCCTGGGTCTGCCTGTGCCAGCCGCCTGCTGGTCCCTAACAGCCTGCGGGTTTGGGGCAGCTCAGCAGTCCCCGTCGGTGGCCATGGCCACCAGCATCTCGCTCTTGCCCATCTCCTCCAAGGCACTCGCCAGGCTGTTGAGGTCCCCGTCGTCCTGCTGCAGAGCTTCCCAGAGGTCGAGGATCACACCCGTGGGGCTCGCTTTTGTGGCAAAGTAGTTCAGGTACCTGATGGAGGGAAGGAGAAGGACACTGGGCTCCCAAAATGCTCAGTCCCTCCCGGGAGCCTGGGGTGGAGGGAGCACTGAGGGTACATCCCAGGAGCACCGGGACGGTGGGCTCCGGGCTCCCACAATCCTGGGTCTGAATTCCCAGCCCCTCTGCTTGCAGGCTGTGTGGCCCTGGGCAAGTCACTGCTCCTCTCTGAGCCCCAGTCTCATCTCTAAAATGGAAACTGTCCTGCTCATCATCAGTCATCAGCATCGTTATTACTATCACTGAAAGACACTGGCCCCAGGAGAGGCTGTCCAAACCTAGCACTCCATTCTCTCTCTCCATCCCACATTCGTTGTCTGCCTGCTCTCACCCGCCCCATGCACTGCCCTGAAATCAGGAACAAAGGCTTTGACATCCTTACGGATCCCACCCATTCTGAGTAAGAGGTCTTCTACATGGCATCTGCTCGACGCAGGTGTATTAGATGGTTTCTCAGTAAGTGTACCATAACAATAATGATGACTAAATGCCATTATATTTATCCAGCACTTTAAGTTCTCCAGAAGAGTTCTGACACCAGGATGCATTCTGTCACCCAGCAAGCATTTCCAAAACACCTGCTCTGTCCTGGACACAGGACTGCTGACGGTGATCACGCTTGGCTGGTATCCTGGCTTTACCTGATTCTCAAGGGCCAGCACTCTGAGCACGACGCTCCTGAAGGAACCAGCTTCTCAGACTTAGCACACCCAAGCCTGAGCTCCTGGTCTACCGCAAATGGCGGATCCGCTCCTGGACCGTCAGGCTGCCTGCCCCACCCGCCCCATGGGGACAGAGGGAGGGGGGGCGGCTCTGGTCCAGGCCGGGCGGGCTGTCCCGACACTCACCGGTCCATGGAGAGCTTCTGCGCCAACAACCGCCAGTCATTGCCGCGCGAGTTGGGGGCGTCCAGGCTGTTGCATATCTTCTGGCGGATGGAAACGGGGATCTTGAAGGCGTAGGGTCCCAGCTGGGTGGTGACTGCACTGCTGGGGGCGGAGCAGAGGGCGTCCAGGGAGCCGGCAGGCGTCTGGAAGAGCAGGGGGCACGGGTGAGAGGGGCAGAGGGCTCCCTGTGCACGGCTCACTGGGCATCTGCCCCTCCAGCCCTCCTGCCTGGGGACTGTGAGCTCTTGGAAGCTCCGGCCGCTCCCCCGCCTCTGGGCAGGCTCCAGGTGCTCAAAGGGCTCCTCCCCTGGAAGGTCAGCTCTCCAGGGCCAGGGCTGTACACCCCGTCTCCGCCCTCGGGGTGCACACGCTAAGGCACTGCCTGGGCCAGTGCTCGTGCCACCTCGTCACCACAAAGCCACGAGGGCCTCAGCCCCAGCCTAACCCATGGGGACCTCCTTTTACACAAACGCAAATGAAGTCTGGAAAGGAGAAGTGACTAATCCATGGTCACATGCCCTGTTAGTGGTAGAGCTAGGTCTAGACCAGGGGTCCCCAGCCGGTCCGCAGTCTGTTAGGAACTGGGCCGCACAGCAGGAGGTGAGTGGCAGGGTCGGGCGAGCGAAGCTTCATCGGCCATTCCCTATCGCTCGCGTTACCGCCTTAACCATCCCCTGCACCAACCCCCGTCCGTCCGTGGAAAACCTGTCTTCCATGAAACCGGTCCCTGGTGCCAAAACGGTTGGGGACCGCTGGTCTAGACTATATCCAGTGCTCTTTACACTGCACTGCAAGGAGGGCCTCGCACTGTTCCTGGGTGGCCTAGGTTTTATAAACCTCAATCCGGATTATAGTGGTGGAGAGCCACAGGCCTGGGCCAAGCGTTGGCTGGATACAAGGTCCTGATACCGGCTCTCCCTAAAACCTTCTTTCTCATCTCCAGGTGAGGATCCTCGTATCTGTCTCCCTGGTGGTTGTACAGATTTGGTGAGTTTTGGTACAGGGCAAGCCCAGGCTCGGCACTCAGTAAGTCACAGCTGTTAGCAAAGAGTGACCAAGTCCCAGCTCAGACTTGGGAGGTGAGGGGCACAGCTCTGTGGGAGGTGGCCTTTCCCCCAGATGAGGAGGAGCCTGGGGTCTGCACGCTGCAGCGCCCAGCCCCGTGGGGCATCCGCGCTCCGGTCCTCACCTCTGCCAGCGTGGTGTGCAGCTGGAATATCTGGCCCTCCCCCTCCACCTGCCGCACGCAGATCTTGCAGGTGAGCTCCGTGGAGGCCAGGCTATGCCTCTCCAGGGTGAAGGTGCAGTGCAGGGCCTTCTGGCTGCCACTCCAAATGTGATAGAAGGGGATCTCCTGGGGGAGGAGGGGCAGGGTCAGGGAGGCGAGGCCAGCCTGCCCTGCCCTCGGGGAATGGAGGCGGAGGCAGGTAAGGGGGCCAGCCTCAGGGAGGGCTGGGACCTCTCCATCCGGGTGGGCAGAGGAAGAAGAACTGGGCAAGGGCCCTTCAGTTGAGAAAGGGAGTATATGGGTGAGAAGGCACGAGTCTGAATATGTGACTGTGTGGGTGCATGTGTCTGGGTCTGGGAAGCCTTGTGGACTCAATGGTGTCACACAGATGGGCGCGGGCAGAGGGATGTGACCATCAGAGATTAGTTTGGACAATCTGCCAGCCATGAACGCTCTTAGAGATGGTAAGGTCTCTTTAAAGATGATGGGTACAGACATTTGTGTGTGGGAGTATGTGACAGGGGTGGCAGGGGGAGGGAGACAAAGAGAGACACAGGGGTGGGAGTGGGGACCAAGGCTACAGGACCGAGGGAGGAGGCAGGGAGGGGAGTTGGTCTTCTCTGGGAAGCCCCCCAGGTGCGCCCCTCCCCAGCTCCATCCCTCCCCCTCCTGCGGCCCAGCCCTCACCTGGTACTTGGCCAGCAGCTTGCTCCTCCAGTGGGCGTGGGGCAGGTCGTGGAGGGAGAGGCGCAGGTTATGGTAACTGTCCTTAAACAGCAGGGGTTTTGGCTCCTCCACTAGGTAGCCACCCAGGGTCCGCTCCAGCTCCAGCACCTCCTGTGGGCCAGGGAGCAATGAGAAGGGGGAGCCCATCACATTTGGCCAAAGGGCCCTTTCCTTCTGCAAGTTTGGGGCTTGGGGACACACATGGGCAGAGGGAACTAGGCTGTAACATTGAAGGCAGGGAACCATCTGAGCCACAGGGCTGGGACTTGGTAAGTGCTCATAGAAGACTTACTGTGTGGAGAGATGCATGAATGAATGGATGGAGGGAAAAATAGATGGATGAATGGGCAGATGGTGGGACAGGTGGATGGATGAATGGATTTACAGATGACTGAATAGATGGACTGATGGATGGATGGTTAAGTAGATGGATAAAGAGATGGGTTAACAAATGGATGGATAGATCAACAGAGACAGACAGACAAAATGTTGTGCAGATGAATATACAAATGGATGGGTATAGAAACAGAACAGATGGAAGAAAAAATAGATGCGTGGATGAGTGATGTCTGGATGGACAGACAGATTATGGACTAAATGAATATACAGACAGATGGGCAGAAAGCTGGGTGGATGGATGGATGCATGGATAGATGGGTGAATGGATGGATGGGTGAATGGATGAATGGATGGACAGACGGATGGATGGGGATTGAATAAATAAAGAACGCCATCAAGCCAATATGTGGCAACTTCCCTCTTGATCTCCAATCCATTCTCTGACTATAACTAGATGTTACCCAATGCCCTAATACCAAGGGATCCACGCTTCAAGAGCATTTCCCAGGAGCCTCTAGCTATTATGGGCCTCCTGCAAGTTCAGGTCAGCCTGGTCCCAGCAGAAGACACTCACTCTCCCACAAGGCCTTTTAACCTGTGTTGCATCAGTCGGCAACTTGGAGTTTGAGACAAGTCACATGAGACTGAGAGGCAGAGGAGATAGAAAGGCCCACAGATCGTGGGCTGGAGGAGGCCTGGAGCTACAGGAAAGGAGAAGGCTTCATAGCAGCAGGGGATGGAAGGATGGAGAAGGAAAAGGGGTTTAAATAGGGCCAAGGCTCTGTGCTCTTCCACTGTTTGTCAGGATGAGACTGAGATCCTGGGAACTGGTGGGAGGGCTGGGCAGAGAATGGACAGGGTCTTAGAGGCTGGAGGGACAGGGTGGTA
Source organism: Lagenorhynchus albirostris (assembly GCF_949774975.1). Classification (NCBI taxonomy): domain Eukaryota; kingdom Metazoa; phylum Chordata; class Mammalia; order Artiodactyla; family Delphinidae; genus Lagenorhynchus; species Lagenorhynchus albirostris. The sequence continues at coordinate 23,505,727 of NC_083110.1, read as the reverse complement.
CTAACACCTGCCGTTATCAGGTTCTAGGTGCTAAAATCCGGTCCCTTCACCTTCACTCTCTTCCTGCCCCGAACCCCTTCTCATCTGCCATGCACCCCCCTCGCTTAAGGGCACTGTCCGTTCTTTTGCACACACTAGGAGCTTGGCTGTCAGCCGCCACCCCCTCCCCCTCCCCCTGTTCCTCCCATCAGTCACTGTTTCTGTCCATTCTACTGACTAAACAGACTCCAGGCCCCTCTCCAGCTGTTGTCACTGTCTGTTGTCCAGGGTCCAGCTGCAGCCTCCCAATTGGTCTCCCTGCTTCTTGTCTACCCATCCCCACTGCGTAGCTTTCAAAAGAGCACCCGTGAACAGGTGTCCACCGGGTCTCTGCCCCCGCCCACTGGATAGGCTCCAAATTCCTTGCCATGACCCTAAGGCTGTTGGGAGGCTGAGCCCTGCCTGTCTCTCCAGCCCCACCTCTCACACCCCTGCACGCTTTGCCACACAGAACAACACACCTGCCTCTGCATAAGCCGCTCTGTCTCCTGGAATGTGCTTCTTCCTTCTCTGCCTGGAACACCCACCTGTCCCTTGGAGCTTAGGTCTAAGGTCAGTCCTGCTGTGAAGCCTTCTCAGACCCCCTCCCCAACAACCAGGACCTGCCAGCCGCTCCTAGGCCGATGTTCCCTTAGCCCCGCATCAGTGATCCCCTGGTCTGTCTCCCACCTCTAGCCCGCAGCTTGGTGAGGGCAGAACTGTGCCCAACTCATCTCTGTATCTCGAGGATCTGATGCGATTTCAATGTTTGAGGAACAACTGAATGACTGAATGAGGCTGATGGTGGCAGAGGGTGCCTGGCAGGTACCATGATCCTGGGGAGGGGGATACCGGAAGGTACCATGCAGCTGGCCGGCTGTGGGCGAGGTACCCGCAGCGTGCAGGCCCGTGTGGGTACCCAGGGCCTGGCCTTACCTTCAGTGCTACGGGCGTGTCCTCCAGGCAGTAGACCCTGAGGCTGTACTCCAGAGAGGTGCAGAGGGCGGGGGCGAAGATGGCCAGCTGGAGCCGCTTGACTGCCAAGCGAGAGCAGGACTCCCCCGTGAAGACGTAGGTGCCCAGCTGGTCCAACAGGATGTGGCAGGACCTGGCCTCCAGCTGGCAGTAGCAGGGGGTGTTAAGGGTCTCCTCATCCAGGGTGACCACCTCCTGCAGGGTGACAGTGGAGGTGAGGTGGCTGTACCAGCCAAGGCCCTGGAGAGGGTCCAGGCAGGTTGGGTTAGGGGACCCGGCCCCCCGGCCCCCCGGCCTTGGCTCCTCACCTCCCAGTGGCCCTGGTGGGCCTGGGTCTTGAGCTGGAAGATCCAGTCACCGGCACTGACTTCAGCGCAGTGTGGCACCGTGAGGATGACGGGGCGGCACAGCAGGAGGCCCGTGGGCCCGCAGGTCACCGAAGGGCTCAATACTGTCTGGGTCCCTTCCGAAAGCGGGCTGGGGTGGGATGGAGGGCAGGAGGGAGGCAGTGAGGGAGCGGTGCTGGCATCCTGGCTCTGCCCCAGCTCCTGGGATGGGAGAAGGCAGGACTGCGCCCTGGGGGCTCCCAGAGGCCACGGGTTAAGGAAGAATGGCACTGGCCTTAGGATCGTTTCTAAATTTTTGCTATTACTCCGCAATATTCTCAAAGCCAGATCTTTGCTCCCATTTTCAAAGGTTCTGCACTCCAGGGATGTTGTGGATAGGTGCTGCTAAAGTGCCCTCTGGAAAGCTGGTACCCATCCACACTCCCACCGACGCACCTTGGGAGGGCTGTGTTCCCATTCTCTCACCAGTATGAAGGTATTATGACATCTGAAAATAGTTTTGCAAGCTGATGAAGCAAAAAAACTTCCAGTATCTTATGGCTGTCTGAATAACTGTTTCTTTGACTACAAATTAGGTCAAACATTTTCTCATAACCTATTGGCTGCTATGTGTGTGTGTGTGTGTGTGTGTGTGTGTGTAAGAGAGAGTGTGTGTGAATCACCTGTTCATATCCTTTGTCCATTTTTGTACTGAGATGTTCAGTTTTTCTTATTGATCTCCCAAACCTCTTTACATAGTGAGGATAGTAGCCCTTTGTCATATTGTAGCCAGCTGGTCAACTGGTTTTCAGTTTTATGATTTGTTGTGCTGGTTTTGCATGGTTTAAATGTGAACATAATAAGATCTAGCAATGTCTTCCTTGGAGAACTACCTCTGGCCTTAGGATCGGACTTAGAAGGGGAGATGGTGACATTTGAGCCCAAGGTGGGCAAGCAGCAGGGAGAGAGAGGCTGAGGAGGGGGCAGCTAGGCTGGGGCTAGGGTCTCTATACTCACAGGGTGTTTTCTGCCTTGTTGATGAGGAGGTACATCTCGTAGAACTTGCCCTGGGGAATGGCTCCATTGGGCACCAGCAGGCTGACCCCTAGGGGGAGAGGGAGGTCAGTAGGGAAGGGCTGGAGGGAGTCCAGGAGCTTAGAACAGGGGATGGGGGGTTGGCCCCCATCTTGGAGCAGGGAGAGAAAGACATCTGAGCTCCTGGTGGTCACCAGCAAGGAGTGGGGAGAGGGGACTGGGTGCAGGGAAAGGCCAGGTCACTGACTGCAGAGGGGCTGTCCAGTAGCACAGGGGCCACTGGCATTGCGATCGGGTGTAGCGATGGGGCAAAGACCTGGAGTCTGAAGGTGCAGTGCCAACCCCAGCCTAGCTCAGTGTATGATGCTGGGAAACTGTCAACTGCTGGCTCTGCAACCTGAGCTGGGCAGCCCTGCCTTTTCAACAGCACTCTGTAGGTTTGTTGACTATATCGGGGTATACTTTCCCACTCACCAGATGGTGAAACTGAGGTTTAGAGAGTTCCCCTGCCCTTGTGAGGCAGAGGCAGGCCTGGACTCCAGGTCTTCTATTTTATAATCACTTCTTCCCCTTGGGCCTCACTTTCCCAATCTGTGAAATGGGACCAGGGAAGCCCTATCTTCTGCTGGGTGAGTGTTGAGACTGTCTAGAGGGGACATGCTGAGGCCAGACTGATGGGTGAGCAGAGCAGGGACCCACCTGTGTCAGGGATGCTGAGCCTCCCGCCCAGGCAGCCAAAGGTGCCGCTGACACTGCTCCCCGGGTCACGGGGCATGCCCAGGAGCTGCTGGGAGCCGAGGCTGGCACTGCGCAGGTGCAGGAAGTGGGCATCCCGGGCAAAATCACCAGGGTACGTGCCGGGTGGCAGGACTCCCAGCAGCTCAGCCCCGTCTGCCAGGCCTGGCCCAGAGCTGGTGGTGCTAGAGTTGTAGACCTTGATCTTGAGGTTGGGCAGGGAGTCCAGCAGGGGTGAGTTGGTCATTGGGATCTTGTCGACCGAGTCCTGCAGGGCGTACATGGGTCCGCGGTAGATGCCCGCACTGGCAGTGAGGTCCGGAGGCACAGATGGGTGCAGGAGCTGCGGGTTGTCTGCAGGGCCGGGGGCTGCAGTCAGACCAGCCATGCCTCGCTGGCCCTGTCCCACTGTCTGCACCTGCCGGGACGCCTTCCTTTACAAAATCCTACCCAAACGTCCAGCTCTGAAAGGTTCCATTGCCACCTGCGGTAGGAAGCTTAGGGACTCCCCACCTAGGTTACTTCTTCTTTCCTGCATCTCTGTAACCAAACTCATCCAGTGATCTTTAGAGAAAACTCTAGGAAAACCTCTTGAGGGAGTCAGGAGCCTCTGCTCTGGTCTGGCTGGTCTGGCTGGCTGTCACACCCCCTGGGAACCCTGCCTGCACCCGCCACCCCAGGCGTTCCCAGGTCCTTACTGGGCCTCGCAGTCTTAAAGTTGACTGGGTGGAAGCCGCCAGTGAGGGCGGCGGACGAGTCGGTGATGTCGGTGTCGAAGTCCCGGCAGTTGCGGCGGTACACGACCACCCCTACCACCACAAGGACGGTCACCACCACGAAGATGGACACCACAAGGCCTGCGTACAGCGCCACATCCCCCGAGGACTCCAGAACTGCGGGGACAGGAGGGCTGAGTGAGGGCCAGGGGGCAGAGGCGCTGGCCCTGAGGGAGCCAGAGATTCCCTTGGTCCCTGGGGAGAGGCAGGGCCTGGGACAGAGTGGTGTTGTGCTAGGTTCTCATCTGAGCCCTGCCAGACAGGCTGGTGACCTCAAGCAAGGCTTGAACCTATCTGAGCATCAGTCTCTATAAGTAAAATGGTCTAAATGTCCCTGCCTCCCTGCCCTGCTTCCCTCCCCGTGTGGCATGAAGAGGCAAAGGGACTCCTGGAGTTAAGGCTCCCGAGAGTTAACTCATTGCTCTCTGCCCAGGAGGTGACAAGGCGCCTACGGCTCAGAGTCACAGGACCACTAAGTGTCCTCTCAGAGCTGGGATTAAGACCTAGCGCCTCACCAGCAGCCTGCAGCAATCTCTATAGGACCCAAGGCCCTGATTCCCAGAAATCTCTGCAAGTAGCCGCTCTGAGCTCACCTTCCATTTTGTGCTGAGGGCAGGAGGTGGGCGGGGGTGGGGAGGGAGGGATGGAGGGGGAACAGGACGAGGGGAATGAGATGCGTGGCAATGGGATGGAGAGGACGGGAGCAGGTGGAAGGGAAGGAAGGGGCTCAGGGAGGCAACCCATGTCGACACTCCCTGCCCCCAGACAGGCTGCTGGGCTGGAGGAGGTCCAGCTCTGGGCGAGGGGCAGGGCAGGCTGCTGCTCAGCTAGAAGTAACTCCACATAGCTAGGCGAGGAAGTGTCAGGGTCAAGAGGCAGGGTCCAAAGCAGGGCTGCCCAACAGAACTTTCCATGGTGATGGCCCATCCCGTGTCTGCACTGTCCCCCATGACAGCCACTAGCCACAGGCGGTTATTAAACTACTAAAATGCAGCTGGCTTGACTGAGGAAATAAGTTTTTAAATATATTTATTTTCAGCTAAGATAAATACAATTTTCAAGCCACACGTGGCTAGTGGCTACTACACTGGACAGCACAGCCTAGCCAAGACGGCTGCCCTTCCCCCTTGTTTCCTTTGGGAGCTCCGGGAAGCCCCAGTCCACTCCCTCCCCTCCCCAGGGACCCTCGGAGAGGAAGGTCCGCTTTCCTTCCTGGTGGGGCCTGAGCTTCAGCAAGGTAGGGCAGGGCCCTCAGCCCTCATTTTTGCCTGCTTCTACCACCTTCTGGACCCCCATCTCTCCTCATCCTTGGGCTCCCCAGGAGAGCTGCCCGAGAAGGTCCCCAGGGCTGGGCTCCCACCTCTCTGGGGGCTTCGCCTCGTGACATCGTCACTAATCATGGGGGTCACTTGCCTGGTGATTTACAATATCTAATCAGTCACCAGTCTGGCCCCCCTGTGAGTTGCACTGAAGGCCTCATTACTGACTTGATAATTCCAGAATTATTTGGAAATTGTGGTTTAATTACCACACGCCAATCTGCCCAAGCAGCTTTACCACAGCGGAGCATAGCCCTTGGGGGATGAATGATGAGCCCCCAGGGTCTGACGCAGAGCAGCGGGCATCCCAAGGACCTAGGAGGCTTCAGTCGGCTGCTGGGGGCACAGTGAGGGGCAGGTGTGGGCCTGCTTGCTGGCGGCCTCCCACAGAGGACAACCAAGGGGTGGGGCTCAGAGCACCAGCTCTGGCCAAATACTTAGGTTCGAATCCTGGCTGGATCCTTGGGAATGTCCCTTCTCTCTGAGAATCAGTTTCTCCTCCTATAACGGGAGGGGTCAGGATGGCATCCTAGGGCCTTTCTGTCAGCTGAGGGTCTGCCTGTCTGACTGTGATGAAGGCCATGCCACATGCAGCGTCAGGTGCTGGGAACCCCGTGGAGGGCTGGTAGTGGGCACCTTCAGCTCTCCCTGCCCCTCACCTTGCCCTGCACCCCACCCCCTGGAAAAGCCAACTGAGGAAAACCAGGGATCCCCCAAGAGGAAAGAGAACAGCCATGAAATGGGACTTACGGTGGCTTTTGGGGTCACTTAGAGTTTTCTTATCTGTTGAGGGAAATAAAGGGAAAGACAATGACACAGACGGCAGGGAAAGGGTGGTAGAGGAGGTGACGGGGAGATGCATGGATGAGATGACAGAGTAGCAGGTGGGCAGGGGCCCCGAGGGGCTGCTCCACTGCAGGCTGGGAGGTGGGGGCCAGGGGGCCCGTATCTGGCTCCAGAGCCCCCACCCTGGGCCCTGCCTTCCAAGGACTCACTCTGCACGCACAGCCCGTCGGTGCAATTCTTGGAGTCAAGCAGGGTCCCGCTGCAGTCCCGGCCTCCGTTCTGGGGAGGGGGCGCCATGCACTCGCGGCTGCGCCAGTGCGCACACTCGGTGCTACAGGCCGACCACTTGCTCCACTCTGTCCACGCGCCATCGACTGTGGGGACACAGCACGTGGTGCATGGGGACACACGCATGCACAGAATGCACACACGGCTATGTGTGCACAACACAGCAGTGCACACACACACACACACAGTGCAGCAGGGAAAGAGGAACCCAAGACACACGCATGCCATCCAGAGAAATCCACGCCTCATGCCAGCGCAGAGACGGGAGCACCAGGTGGGCGAAGACAGCCCAAATAGACACATAAGGTCACTGACGCAGATACAACCCAGGGCACAAGTGTACACACAGAGGCACAAACCCAGGGTGAAAAACACCACATCAGTCACACAAACATGTCACCAAAGAGAGAACACAGACCAACCGAAGGGCCACAGAGTAACACAGAAGAAAGAGAGGACTGCAGGGTCAGCGGCCAGGTGTGTCTAGCAGTCGAGGGCAGGAGCACAGGCTCTCTGACCCCAGGAGCCTCTGGGGCCCCGGCCTGGAGAGCAGACCGCCCACCCCTCAGACTGCAGCTCAGAGCCTCTGCCTCTGTGTCTCCCGCAGCCCAGGGCAGAACAGGAGGTCAGCGGGCGCAGCATCCAGTCCAGCCTGGTGAGCCAGCTGGGGGGCCCAGGACAAGCACCTTCTGTCCTCACCCACCCCAACGGGGAGAGGTGGGCTGTTCTGACTGGCAGACACCAGAGCACAGAAGGCAGGGCTGGGGCTGGCATGGGGCTGGGCATGGGTGGACTGCCACCTGGCCGGTGGCCTCACCTGGGCACACGGTGGTGCAGGCAGTCTTCTGGAAGGCCTGGCCCTCACAGAAGGCACCTCCATTGAGTGGGGCGGGGTTGGTGCAGGTCCGTGTGCGCTTCTGCCAGCCGCGGCCACAGCGGTTGGAGCAGGGTGACCACTCGGCCCAGCTGGACCAGCCGCCGTTCACTGCAGGGGTAGCAGTTGTCAGCAGGTTGGCATGGCTCTTCGCCCCGTGGGGCCTCCAAGCCCCACCCTCCAGCCATGATGAGGCGCCTCTGCTGAGGCCTGGCCCTTCCTAGTTGGACCCCTCCTGCCTCCAGGGCTGTGGACTCAGATACCAGCGGGCAGACCTGGGCTGCATCTGTCAGCACCAGAGGCAACCCAGGAGGTCACTGTCTATTCCCCGCCCCATTGTACAATGGCAAACAAAGGTCCAGAGAGGGCTGACACTTACACAAGGTCTCCCCGTGAGTAATGGGGAGCTTGGAACTGGAACCCAGTACAGGGCTCTTTCTACGACACTCGTCGCAGCCAGGGCTCTGGCCCTCCCACCCAAGGGGACGCAAGGAACAGATGACCGGCCTGAGCAGTAGTCCCTAACTGCTAGAACAACAGGCTCGGGGATGGGGATACCGACTGGGCCCTGCCTTAGCCTGACTCTCAGAGAACTGGGTTTTCCCCTTCAGGGCTAAGCAAAGGGCCTGAGGAGGGGCAAGTGCTCCTGGCTTCACCGCTAGCTTTGCTGTGTGGCCTTGCGACGGCCCCTCCCCTCTCTGGGCCTCCTCTTCCTCCCCACCCGTTCACCAAGGTCCTGCCGGCTTCCGGGTAGGGAAGGGTCAGCCGTATAGCCCCAGACTATACGGGGTCCCCTCGGCCGTGTCCTCCCCCGCACCCCCACCCAGCCCACTCTGGGCCGCACCGTAGACAATGATGGTGGCGGTGGTGCTGCGGCGCTTGGCCACGATATTCTTGGCCACGCAGGTGTAGTTGGCCGTATCTGACAGGCGAGCCTGGCGGATGATGAGGTTGTGGTCGATGGTGAGCAGGAAGTTGGTGTCCTGGGTGGGGTCGATGACGTCCTCGTTCTTGAGCCATTCCACCTGCAGGGGCACGGTTGCAGCTGTGAGGGCCCAGGGCCCGATCCCCTGCACCCCCGGGAGTGGGCCCTCTCTTGGGGGGAAGGGAGGCCTGACCATAAACAGGACTGCAGTTCTAGCCATGTCCACCCATGGTGGTGACACAGGGGGCAGGGCCTCCACGGGCCAGGCACCGTGCTGGACACTACGGAACACAGTGGTTAAGATGACCACCCACCAGCTGAGTGGCCTTGGGAAGGGACTTCCACTTGGCCTCAATTTCATCAACTGTAAGATGATATTTAATAGCACTACCCATAAGACTACTGTGAGAATGAAATGAATCAGTATATGGAAAGTGTGGAGGCCATGCCTGGCTCACGGTAAGTACTGGTACTAAATAAGAACATGTCTTCATCATTAACTCTGCAAACTGACTCCCTGAGCCAGGGTGAGAGGCCTGGCAGGTGATTAAAAACATGGTCCCTGGTCTGGCAGACCTGGGTGTGCAAATGCCAGCTCACTAGCTGGGTCACCCTGGATGACTGCTTCACCTGTCCCAGTGCTGTGTTCCCAGCCATAAGATGGGATGACAATATCCACCTTGAAGGGTTGCTATGAGGACCAGCGGGCCGAGTGCCTGGCACATGTGGCAGCCACGAGGGGTAGCTATTACAGAAGGTGTCTGTCTGAGCTCATTTCCAGATGGGGGCCGGGGCTGGGGGGAAGCTAAGTGATTAGAGCAAAGGTTCTGAGCTGGAAGCCCAGGGTTCCATCTTCCCCAGTCCTGTTCTACTGAGGTCCCTGGCAACAAAGCTGAGATGTTTCCCCATGCCCTGCTCTGACTAGAGGACCACGAGTGCGGGCAGCGGGAGAGAGGAAGCAGGCCTGGAACACAAGCAGGGCAGTAAGAGGACAGGTGGGCACCACCCAGGGATGCCCAGGCCATGTGGTGTAGGAAGGGGTGATCAGCTTGTGGGCTGAGTCTGTGCTCAGATGCACGTATTACGATCCACTAACGCTGGGGCCTTGGGTTCTGGGTGGGGTGGGGGAAAATGGTGTATGTGGCCACTTCTCTTGCAGGAGACTGAGCCTGGGGTCAACCCAAGGAGCCCTGGGGGTTCCTGCCCCAGCTCTGCCCCATCCTGTGGGGTTATGCCTATGGAGGGCCCAGCTGGGGTCTGGCATGCGCTGAGTTCTACAGAGGTTGCAGTTCCCTTCTCTGTCTCTAGCCTTGATATCCCCATCTGTGAAATGCGAGGGCTCTGGAAGTCTGAGGCATTGTGGCTGGTGGCAAATAGCATGCCTGGCTGGCGTCTGCCATGCCCAAAGTTCCCCATATCCCCACTCACCTCAGCCACAGGCACCCCCTCTGGTGGGCGGCATTGCAGGAGAACTTCATGGTCCAGGGGCACTTCCTTGCCCAGGGGCTCCTGATCGAAGTTCTTGCGCAGGTCTGGGAGAAGGAAGGAAAAGTGTTCCAAGGCACAGTCAGGCGGTGCAGGGAGGAGGCCAGTCAGGCAGAGCTGGATCCTGAAGGGCCCCATTCTAGCCACTAGGTGGCAGTGCACACCAAGGGAATGTTCACGGGGACACCCGGCCTTTACCCGGAGAACTTCTTCTCCAAGATGGGGGCCTCACCAGGTGGACTCCGGGGGAACAAGCTTCCCTCCCTGACTCTGGGATCCTATGCACATGGTGGCCGGGGATGGTGAGGAAGCTGGCAGCTTCCTTATATAAAAGTAGGCAAAAAAGGGCCGTTAGAAATCCTGGGGCCAAAGGTGTCACAGGTTCTGGGTCATGGAGCCTTCTGAGCTGGCATCCCTGTGCCCTGATGTCTGTGTGTGAAATTCTCTCTCCAGGATCCACAGGGAAGGGGAAAGGGCCCAGGAGAATGGGGTGAGGGTGTCAGGGTGGCATACATGCAATGCGGACATAGGCCCGGCGACTCTTGGTGGTGCCCGCAGAGCTCCAGGCCACGCACTGGCACCAGTAATCTTCCAGCCCAAACAGCTCCTCCACCTGCTGCCGCAACACCTCGATCTGCACCTCTCGCACCTGCAGGCCTGGGAGGAGGAGAGAGACGCCATCAGGGGGCAGGTCTGAGGACAGAAGACACCAGACATGGGACCATAGTATCTCTCTCCTTTCCAACCCGCTGAGTCCTGTGGGCTCCTCTCCCAAGTGCCTCACATTTCCATTTTTCTCATCTCATCTGCCTCGAGCCTGGCCCAAGCCACCACTGCAGCTCACCTGGAAACTCAGTGGCTAACACAAGCCTGCTGCCCCCATCCAATCGACTTTCCACCCTGCAGATAGCTCTTCAAAAGGCACAAATGGCATGTCATTCCCCTGCTATGTCTCCAGTCATCCCAGTGTAAAGACCCAGACCTTCCACGTGGCCTCCAGGCCCTGCAAGATCTACCCACTGCAGCCTCACTGGGTGTCTTCCAGGCCCTCATGTTTTCCTGGCCTCTCTAGCCACAGGGCCTTTGCACATCCAGCCCCCTGCCTGGAACTCTCTTCTGTCCTTTCTGTGTCCAGTGAACTCCCAGTCACTGTCAGCTTTGGGCTGGGCCTCACTTCGGAGGGAAGCCCCCTGATGCTGGCCCACCCCCACCAGCTGCCAAAGTACCGCTCAGCACTCCCACCACTGCACTGGACATTGGTCTGTGCAGTTATCATTCCCCACCAGGCCTGATTCCCTCATGGCACTGACCATTACCTGGAACTGTATTATTTATTGACGTGTTCATGTGTTAACTGTATCTCCTGCAGGAGAATGAGGTGGTGCTTTGCCCTGTTCACTGCTGTGGCCCAGGGCCTGGCACAGACAATGGGCTCAACAAATATGAGGCAAGCATGTGGCCTCTCTCTGGTCATGGCTCAGGAGCCTGTGGCGCTGGAGTTGAGGGAAGGCCCCTCTTCCTGGGAACCCCTAACCTCTCAATGATTCCCTGCTAGGGTCCAAGGGCCTCCCTGAATGACTGGATCCACCAGCCCACAGAGAAGGAATCACTCAGTCTTTGCCAATCCTCCCTTGACAAAACCCTCTACATTCAGGAAACGGATGAACCCTCCTGGATGAGGGCACCCATCCGAAGCTCCTCCCCAAAGCTTGTGGGAGAACTGTAAGGCCTCCTCCACCAGGAAGCCCTCCCTGACTACTCCCTTGGTCTCGGAATTCCTAAAGCTATTCCTCCTCGCCATCATGTATCTGAGCTCATCTTCTCATGGTTGCTTGTGGGTTCTGATAAGCCCCTCAAAGGCGGGACTGTTGAGTGTACACATTGTAGTCCTGTGGCATGGTGGTTAGGTGGAGGGCTGGACTGCTTCTTGACAGGTTTGAATTCTGGCCCTACCTTCACTCCCCAACTGTGTGACCTTCACTAAGTTACGTAGCCTCTTTGAGCCTCGGTTCCCTCATCAGAGTAAAACACTCAGGGTAATTGCCTGAGTGTTTCTAAATGAAACACTAAATGAATTCTAAATGAATCATGGCAATTACAGCACCCAGCCCAGGCTGGACACAAATCTAATCTGGCAGCTCATCTGGATCTCATCCAGCCCCTTCCTTTTTCATCTGGAGAAACTGAGGCTTGGAGAGGGTAGGTGGCAGGCCCAAAGTCCCAGAGCAAGTTGCCAGCAGAGCTGAGATCAGCTATCTGGCGTCCTGCCCCAGTTAGAGCTCTGCCCAGTAATGAGTGACAGCTCTCTGGACCTCTCCCAGTGAAATCATTGCCTTAACTCTCCTGCATCCTGAGGGAGGGGGGCCCTTGCACTGGGAGCCCAGACAGTGAGGAACCCCTCCTGATGGCCAGGGATCTACATTGGAGGGGACTGGTGTTTGCTGTGGGTGGAACACCAGGAGGGAAGAGGCTTCTTGGGGGACAGGGGCCCTGCCTGCTGCCAGTGGCTGCCTGGACTGCTTGCTCTACAAGCGATGCTGCGTGGCCCGGGGCAGGAGAGTGGGGCCCTGGCCTTTATTCACCAGGCTGGGAGCCTGGAGGAGTGGCCCCTCTCTAGGGGGTCATCCATCCAGAATGTTTCAGGAGCACCCAACAGCTGGACAGATAAACTACCACCCAGCAGGGCTTGACACCGTGGCAATGGTCACCAGCAGGCAAAGAGGACAGGGGCCTTTGGTTCCCCAGACTTGGGTCCCAGACTAGGTGTCCCCCTCAGCATGATGGCCAGTGGCAGGCAGTGCCTGGACCAGGACACCCAGAGTTGGGCTGACTGCCTTGACCTGGCATGAGCTAGTGGGTAGGCTCATCCCACCTGTTTTGGCCCTCAGCCTGTTTTCAAGGCTTCAGAGAGTGCCAGGGAGGGCTAGGGGTGGAGAGAAGGAGGAACCAGCCACACTGCTGCCAAGGGTGTGGCCTGCTGGACCACTGTCCATTCTTTGTAGCTAATGGGGACAACAGTGTCTTGATTTCTAGGGCTGGCAGGACTTGTGTGCCTGGTAGCAGGGGAGTAAGAGCCACCCTGTTACTAATAATCACAGGGCCTGTGAGGGACCCTAGCAGGATACACTGTCCCCTTGCTCTGCAGGGCCAGAGGGGCTCAGGGGGACAGAGAAGTAAGAATAGGTTTCAAGAGGAAAGAAGCCAACAAAAACCCAGAAAGAAGATGGAGGAAACAGGTGTTTATTGAGCACCTGCTGGGTCCCGGCACTGTGCTCAACGCTGTACAGGTACCACCTTGTTCCATCCTCACCAAGACCTGTTAATATCCCAGTTTACCACGAGAGAAACTGGGGCTCAGAGAGGTTGAGTGACTTCCTCAGGGTCACACAGCCAGAGCATGGGGGCAGCTGGGATATGGGTTTTTTTCCTTTTAAAAGTTTCTTTTTTGGTGAATTCCCTCGTGGTCCAGTGGTTAGGACTCCATGCTTTCACTGCCGAGGGCGCAGGTTCAATCCCTGGTTGGGGAACTAAGATCCCACAAGCCGTGCGGTGTGGCCAGAAAAAAGAAAAAAAAATCAGATAAAAAATCCTTTTCTTGGGACTTTCCTGGTGGTCCAGTGGTTAAGAATCTGTCTTGCAATGCAGGGGACGCAGGTTTGATCCCTGGTCAGGGAACTGAGATCCCACATGCCACGGTGCAACTAAGCCCGTGCACCACAACCAGAGAGAAGCCCACGCACGGCAACGAAGGGCCCGCACACTGCATCCAAGACCCGATGCAGCCAAAAATAAATAAATAAATATTTTTTTTAAAAAATCATTTTTTTATTTTTAGATTTTGAGTGAGAATGAGACTCCAACTCTAACTTTTAAAATTCTTGGAATTCTTTAAAATTTTTGGTAAAATATACATAACCTACAACTTACCATTTTAACCAGTTTTTAGGGTACAGCGTTGAATGACATTAAGTACATTCTGGGGTATGATTTTAAGCCTGAGTGGTTCTGAAATCTGTCAGCTTTTCACAGAAAAATAGAAGTTGAAGGAGGAAGAAAGAAGGAGAGAGAGTGAAAGAGAGTATGTCAGGGGAGAGACACAAGAATGAGACTGAGGCAGAGAGAGAGAAACATAAGGGAAAAAAGACACAAAAGGAGACAAAAGGAGACGGGGATGAGAAGGGAGAAGCAGCAGAGACAGAAGGAAAGAAGAGAGGGCTGAAAAAGGAGGAGAAAGAAAAGGTCAGGGAAGAGATGGTAAAAATGAAATCAAAGCCAAGGCAGGCCCTGGGGCAAAAGAGCCACCCCGAGCCTGGGGTTGGTTGGGGCTGCCCAAAGCCGGCCGTCCGCAGGTGACCCGCAGTGGGTGGCCCCCCTTCTTGGCCTGAGTCGGGGAAAGGATTTCCACCCCCGAAGCTCCTGTACTGTAAACAGGGGCTGGGCTCTGGGAGATGTGAGGAGCCCCAGGCTCTGCCTCCTGCCTGGGGTGGGGGGTGCCCAGGGTCCTGCACACATCCCACGCTTCCTCCTAGTTTCCCACGCTTCTGCCACTCTCCTCTCCTGCAGGACTTGGGCTGCATCCTAGCACCATCTCTATGATTATTTACTTAATATTACAGGCCTTTTAAAAAACTGAAGCCAACTGATTTCTACGAAGGAAGTGTTGCATCATTATTGTGAACAAAAACAGTATCATTTCTCACCAACACAGAGGACCTGTGAAACTAGCGATGGTCTAGAATTCTGGTTGGGTGTTGGGGCAGGGCTGCAAGACAGAGCCGGCTCCTCTTCCTTGAACAGGGAGCACAGCAGGTGCTGGGGGAGCGGGGAAGAACCTTGTCCCCGACTGGACCTGCTCTCTGATGTAAGCAGAGGATGGAAGGTAACTGGAAAAGGGAGCTCACTCTCAGCAAGGGATTTGGTGTTGTTTCACCTGGTCACCCAGTCAGACAGGGCAAGCGGCCAAGCCTTGGGGAAATACTGGTCCAGGGTGAACCTCAGAGGGGACATGGAAGCCCGGGGTTGCCGTGGCTGTATGAGGTCTCACACGGAGCCAGGGTGGAGCCAGGCCCAGGACCCTCTGGGCCTGGGGTGACCTGGGGGTGCCCGGCAAGTGGGGTGGGCTCACCGGTGGCCTCGTCCAGGCTCTCCTGCGTGACGTGGTCGTTCTGGCTGACCCACTCGCCGTTGCACTTGAAGTAGATCTGCGTGGCGGGGAAGGCACGGCAGCGCAGCTCCACCGGCTTGTTCTTCACGATGTAGGCGTCCTGCGGCTCCCGCAGGAAGTGGGGCAGCGGCTCTGCCGGCGCCGACGGGAAGGAGTCTGGGAGCACCTCGCTGCCAGAATCAGTGCCTGCAGAGGGTGGAGGGTGGGAGGGCTCCGTGAGGCCACAGGCTGGGAGGCCCGGGTCCCTTTCGTCCCCTGGGGGCCGTGGCAGAGAGAGGAGGCCAGGGGAGGAGGAGGGCTAGCAGCTGGAGGAGACCTGCTGGGCCGCCCTCTGTGGCCTGGGTGAGGTCTGACACTCCTGTGGCCTCGGTTTCCCCACTGCGACCTGCTTTTAAGAGGCTGTGTTTTGGAGCCAGTCCCAGCCCTGTGATGCTGTGTCATTCTACTTTTTTACAGATGGAGGAGTCAGGGTGGCCCAGGGAGGTGAGGTGACCCGTCAGGGCAAGGACACCCCTCTCCAGCTCTCCCCACCAGCCCTCCCCGGCCTCCCTCCAGTTTCCCACGGCGATGCCACAGTATGTGAAGAGCTGGAAATGGGCCTGAGGCTGGAGCTCAAACCAGGCCGGCTCTGCCCCGAAGCCACAGCTGCCCTGTGCAGCCCCAGCCAGCCAGGCTGATGGAAGCAGGGAGACAAGTCAGGGCCCACAGGGGCGAGGGTGGGCTGAGGTGGGGTGGCAGCAGCAGGCCTGGGCTCCCTGGTGCTTGTTCCCAGAGTGCTGCCTCCTCCAGGAAGCCCACGGCAGGCAGCAGCATGCAGGGGAGACCACCTTCCCTGTAGCCTCCCCCCAGACCCTCCCTTCCTCTGGTCTGTGGCTCTGATCCACCCCCTTAGCATTTCCCACTTCAGCCAAATCCACACCCTCGGCCCTATGGATGAGGGCACTCGGGAGGCTGGGAAGGCAGTGAGGCTGTGCAGGCGGCCATCTCCTCCCGCAAAGGGGCCAGATGGAAACCGGCCGGCTCCCTGGAAAGAACAGCACCTCGGGAGGTGAGACAAACAGGAAGGGAGAGGGGCCTGGCCACCACCAGTGTGGGGAGGGAGGGAAACCAGGCTGGGCCAGCCTACTGGTTTACAATCCACGTAGGAAAATTGACTTTCCAATGCCAAGCCCCAAACAATCAGGTGGCTGGGGACAAGCGGCAGGGGGCTTGTCCTCCTCTGCTAACTGCTCCTGAGGAAATAACGAACTAAGCTGCAGGGGTGCATGTGTCTGCCCAGCCCCTCGCCAGCCTGCGCAGTCCTGTCACTGTCCCAGAGCTCCAGTCCATCAAGTGGAGCTGGGGCCCCAGGAGGCCACGGGAATCTCAGGTATGGGGAGCCCCCCTTTGGGCAGAGGGGCCAAAGGGACACATGGTTCTTCAAGAGCAGAATGAACAAAATGTGCCTAACGTGCTTCATCAGTGTCCTCTCCTTGTGGATCACAGCTTCTGCTAAGTCGGAGGCTCTGAGAAAATGCATGGGCTGTCACTGGCTCCAGGCTCTGGGCTGTGGGTGGGGTATGTGTGCGTGACCTGGGGGACCGAAGGGGAAGCCAGCAAGAAAAAGGATGAATCCAGCATGTTCCCCGTGACCCATGGAGAGCCCTTAACTCCAACCTCGTTACTTCATCTCTGAAGCGGGAAGGGAAGTGAGCACTCCTCCTCTCTCTGGGATCTTTTGAGGATCATATGAGATAAACATGCATGAGTGCCTAGGAGGAGCCTAGGTACAAACTGCTGCATCAAAATAGCAACTAATGCTTCCCTGGAATTAACTGCTATGTTTCCATTTACATAGTTAACTTACCTAATTCTTGCAACAACTTTGTAAGGTATATTATATTGGTCCCCAGTTTACTGGGGAAGCTGAGGCTCAGAGCAGTTAAGCAACTTGCCCAAGGTCACACAGCTGGCCAGAGGCAGAACCAAGGTTTGAACCCAAGAAACCAGACTTCAGTGTTGCCCAGGGCTCCACACTGCCTATCTTTGGAGGAGCTCCATAACACTGTGGGTGTCCCCATACCTGAGATTCCTAATAGACCCTGACACTGGCCGGGTGTCTGCAATTATGGGGGCTCTCTCATCAAAGGGCCAGCAAGGCCAGGACTGTTTTTTGTGTTTCAAAGCTTGGGAAATTGAAGTCCATCAAACTGACGCAAGGTCACCTGGTTAGTGGGCATCTAAACTAAGAAAAGCACCGAGGATTCCCGAGGCCAGGCCAGGGCTCCCAAACACCTGCTTTCCTCTGCCAGACAGGGAGACACCTTCTCTGTAGGTAAACTGGCAGCCCCTAGGGTCTGGGAATGTGGGCAGTTGATGGCGAGATGACACAGTGCCCAGGGAGCTGGACATGGGTCTCCCGGTGACCTGAGAGCTGCTCACTGTGGCCCTCCCGCCAGGCGGCGGTTCTAGGGAGAGCTGGGGGCAGCCAAGAGGACTCCAGGCCCACCTCCCGCCACCAGCATTCCTGCTTCAGTCTCAGGCCTCAGGAGTGTAGGGCAGGGCTCAGGCTTCAGACTCAGACACCCCAGGGTCTGAACCAGTCCTGCCTGGCCTCAGGCACCTCATCTGTGAAACAGGGGGACTGGACCCCGCTCTGGGGATGGTGGCCATGAGAGCAGGTATATGGGAAGCCACGGATGCAGCTGCAGGCTTGCCCTACCTTCTAACCACACAGCCTCCGGGTGACGGCCGCCTTGGCTCTCTGTGGCACTGCGGGCTGCATTTATGACTTTGTTTCATGACCCTAATGTGGCTCATGTACAAAGCAGGCGGAGACTCGACTGAGGAAAGTCAACATTAGACATCCATTAAGGCAGCAGGCCTGAGTGTGGCGGCCCCGTGCCCCACCCTGCCACCCCGCCCCTCCTCTCAGCCCTGGCACGAAGACTCAGCCCTGGTCTTGGCAAGAGGATGGCTGGGCATCCTCATCACTGCCTCCCTGTCATTCAGGACAGGGCTGGGTGGCTCTCTACGCAGCCACTGCCCGCTTGCCCACATCCCCATCCCTCAGATGTCCTGCAGGAAACAAGGAAGCAGCAGCAAGAGCCGACCTGAGATTCCTCCCCACAGGGACCACCATGGACTACGTGCTGGCCGGCACACAGTAGGTGCTCAGTGAACACAAATTAAAGGTGTGTGGGAGGTGCTGCCAGGGCCTGGGTAGTGACTGAGTCGGGCCCCTGTCCTGACCAGTGGACACGTCCCCTCCTCCTTGGCCCTGGCTTGGGCCTTAGCGGCTAAGGAAGGTTCTTCAGGTGTCCTGGAGGGGGGACACCTGAGCCTTCCCTCTCCAGCTTGGAGGAGGAAGAATCATGAAGTTGGGGGTTCCTGGGTGCTCCCTCTGCCAGAGGCCTTCAGAGGGTTATTTTATATTAACTCACTGAGCCCTGCGGCAATCCTTGACAGAGGTTCCCAAACTTTTTTTGGTCTTTAATGTCTTGGTAATTTTTACCCACTAATTTTACCCCACGGCCAAAAGAAATTCCTAGTGGTTTTGTTTATTAAGTAGTTAGATCCAACCAGCTTACGTGTTTTTGGGTGGGTGTGTGTATATCCTAACAACTTAGTATCCATTGGAAAAAATAATACACGTAAATTGAAAGAAAAGTAATATTTGTATTCCATTCCTATATAGCCACGACGACTTATAATGGGGATGTCTTGGAATCATAGGGGACATTGCTGCCCTCACAGTTTGTCTCAGAGTACTCCCAAATGCCAAATTCCCAGCTTTGCAAAGGTATGGGGCCATCTAAAGGAAAGAAGTGTGTGTGACGCTGAAATTGTAAGCTATCTTGAGCTAGTAGTTGTTGTGGTATCTGGCAGCTGTCCAGTATTGCTGTGTTTCCATGGAGATTAAAAATATCCCACAGCACCCCCTGTAGCATTCTAGGGTGCCTGGGCACACAGTTTGGGAACCACATCTCTATAAGTTAGGTACTATTATTAACCTCATACTACAGATGAGAAAACTGAGACCAAGAGAGTTTAAGTAGCTGATACAGGGCTATAAAGCTAGTATGTGGCAGAGCTGGGGAGCGCATCCAGACAGGTAGACACCTGAATCTGACTTCTGAACTGGGAATTATTTGCCAGATGTTTCAAATAGTTCATCTAATTTACTCCTCACAACCCCCAAGGTGAGCATTATCTTCCCATGTTACAGATGAAGACATGGGCCATCAAGGGACTTGCCTGAGGTCACCTGGTCAGCGGGAGGAAGCCAGGCTCGGAGCCGTATCCCTCGGTCACCTGTCTCCCTGGCTTCACTACTGCTCTCCCCACTGCCCCATCTTCACAGAGGAGAAGAAAACACCGAGGAAGAGGTCCCCCAGGAGGAGGAGTCTTTGCCACCGCCAGGCCAGATATGAATGTTCCCCTGGTGGGAAAATGGCCCACATAAAGTGTGGTTTTCCAATGGCAGAATTCATTTGAACCTATAGTTGCAAAAATGCAACCTGCCTTTACAGCTGCATACACGAATGGCCTAGCTAATCCAAAATGAAGGTATGAAAGAGAACACATCCCTGCACAGATGTAACCAAAGATGGTCAAACATAGGAAGAGAACCACTGAAGTCAGGAGCCCTGGGTTTTCACCCCAGCTGGGGACTGGCACTGCTGTGTGGCCTTCCTCTCAGGCCTCGGGGCCTCCATCTGTCAAATCGGGAAGTTGGTAGAGTCAATCTCTTGAGCCCCACTATGGTTCTCACACTTTGAGATTTGAAGATGCCTGATGGGAAATCTGTTAATGTAGGACAGGGCGCTGTTGGGTAAAGTTTTTCTGCACGAAGCGAATTTGCTTAAAGTGGGGTCACCTTTCTTGCCAGTGTTATTCCTGGTGCAAAGACCCAGCACCTACTGGGATCCTAATGCACAGCGTTGGGGGGAGGCTGGGAGGGCGGAGGAGGAACTATCTACTGTTGGGCTCTGCCAACCATGCCGCAGCCCACCCACCCCGGCCTCGGATGAAAATGACCACTAGAGTCTCTCTGGTGGGCACCATTCAAACCCGCGCTTCTCATCTACCTATTCCTGCCTGTATGGGGTGTCTTGTCCGCGGGGCTCACTTGGATGCACTGAATCACAGGGATAAAGGTCACTGCAAGGGCCATCTCGTACGACATCCCCCTGCCCATCAACTCCGTATCCAACCTTGACTCACATACCTCCAGGGATAGGGAGCTCACCACTGCCTTTCTCAGCCAGGCTCTCCTTTAGACAGATCTAACAGAAAAGCTTTCCTTACTTTCTGCTGAAATTTGCTGTCGGAGGCTCCAGCCATCGCTGTAATTTCAGCCTCTGAGGTTACACAAAACAGTGTGCTTCCTCCTCCCCACGACAGCGTCCCAGCCTCTGAAGGTTGCGGTGTGCCCCCCTGGCCGTCTAGCCTTTCTCTCAAATATTCACAAGACACCGTTTGGCATCTCCTCACCACCTGGCTTCCTCATGGGCAAGTTCCATTTTGCTCACAATCCGCTTAAAATGTAGGGAGGGGAGGTGACCAGGGTGGGGGTCTGCTGGCGCCTCCCTGCTGCTGGCAGCTCGAAGGCTCCTTGGCAGTTGTGGGTGGCTGCTTCTAGAAAGCAGGGAGCACACCACATGGTTCTTGGTGTCCCCCATGGGGTCCAGGACAGGGTACCCGTCCCCCGGGACGGGAGTGGAGCTTGCAAGACAGAGCCAGGAGTCTGAGCCCGGTCACCACCCGACAGCAGGACCCGTGCCAGGCCACACGTTCCTTCCCAGGGGCTGGGCCTGGGCAGAGCCTAGTGTGGAGACACACCTGGCAGGTGAGAGGTCCTGATGGGGTGGAAGTCAAGGCCACGGGCTTATTTAAGACGTACCAGAATCAAAGCCACTAGAATAAGCAGAAGCCAGGGGCCTTGGAGATGAAGGAAGTGGGTTCAGGACAAAGGTAAAGAAACCATATTTCCCAGAACTACCCCTGAGAGGAGGGGGAGACTAAAACTACAGTGCTCAGACATCCCTGGATGGGAGACTGTCACTGGTTGCTAGGGGAGGCCAGAGGGGTTGTGCTTCCCTTATGGTGACCCTGAGCCTGGGGTCCAGACTGGACTGGCGCATGGTGGAATGGGCTGGCCTGAGAGCCAGCAGACCAGTTCAAACTCAAATCCTCACTCTGCCACTGAGACCTTGAGAGGGCCTCAGTTTCCCTATCTATGAAAAAGGGGCTAATAGGTACTGCCCTGTCAGTTTTGAGGTGTTGTTGTGAAGGTCAGCTGAGAAAACAGATGCAAATGTGCTCTGTTAACTGGGTAGAGCCCATGCCCCAGGGAGAGGCAAAGCTTCTCCGGCTGAGCCGTGTGTGAGGAGTCCTGAAACCCCGCACTGGCAGCCTCCTCGGCCTATAGACACCTGAGCCCCTGTAGGCCAGAAGCACAGCAAGTCGAGTGCAGAGGCACCCGGAGCCCTGTTCTACCGGCTCAGAGAGGGGAAGTGACCAATGCAACATCACACAGCAAACTAACAGCCGAGCTGGACCAGAGCCCCATTTCTGGTTCACGGCTGAGGTGGGAGACAGCACAGCATGGCGTGGCTATGGGTAAAAGCTTGGGCTCTGTTATTTTCCCATGCCTGGGATGGAAACTCACTACCACCCATCTCAGCCAGGTCCACCCCTGGCCACTAGGGCAGAGAGACCTCAGAGGCTGCAGTGGTCTAGTAGAGAAGGCCTCGATACCCCTGCCCCTTGGTTTCTGTCCCCAGGTGGGTGACAAGGCCAGGCCTGGGACACCCCCCACCCCGGGCTCAACTGCAGGGGGTGGGCATCTGTAGCTGAGCAGGGCTGGCTGGTGCAAGACGGTGCCACACTGAGGGGCAGGCCTGGGAGGGGAGGATGGGGGGCAGGCGGGAGGTGAGGGAGAGAGAAACGCCCCACGCTGGGCACATTTATCATCCGTAATCACAGTCTAGCCCCTGGACACCGGCTAATTCTCGCCAGACTTGACCTCCCACTGCATGGAAAATCTCTTCCATTCACCATGAGGTGGATGTGCTCAGTGGGGAGTGGGGAGAGAGCGGGGAGAGGAGCCCGCTTATTATTATGTTTTAAAAACACACAAACCCCACATGGAAGGACCCCTCCCTGGACACAAAGCCCTTCTTCCATCTGGCCCTGGCTTCTGGCGGCTGTGGAGTTCAGGCTGGGGCCCCCTCAGAGGTGGTTACAATGGCCGTTACTGATGACAAATGGGGGCTGGTGGGCTTGGGGGGCCTCCTTCCTAACAAAGGAGGCCCCTTGCACAGCCCTTTTCCCATACCCTCTGCAGACCTGCCCATGCCCATGACGTCACTTCCTCTGCTGGCCACAGGAAGCAGCCTCACCAAGATGGCCAGCTGGGGCAGGAGCCTGCATCCTGAGGGGGTGTCTGGCTGGCGCTGAGAAATCTTTCCCCTGGAAGGACTTGGGACAAGTGAAGGATCTGATGTGAGGCTGGGGACAAGGCCCCAGGGCAGGGGCAGCCCTGGCATGAAGCCCGGGCTCCATTTTCTAGGGGCCACACTGCTTACAAAACAGAGAGAGGACGTTACGGCTCCCGGGTCATTGGTCTGTCCGCAGACTCTCAGTGGTACTTGGGGAAGCTATATTCCCACGGGCCCAGACCCTCCCTTCAGACCCTTCCTCTGGCCACTGGGTTCCCTCGGCCTGGGCCTCGGTCCCTCTAGGGCCAACTTTTAGTTCCCCTTCCAAGTCCTAGTCACTGTGCCTGGAGGTCTGGGCCCTGAGGAGGAGGCATTCTGCTTCCCCTTCTTCTCTTACACAAGGAACGCAAAACTCTCTCATCCATTACCTCCATCCATTACCCTCCAGATAATAACCATTTATCCAGCACACAGTGTGATAATAAACATCACAGACAATATAAAAATCCTGTGAAGCAGGTGTTCCACTTCACAGATGAGGAACCTGGGGCTCAGAGAAGTGAAAAGACAAGCTCAGGCTCTCAGCTACCAAGAAACAAAGCTCCTCCCGTCAAAGCACAGGGCCTCCTTTGGCCCACGATGCCCCCGAGGGACCGGCAGGCGGGAGCTATTGTTTTGCCCATTTTGCAGATGAACAAATGAAGTCTCTCCAGAGTTCGCTAGACTGCTGAAGGGGAAGAGGGTCTCAGCTTCCTGATGCCAGCACTTGGCCCCCCTTCCTCTGTGGGCCGGACAAGTCTTGGACTTGTATGGGATGCCCCAGCCCAACAGAGATTCATCCTAGCCTGGGAAGGGCCCGCTGGTAGCCTGGTGCAGCCCCTAAGACGTCACACTCAGACACACATGCTCACACCAGCAGACCCACCCAAGCCCTGCTCAAGGTCACAATCCACAACCAACCCGCCTGGACACCCAGAGAGCCCCAACCAGGCTGGGACCGTGGCTCCTTTCTTAGGGCTGCTGATGTCAACTTTACGGCAATGGCAGTGACTCTGGCCTGTGGGGGACCTGCTATTTTATTTGGTCATCTCTGCCCCATCCAGAGTTGGGATGGGGTGAGCTTGAGTTGCAATATCAGACTCCACCAAACACCCAATAGCTTAGGTCCCCACATGGGGAGACCCCCCTTTCCCTCCCCTGCATCCAACCCATGACGCTGACGAACCCGGATGCTGCCAGGTAAACCTTCAAGATGTGCTTCAAACTACTCTGCGACTGCCCACCACCACCTCCTACCGTCTCCAAGCCCACGGCGCCCGGCTCAGAACCCCCTTACTGTGCTCCCTTCTTCCCCTCTTGCCCCCTCAAATGCACTCTCCTCACAACAGCTGGGGCGATCTTGTAAAATACAAAAAAATCACTCCCCTGCTCACACCCTCCAATGGCTTCCATTTTCACCCGGAATGAAGTCCGAGCCACCACCGAACCCCCAGACTTCAGAGGCTTCAGGCCACCCAGGTGTGTTTCCTCCCCTTGTACATGCCTGTACATCAGGGCCTTCGCTGCTCTCTCCTTCTGAAATACACCCCTCCCCGCCCGTCTACTGATATTCCTGGGCTGACTCTCTGTCACTGAGATATCAGCTCAAATACCAGTGCCACCTCCCCCGTGAGGCCCTCCCTGACCACCCAGTGTAAATTCACCATCCTTGATGCTATCTTCACATTGTCCTGGTTTGTTTGTTTTTCTTGACAGTGTTCATCTCTCTCTGGAATTACCATCTCCATGTACTTGATTGTTTGATGTCTGTCTGGACAGGTCTACTCTCTGGAAGGCAACTCCTTGAGAGCCTGGAAATCCTGTTTGCTCGTTTAGCTGGGCCCACTGAGGACACAAGACTTTCTCCATCTGTGCTGCCCAGCCTCTCTGGAAACACCTGGGTTGGCAGGTGGGGGTGGGAGGGAGCAGCCAGAGGAGGTGGGCATAGGTTGGGCTGACCTGGGCCATGGGAACCAGTCGCTTTGGAAACCCCATCCTGTAGGATGCCACCAACTGATGGAACCTCA
Source organism: Lagenorhynchus albirostris (assembly GCF_949774975.1). Lineage (NCBI taxonomy): Eukaryota > Metazoa > Chordata > Mammalia > Artiodactyla > Delphinidae > Lagenorhynchus > Lagenorhynchus albirostris. The sequence goes on along the minus strand of NC_083110.1, from coordinate 23,481,531 downwards.
GGGACCATCTAATTACTGTCCTCTAGGATGGAGACCAGAGAAGGGGTGGGCTAGCCTTAGATCACAAAGCACCTGAGCAGCAGAGCCAGTAAAAGAAACTGGCCTCTAGACTCCAGGGGGAGTGAGGACTTTACTTTAAAAATCCTCCTTTTTGGGCTTCCCTGGTGGCGCAGTGGTTGAGAGTCCGCCTGCCGATGCAGGGGATGCGGGTTCGTGCCCCGGTCCAGGAAGATCCCACATGCCGCGGAGCAGCTAGGCCCGTGAGCCATGGCCGCTGAGCCTGCGCGTCCGGAGCCTGTGCTCCGCAACGGGAGAGGCCACAACAGTGAGAGGCCCACGTACCGCAAAAAAAAAAAAATCCTCCTTTTCTTTCTAGTGAAACTAAGTTTTTTCTTGACCTCTTCTGATTACAATTTAGGAAAAAATGAGGATGACGATAAAAATCACCCATCCCCACCCCCAGGTGACCAGAATTAACACTGGACATTTTTTAGATGTGCACATATTTTGTTACTTACTGGGTCTTGCCAGACACAGTCTGTGTATCCTATGCTTTCTTTCAAGGCTGTTAACTGAGGACTTTTAAACCACAGCGAAGTGCACCAGGCATCTCCCTCTCCCTCTCTCACAGTCACACACGTCACAGGGGCACACGCCAGCTGGGCTGACTGCTCCTGCATGGCATTCCGGGTTGTTGGAGGAGCCGCAGGGTGCAGAGCTGGTGTGGGAGCCGCTAGGCAATGACATCAGGATCTCTTTGCATATCTGGGCGCAGAGCAGAAAGATGCCGGTGTCCTATCCCTGTCTCCCAGAAAAGTCAAAATGCCCATGGGTACAGCCTCTGGCCCAGGGGCTGCCTGACGGGTTACGTCCCCGCTGCCCTTCCAGGTGAGGTGTCCCCAGGCCGCCCTGGAAAGTTCAGGGTCAGGGCTGTTCTTCAAGAGCCCCGAGGCATAAACTTCCCCTGCCTTCCCAGCGTCATGCTCTAGGGTTGAGCCACCCCTCCTCACAAAGGGGAGCTGGCTGCCAACACATTGCAAAGTGGAAAACCTGTGCCATCGTCGCGAACTGCCGTCAGCCCCGTCACCACACCTGGCCAGACCCCACCCCAGTGCTGGTGTGGGCCCCCTGGCAGGCACCAGGAGGTGGCTCAGACCCTGGGCGGCGGGGCCCTTAGAACTAAGTCCAAGCCCTTCACTTCCAGAGGGGGATCCTGAAGCCAGAGAAGAGCAATGCCTTGTTCCCGTGCAAACAGCCAGTCAGTGGCTGCAGCACCCCTGGTATCTTGGCATCACATTGGCATAAAGAGAATCACAACAGGGAGAAAGGAAGAGGGGTGCCCGGACTCTGGCCTTTGTCAACCTATGAAATGGGGCATGGGACAAACTGGGAGAGGTGAACAGAGAGGTGGAGAGTCACAGCAAGAAGGACAGAGAAAGAGAAACGTGAGAGCACCTGGCAATGGCGGGGGGTGAGAGGGGCTCTTTGGGGGTCTCTTGTACTTTTCTGAACCTGGAACCCACTTGGGTTCCTGCTTGGGGCCCTGGAGGCAAGGGAAGAAGGTGACATCCGTCTCTGGCCTTCCTCCACACTCAGCGCTGCCTCTTCCACAAGGCCGGCACCAGCCCTAAGGCTCCATGGGCCCCAGGGAAGGCAGACCTTGCAGACTAGGCTCCCAGGAATACCCTGCAGACCAGAGGTAGGGAGTAACTGGTCTCAGGTCACACAGAGGGTTGGAAGCAAAGCTAGGACTGGAATGTGGGCATCCGGGCACTCAGACCAATGCTCTTGCCCTTGCCTCTCTCTGGTTCCAACAGTGGGGAAGACCCTAGCCCTGAGCTTGGGTGAGCAGCTGAGCTATCAGGGTGGAGATGTGGGGAGACAGGTGGCACTGGCCCAGGGGAAGGCCTAGGTGGCCGCACAGGTGCACCTTGAGGGAGACAGGGCAGGGACTCACCCCCATTCCTTCATTCATTCATCAAACATTTTCTGAGTGCTTCCCCTTGATCGTGCCTATAGCAGGATCTGGAGAGCAACAACCAAGCTTCAGTTCCACCAACAAGAAGCTCACAACAAAGATTCAAGGTTAAGGAACCAGACAGCCTGACTCCCAGACTCATGCTCAGTCTGCTTCCAGCCTAGCCCCACAGCCATGTGATGGTCCTTCTGCCTGCTGAGCCACCATCGGTGCAGAAATAAATCTACAGCTTTGTCTGCAGCTCCCTCCTTCTCCATCAAGGAGTCAGGCCACCTCCTCCAGGAAGTAGCCTTTGACTACTTCTGCCTTGACGACTGTAGGGATTTCTCATTCTTCAGCCTCCTAAAATCCCTCGTATTTCTTAGGCTGAAGCACACTGGTGCTGCCACTGGCTCATGAGGTGACCTTAGGTAAGCCACTTCCCCCTGGACCTCAATCTTCCCTTCTGGGAAATGGGGCCACTTTGATTTGCTTCATCCTCCAGGGTTGCTGGGAACATCAAGGTCAGAAGTGTGAAACTGTTTTGCCAGCTGGGCTGCCCTGTGCATTTGCTAATTTTTATTATTGCTTTTCGCAGTGAGAAACAGTAGGCGTACTTTCGCTGGGCTGGCAGGGGCGCTGGCTGACATCTTGACCAACAGCTCCAGGGTCTCCCTCCGGGTTTGAGGTGCCGGCCAGGTGCCCCACTCCCCAATTCCCACCCTGCCCCAGCCTTCCAGCTGCTGCCCAGCCCACTCTGTGATGACACGGAGCTGCAAAAGGCTGATGCAAGCTGGAAGAAGGGAATGAAACAGACTTGAGTGGGGCGGATGGAGCTCCACCCCCAGCCCCATGGGATGCCGGGCCCGGCCCCTGGCTGCTTGTTTGCACCTGCTGATGTAATTGCTGGGCCTCCTTGGCTCAGGGCTAGGCCTGCTCACCTCGGCCTTCAGAGCCAGAGGAAGGGTGTGAGGTCACAGCCGTGTGCGCCACGAAAGGGCTCTTCTCTCGGGGGGTGGTGACTGGGCCCCAGTGAGGGCAGAGGGGAGGAAAGAGCCAGAAAAAAAGCATGAATAAGAGCACAGCTCAGAAGTAAGTAGGACCTGGGTCAACCCCAGCTCTGCCACTGTGCCACTTCAGGGGACTGGTCCCATGTCTCTGAGCCTGGACATAACAGGCACTCAACTTGTCACTGTCTTCCAGGGATGTCTCAAGGTGGATAAGGAAGTCTGAGAGAGGAAAAGAGAAAGGATGGAGGCGTGGTTCTGTGGAAAGAAAACAGCAGAATAGTCCTGGGCTGGCCACCAGCTCACTTCCTGGGGCCTCAAGCTTGTTGACCCATCAAATGGGCACAGCATCTGTAGGCCACCTCACAGAGTTGGGGCCGGAGGTGTGAAAGTGTGACGTGACACTAAAGCATGTGGATATCTCGGGGGACCTGGGGACACTTGGGGAGAGGTTCTTGCCAGGAACCTGGGGCTCCCAGAGGCTGGGTAAGGGAGGTGGGGCTGTCAGCTCTGCACTCTGCCTTGCCTGGCCTCAGGAGCCCCCCCTCGGGAGAAAGGCATGGAGAGCAGCACACACCTCCCCAGAGGCCTCCAAGGAATCATCAAAAACACACAGGTGACAAGGACCAGAGCCAGGACCCACTCTTGGAAACTGCAAGACCACCTGCAGTAGAGGGCTCCCCGCCCCACGAGCCCAGGGCCTGGGGATTGCCCTGTCTCCAGACTGTAATTCTCAAATCTGCTTTCCCTGGCGATGCCTTTGCTCTTTCCCTGAGAAAGGGTGGGGGAGGAAACAGCCTCACATAGTTCATGTGTCTTTTTGGTTGACACTCAAGGCAAAAAGACAGGAACCAGCCAGGTGGGGAGGAGAGGTCCATCTCAGCCGTGCCCAACTCCTCAGCCTGGGAGAGAGGGGTTACCTTTCCTAACTGGGCCCTCAGTCCTACCTGGTTGCACTGGATGGGGAGCTGCACTCCAGCTGGGATTCGCGAGCTTCCCTGGCCACAAAGACCCATCTTTCCCTTTAGCCAACCACAGCTACTGTTTATAGGCCAACCCACTCCCAGGCACTGCGCAGGTCTTTAGGAGTACATCACCTACCTGAATCCACCCAACAACCTTCGAGGCAGGTACTCTTATTCTGATCCCCAATTTGCAGGTAAGGAAACTGAGAAACAGAGAGGTTAAGTAACTTGCCTAAGGTCACAGAACAGGGTTGTCAGCACTTCAATCTGGATCTCCCTGACTCGAAGACCATACTCATTAACCTCTATGCCAGTGGTTCTGAAACTGCAGCATGTCCCGGGATTAGCTGGAGGCTTGGTAAAACCTCTGCCTCCACCCAGAAGTTTCCACTTAGCAGGTCTGTGGCGGGGCTTGAGAACGTACACGTCTAACAAGTTCCCAGGTGCTGCTGCTGGTCTACTGCTCGACACTCTCGTGCCTCCCAACAGAAATATAAAACACTTAGCACACATAATGGTGCTTAATGCAGGTCAGCTCCTTTCCCTGAGCACTTCTACGATTCAGCTGGAGACCTTTCAAGAGGAACTGGAGGAATTACATGGCAGCATTGGTGCCGCTTGCTTTAGCTTGAATCAGGCCCCTGGTGTGTGGTAATCAAGACCATGATACCCATCACCTGCACCTGTGTTCGTGCAAATTACTTAGCCTCTCTGGGCCTCAGTTTCCTTTATCCGCCAAACGGGAGTAATAATATTTCTAGGAAACACACTATACACACAAGTTGCTTAGAGCAGTGCCTGGCACATCAAAAGGGCTTATTGAGTATAAGCTGCATTACTTTTTTTTTTATTATTACCATTGTTACTATCTACTTCATCTATATTATCTTTCCAACAATGTCTATCCACCTCCACTGTTTACCTACAGTCGCTCAGGGGATAAGTAACTGGCCCAAGTCACACAGTCGCTGAGCAGCATAGGGAAGATTCTGAGCCGGGTTTGCGACTCCAGTGGTAGAAACTGTCTACCACGAGCAAAGAGCGAAGTCCGCTCTGGCTGCTTCCTCTGGAAAGGATGAAGAGTTATTTTCTTACTTATGTTTCCTGTGCTTCCTTCTAAACCCCTAAGCTTAGCCCAGGGTTCTGTTCAGTGTCACCCGTGAAGGGAGAATGTCTCCAGTAGGGAACCAGAGGCTGCGTCAGCCACCCACACTCAGTGACCTTGGGCGGCCTGACCCCTGCCCTCTGTGTCTGTCCATCTATCCCCTGCTTGCTCCTCCTTATTGGGCACCCTTGAGGTGCGAGTGTTGGCTTGGCATTGGCTGGTCCAGGTCCTGGGAGAGGGGACGGTCACTTGTTTCTCCTGAGACTCCCTGCCCCCATCCCCCCCACCCCCGGGATCCCCAGTTCAAAACAATGGAGGCTTCAGGGCGCCCTTGATGTAAAGGTTCAGTAGGTGGCTAATTTTAGCTGAGAAATACTCGGCATTTTCCCAGCTGCCGTCACTGCCGCACTGTGTGCAGGACAAATGGCCTAGGTTTTCCTCCCCGATTGTTCTCGGCCGGGGGGCTAGGGGCTGACTCCAGCTCAGGACAATTCCCTTTGTGTCTGCTTCCGGGTGACTCTTAATAACTCGTGGGGACAGCCTGGAGCTCCCAGGCCCCTTCCCCCGCCCTGGCTACAGGGCCCCTAGCTTCATAGTCAGCGCATCTCAAAATGTGGCGCTGAAACAGGACTTGCTGCTCGTCAGGGGTGGGGACAGAGAAGGAGGGCTTGTGGCCTGAAGGGGCCTCCTGTGGACAGATGGCGAAGCCAAGGCGCAGAGAGGGTGTGACCGACCTAAGCACAGCCCAGTGCTCTTGGCACCAGGTGCAGGAGAAATCCCACCGCTGTCTAAGCTTCCACCCAGCATGGGGACACCTCAGAGAGTGAGACCCCAGACTGCAGGCCTCCCATTCTCTTGGCCTCCAGTGGAGACATCTGCCCTTCCCCCACACCCCTCACCTGGCTGAATCCCTCCGTCCTCAGGTCTCACCTTGAATGTCACCTCCTCAGGGAGCCCGTCCCTGACTGCACCCTCCCAACTATACCGGGGCCCTGGCTCTTCCTCCGGTATTGCTTTTCCTTATTGCCCTCGGCACCTTTTCTTAGTTAGGTACTCATGGTGTATTTCCTTATTTAATGCCAAGTCCCCACCAGATTCTGGAGTCCCAGGGGCAGATACAACATTTAACCACCTGTGTGGGCCCTGGGGCAGGGTCCTGGAGCTCTGCTGTGCCAGGGGAGACCGGGGGTCCCGGGGGAGTGGCTGGGGGCACTCAAGGCTCAGAACAGTCGACCTATTCAGCCGTTTTCAGCAGCACGATGGCCTAACCGGCACTTTCTGCCTGGACACCACCCCTGGCTGGATGACACGTGTATGCCCACTGCTGACCCCCAGTGCCAGCTTGGCACACAGCAGATGTTCAATAGACGCTTCTCGCATGAATGAATGAACCTTCTGGGCTCCTCTGGTTCCTCCTCTCCCTGAGGGAGGAGCCCCGATTCGACCTATGCCCCACCCTTCCCATGGAAGGCTCTGGAAGCAAGAGAAATGAGGCGCCTTGGGGAAGGCACCCACGGCCCAGGGTGGCCGCACCCCCGAGGGCTGTTTGCTGGCCTGGCAGCCCCCAGCTCTGCCTGGCCCCCCACTGCCCCAGCCAGGACCCAGCATGCTATAATTAGAGTCCTCCTTCCAGGCTCCAGTAATGAGGGGTGTTGGGTGCCAGCCGTAATTACAGCCTGGTTAAAGCGAACAGGAGCCGCCCCCAAGCCAAATTACAAAGTCTGCAGCCGGACTCCCTCCTGCCCCGCTCCCTTTTTATGGGGCTGGTTACAGGGAGGGACCGGGGAGTTGACAGAGAAGCCAGCTCAGGCTGGAGCTGTGGTTTCGGAAGAGTGGAAAGCCGAGGAGAACCCGAAGTCTGGCCTGTGTTGCTTTGAGACTGTCCTTGCACCTCTCCCAGCCCCACCCTCATCAAAAATGCCCTTCCAAAGCCGAGGTTGGGAATGAGCAAAGAAACCAGCTGAGGCTGCTCTTGCAATGTGTTCATCCTCGCCCCATCTTGGGGCTGAGCTCTCTGCCAGGCCAGGCTAATGGCTCCCCGCACAGTCGTATTTCACGGGCACAGCCAACATCACCCCTGTGTTACTAACCAAGGTTCGGTGCTTAACTAACTTGCCCCAAATCACACAGCCGGTAAGAGGCAGACCCAGGGCTTGAGCCAGGCCCACACAGGGAGAAGGTTCTAGAGGGTAGGTACATTTCATCTTGAGCCCCCCTCACTGCACTGGGCATGGGGTGGGGCACAAGGAAGGGCTCAGTGAGTCCTGAGAATGATGAGTTTTGCACATCATTTGAGAGGTCTAGCTGAGTCCTCTCCCTTTTAGAGTTGGAGAAATAGAGACTCTGATTTCCACTGGTGTCTCAGGATCCAGAGGCAGAGCTAGGATGTGGGTGACCTTGTTGGTCTCAGAATCTCAGGATGTTAGTATGCAAGGGCTATAGAGAAAATCTAGTTCAGGGGCAAATACACAGCAGACTGGCCCATCCCAAGGCTGTGACAGACATCACTAATTGATCATCAATCATGGCAGGCCTGGACAGGGCCTCAGATTCCTTCTCAGCCCAGGACCACACAGCCAAAGCAATGAAGAGAATTCCACCATCCCTGATCTGATTAGTTCCCACTCACCCTCAGTTACTCGAGGGGAAAATGGAGCCCAGAGAGCTGGGGTGACTTGCCCCAGTAATGGGGTGACTCTTTCCTTAATGACCCATCCTCTGTGGATGCCAACCTGCCACTTCCCACTGCATCCTCAGCCCAGCCTTGTCAACTCCGGGCTTCCTGTGTGGGAAAGACTCCCTTAAGGCTCCCTCCAGGCCCTGCAGTACTCACCCAGCTGGCTGATCTGCTGCTCTGACCAGAAGGTGGCTTTCATAAGGGACTGTGGGGGAACAGGCTTGCTCACTGGTGGAGATGCCCCAGACGCAGCAGCGGAAACCTCTCCACGTGGCCCCGACCTGCCCACATGCCCCCTTGGCTGGGCTCTCCTCCCAGCCCAAAAAGCTGGCTCCAGCCACCTGCTGCCCACTCACCACAATTGGCCTGTAGTGACTCAAGTCTCCTTGTTACCTCTCCCCCTCCTCCCCCCCACATCTTCTGCCCCTGGCGTCCCCCGCTCTGACAAGCCTCTTCAATAGCGCCTTTGATCCAGGCTCTCCAGCCTCTTAAACAAGGACGGCCTTCTGCCTTCAGCAAGGGGTGTTGGAAAGAGGTGGGTGTGGGAGGACGGTGACCATGACAGGACAGGTACAACCCTGAGGTCCTCACCTTCTCGTGACCCCCCCATCCCCCACCCCTAGCCTCACCAGGATGACCAAAGGTCCTGAGCTCAGAGGCCCTCCAGGGAAGCTGTGAGAGCCGCTGAGCTTTCTGGGAGGTGCCTCTGCCTCACCCAGCAGTGCCAGGCCTGGACCGGAGGGCATTTTCAAAAGGACACTTTAATTAGGGACCAGGGAGGCCAGGCAGCGGGATTACAGGCCACACCCGGAGCCGTCAGAGGCCTCTGAACTACCAGGCCCAGCCTTCCTCTCCAGCCTCCACCTACTACCACCTCCTCCCTGGGACTGTGGGGAGGGGAGATCCCTGAACAGCCCTGTTCGCTGCCCCCGTGGTGGGGCCCCTAGAAAGGAACACTGGATGTCTCATGTGTGGTTGCTTGAGCTGAGGTGTGGCTCTCAGGCATGGAAACAAGGGTGCTGAAGATGGTTGGCAAAACTGGAGAAGCCATCCTCAGGCGGGAGGCAGGAGCAGTGGCCACCCTATGCTGGGCCACGAAAGGGCCCGAAAGGGCACCGGAGACGAAAGGGCCACGAAAGGGCACCGGAGACTCCACCCCTGACCCTGTGAGCCCCTACCTCTGTCCACCAGTAGGGACAATGACAAAGGTCTGCTTGTCTCCTAGAGGCTCTGGCTTAAACCCAAACCATGCCGTTGTCCCAGGCGCTCTCCCCAGCAGACAGGGTTCTCCCACGTCTCAGATGGGCAGCCTTGGAGCTGCCCGGGGCTGTCTGCCCCTAAATGGCAGGAGTGGGGCAGAGGACCCAGGCCCACTGACCTGGCTGAGTTTGGAGGTGGCTGAGGCTCTGTGCCCACAGGTTTTCTCTGTGACCTGAGTTCCTTCTCTATAAAATGGGGAGACCCATGTGAATCTCCCAGGCCTGTTGTTCAGGTAAACAGAGTCACAAATGTGAAAGTAATCGGCACAGGGCCTGGCTGGGCTGCTCAGAAAACTCATGCCGGACTTGGTTAGGGTTGAAGAGCTGCCCATATACTAAATTCATCTCTCTGGGCCTCAGTTTCTTAATATTCAGGTGGGTGAACAGTGCATTCTTCTTAAAGATGTGAAAGTGTTTTATGACCTCTAAAGGGCTGTCCCAGTCTAAGATTAGTCATCGTGATTTTTCTAATGAACGACTACACTTACCCTTCTTCCACCCTGTCCGCGAGGCGAGGCTGGCCCATTTCTAACCCAGCTCACTCGTGTGAATCTGGTGACATCTGGCTCACGTGGCCCCATGCGGCCGCCTGCCCTGAGGTTCAGCCTATTCTTGGTTACCTGCCAGCTGCCTCTTGGACAGGGCGGTGACTGGAGGGTCCCTGGGCAGGGAGGACAAAGGCGGGCTGTGGATGCTTAGTTCTCTGGGGAAGAAGCCTTTACCTATTAGGTGAATCCTCTGCTGGGCATCAACCCCAAGAGAAAAGGCAATGTTGGGGTGGGGGCCCAGGGGACCCTGGGGGCAGACGGGCATGGGTGGTAGCCGGCTGGGCAAAGCCCATCCTTGGTTCCTCCTGCCCTTTCTCTGAGGGAACTCCAGCAAGGTTCCCTGGAATGCTCCCAGCTGTGTGACCTTGGACAAGTCCCCTCCTCTCTTTGGAAGTACTTCTTCCTCTGAAATGACGCTCTTCAAGTACATGGCTTATCCCGCTGCTCTTGGCTTGGCGGGAGTGGAGGGTTCTGGGAAAGGCACAAGGGAAGCCAGCCCCTCCACACAGCTCAGTGAGAGGCCAGGTATCCTGGAGGGGCCGCAGGGCTGGTTTGGAGGGACGTGGGGTGGCCTCTGGACACTCTAGAAGCAAAAGTGGTTGAGGCCACGAGGGCTGCACCCCGGCCCTGCTGGCAGCCAGAGGCCAGCATGAGGCAACGCACAGATTCCTCCAGCCTAGACCCAGAACCGGGGAGCCCTGGCTGGAGCTGAGGCATCAGGAGAGTGAGGCCCTCGCTCTCGGTGGAAAGAGCCCCATGCACCCAGGAGAGACTCAGCATCAACAGCTCTGGGATTTTAGGCGCGAGGCTTTACCTCTTCAGGCCTTGGTTTCTTCACCTGTATCAGCCCCTAGCCTAGAGGATAACTGGGAAGAATGAGTGGGACTATGTGTGGAATACTTAGTACAATGACAATTCCCCAGTAAAGCAGTGCTGTTCTTGGACATGTTGCTTCAAGTCCCTGGGCCTCTGTTTTCTTGTCTGTAAAGTGGGCATCAGGACCTCACTTACCTCCGACGGATCACATGTATGAGGGGCTTCGGCACAGGCCTGGTGTGTAGCAGGCTTGCTAGGTGTCTGTGGAAGCCGCCGCGGCCAGGTGACCTGGCAACAGCCCACCCTGGTTCCAGGGAGGGGACCAAGCCTCATCTCAGCCCTGCAACATGTGCGGGTTGTTTCCTCTGCCCTGGTTGTCAGGCCCCACGTGACTGCTGGGCCCCCAGCCAGGGGCAACACCTTCCAAACCCACGTGGCCCCTCTGTGCAGCACCTGGCATGAGGAGGCGGGAGCTCACCGCCCAGCTGGGGATACCTTCCTGCCAGGGACTGGCAGGGAGCCGGGAGCCCGGGGACGTGGCCTGATTCTGCCCATTTCACAGATGGGACCCATCACGGAGGCAATAGCTACCTATGTGACTGGCCTGGGTGAGCCCGGAGTGGAGAAGGGTCCAAAAGGGGCACCGGGGGTCCTTAGACCCCTGACCTGAGGCCAGCTCCTCCTCTTCACTTAGACTTCCTCTCAGCCCAAATTGCCCGATTCACTTTCTCTTTGGGCAGAATGATCCCATTTAACAGATAAGGAAACAGAGGCTCAAGAGAGGTGAATGGTGGGCCTGGTGAACTGGTGGCTGAGTTGGTGGCTAAGCTGGGGTTCAACCCCAGGGCTTTTCTCTTCCCACCGTGAGGCCAGGCACACCGGCTGGCAGACGCCAGTGGAGAAGAACAAGGCGAGATCTTCGGGTGCCTCTCCCCCTGGTCGCCCCTCAGTGCTAGGCAGAGAACCTCAGGGAGCACCTGCTAATTAACAGAGGGCTCCATCACGGTGTGTTCTTCCAGGGTCCCTCCTTAACCTGCCCCTGCCAGGATAGAGGACACTAGACACCCCCTTCCCCTCCCACTCCTGGGGCTGTCTCAATCCTCCTTCGTAGTAGACCTCCTTGATCCCCGTGCCCTTCCTTCTCCCTGGACCCTCACTGCCCCCCAACCACCAACTCCACATTCTCTGCTTTGCCTCAACCTCTCTGCCTTCTTCGTGGTCTTCCTTTCCACCCCAATAGGCTCCACACTGGCTGGAGTGTTCTTGTGACATCCCAAGGAGGCAGGGAACCTGGGCTCTTGTCTCAGCTCAGTAATTGACTGCTGTGTGACCTTGGACAAGTCCCTGACTCTCTCTGGGCCCCTGCTTGCCCATCTGTCATTGACGGGTTAGGTGAGAAGTTCTGAGGTTCTGTGAATATCAAAACCTACCAAATGGGACTTCCCTGGTGGTGCAGTGGTTAAGAACCTGCCTGCCAACGCAGGGGACATGGGTTTGAGCCCTGGTCCGAGAAGATCCCACATGCTGCGGAGCAGCTAAGCCCGTGCACCACAACTACTGAGCCTGCACTCTAGAGTCTGCGAGCCACAACTACTGAGCCCACGTGCCACAACTACTGAAGCCCACACAGCTAGAGCCCGTGTTCCGCAACAAGAGAAGCCACCACAATGAAAAGCCCGCGCACCACAAAGAAGAGCAGCCCTGCTCACCGCAAGTAGAGAAAGCCTGCACGCAGCAACGAAGACCCAACACAGCCAAAAATAAATAAATAGATAGATAGGGAAAAAAAAAACCCCTACCAAATGTTCAGATTGGTGTGCTGGTGGGCACCTGGGACCTTGGGCTCCTGGCTCGCCTCTCGGCTCCCCACTGGGGCCCTGGAGAAGCTGGTTCAGGGACTGGGCTGCCAGGCGGTACCACCCTCTGCACCCCTGAGTCCCTGACTGGCTCCATCTGTTTTCTCAGAGCCTTCAATGTGCCTCTGTCTCTGGCCTCTGCCTCAGTTCCCTCTGTTCCCTATCCAGTCCTCACCCCATGGCCATGGTGCTTGCCCTGTCACTGGAGCCTGCTCCTGGCAGAATTATTTCCCTCTGTGCTGGGCTTCCATTAGTCAGTACGTACAACGGCCTGGGTAGGGCACTGGGGGATGAGGTGGCCATAAATCACGGAGTGGCTCCATCTCTCCCAGCCTTGTTGCTGACAGCCTGGAAGCTCTGCTGGCTCAGCTGAGTCTCCCTTCCTAGAGGAGTTGGGGCCAGGCCCGGAGTGGCTCTGTGAGGGGCAGTGGCACAAACGTATGGCAGGCACACAGCCACTTACCCCATAACCTCTGGTGTATTACATTGTGATAGCAGCACCCCAGGTCCCTACAGTGTCACCTGGTGATCACTCAAGGAAGGGGACATGGTAGGGACCTTCCTTGGCAAGTCATCGTGACCCAGAGCCTCAGTTTCCTGGTCTGTAAAATGGGGTGGTCATACACCAACCCGACAGAGTTCATGGGAGGATTACCTGGGACCTGCCGACATATACACAAAATGCCACAGAGTATGACTGGTAAATAATCACTTGCCTTCCCCTTGTGTGGGCTCAGAATTGGGAGCCATGGTGGCCTGTCTGCATACCTTTAAAGCCACATCTCTTACACTATACTCTTCCCTTTTGAAGCTGGACAGGGACAGCTCTTCTGCTTGGAATCCAAACTGCCAGAGGCAAAACAATTCTCAGCAGAGCTGCTGGAGTCAGACCCACCGTTTGGAAAGGGTGAGAACTCAGACCGTGCTAGGAGAGCACCGGAGTCTTTGGCATCCTCAGTAAACAAAGTTTGGTTGAGAAAATTAAATGAGATCACAGGGGTGATATTAAAAGAGCAAATTGCTTTAAAGCGCTTCCACTCGCTGCAGATCTCCCTGCAGATGGATGGCGCTAATTACCAACAAGGAGTGGCCCCCTCCGTGAGACAGGTCCCTGGGGGCCCCTAGGGACTCTGGAAGCAGGAGCCCTAAGCTCCTTTTGTCTCCAATTCACATTCCCTGCCCCCATAATTAGGGGCACCTGGTGAAGTCTGCAAGCCTGCACTGTCTGGGAAACACTTGTTACCACCTCCCATGCCCATGCATATCTGCCCGGACTTAGGATGAATTGAGAATAACTTTGCTCCAAACCCACAATACAGACACATGTGTCAAGGAGGGCATGTCTTCTCACCTAGAATTCTACTTCTGGGATGCTCTCCCGAGGAGCTCAACCAAGCTGTGTGCGTGGAGATGTTCACTGTGGCGTTATTTACCAGGGTAAATAGAGGGGGAGGAATGGGTTGAATGAATTAAAGTATATCCCGAGTGTGTATGATTCTCAAGTACCAATAGTGCTGTGTATGAAGTCTATGTAATCGCAAGAGAAAGGTCCATGTAACCATGTTAAGTAAGGAGACCACAGTGTGAAGGGAAGCATTAACTTGGATTACACCATGGAACAAACCTGGGCCTGAGCCTAAAAGGAAACATACTAATATGTAAGCAGTAGTTGGGTCTGGGTGGTGGGATAAGGGCTGATTATTTTTCAGATCTTTGTTTTCCATTATTTGGGGCGATATGGTAACATTATTTGGCCTTTATAAACAAACAAACAAATGCTTCTCAGACCCAGAGGTATTGGGGAGAGGGCCAGAGCCTGGTGTTCTTTCAAAGAGCCTCAGGGCAAGTGACCTTCAGGCTGCAGTTCTGGAAGTAGATCGAACAGTCTAGGCTCATCAAACGCCTAATAGCCTTGGGGCTGGGAGCTTGTGGAGGCCAGTGGCCATCTACCCTGCTCTGTGCACCTGTCGGCCCAAGAAGGCCTCTCTGGGGATGTCCCGTTGTTCTCTGGCCAGGAAGAAGGTGGGGGGCAGGGAGAATGGCTGCTTCCAAAGCCAGGAAATAAATCTTCTCCCCCAACCCGGCCTCTCCATTCAGGCCAGCTTATTGATGGAGACCCAGGGCATCTGGGGAGAGCGAGCTGCCTTCCCAGGATGCGTGAGAAAACTTCCCTGTGCTGAGCCCACGGCGTCTTGTAGACTCTGGGGGCCCATCCTGGAGGCTTCCTCTGGCTGTTTCCTGGTGTTGTCAACCTCACAGCCAGTGAATGCCAGGCACCCACAGTTCAGAGCCGACTTACACTCCTCCCCCATCACCACAGCCCGCTGGGACCCAGGCCTTGGGGCGGGTAAGATGATCTCCATGGGCCTTATCAAATCTGATAGTCTGTGAAGGGAGGAGATCCCCATCAGCCCCCCTAGGAAATGTACCCCCCATGCTAGGTGCAGAGAGCCATGGATATTTGCATATGATTTACATTAATTTGCATAACCACCTGCTATAGTGGAAAGAGCATTGAACCAAGAGTCAGAAACCCTGGAGTCTAGTCCCAACACTACTACTGACTCAATGTGACCTTGAGCAAATCCTGTCCTCTCTAGGCATCAGTCTCCCATATGTTGAACTGGGGATGGCACTGCAGGTGTGTAAGTTGACATGGCATGGTGGGCAGTAAAGACACACATGGAGCAAGCAGGAGGTCCCTGGGACCTCCCCCTCCCAGGTAGGGACCCCTACCTAGGACAGGTCCTCTCTGAACACCTCCTGAAAGACATCCCTGAGCCTGGCCTCCTGGGCCGCCCCCGGACCATCCCCAGGCTGATGGGTCCCCGGGAAGGGAGAGTGCTCATATGGCCCTGCCCAGCTCCCCTGGCCCTCCCCCACTTGGCAGCCTTGGGAACGCAACAGCTCTGACACCCTGGAAATGCATTGAACCAAGTGCCAGGGAGCTTGGCAGGCCCCAGGAAGAGGGAGGCAAAGCCCCTGGCTATCCAGGGATTGAGAGGACTTGCTGCACACGCGCGCGTGCGCACACACACCACCACCACCACCACCACCACCGCCACTACCGCCACCACTGTAGCCTGGACCAAAACAGTGTCACTCCCGACATCTGCCACCCTGGCCTTCCTTGAGAGCCTGACCACCTGTTGCAGGTATTTCCTGGGCAATGGAAAAGGAGGTGGTGAAAAAACCCTCCTTCCTGGGAAGCTCAGCCATTGCTTCTCCTTGCGTCAGGATCTCTGGGGCACAGTGTTGGGGGGAGGGCAGGACACCAAAGCTCATAAAACTGTCTATTCCGGCACCTGCACCTTGTGCGGTGGGGTGCCCAGGATGGTCGTACTGGGGTGGGGGTGTGGCCTTTCTGATACTCAGCCTTTGGGGGTCCCCTAAGGCTGGGGTCTACAGTGAGCAAGTGTGGGGAGCAGAGGGCACAGGCCCAGAGCCCACAGTTGATGAGGGGATGGCTGGGGGAGGGGGAGGAGTTAGGGCTCTGAGCTTTGAAGAGCCAAAGAGCTAAGAGGGACAGGGTGGGCTGCCCTTGGACCCTGGGGCCCTGGCGCTCAGGCCCTGCCCTCCTCCCACCCTTTGACTTCTCCAGGAAAACCCTCTCTGCTCCCCTGACCCCCACCCCCTTCCCTGCCTGCACTCTACTCCCTTGGCAGAATAGATTGCGAGGGTCTAACTCAGGCCCTGGTTGTCTCCGGAGCTCTCAGCCATCTCCTCCCCGCTCTGGGTGTACTTTAATGCCTCTAGCACCCACAGGTGCTGTCTACTGAGGCAAGTCCCCATGAAGGGGTCCAGCCTTGGGCAGGTCCTTCACCACTCTGAGCCTGTTTCCCCCACTGCAAAATGGGAAAGATGCGCCCACCCCTTGCATTGTTCTGAGGACTAAATGGAGGCAATTTAATGCAAGCTCAGCACAGTGTCTGGCACATAATAAGAGCTGGAAAACTGCTAGTGGGTTTTATTATTAGCAACCTCTTGCAGCCTTGGTTTCCTCTTTCGTACAATGTGATACAAGTCCTACCTTCACAGGGTGATTGTGAGATTAGAAAGGGATGAGAGACGTGAATGCACTCTGTAAACAGAAGTGGGTGAGGCTGCAGGCATGAAGCTGCTGTTATCAGCACTCTGGGACTGATGCTGGGCCCCTTGACCTGGTGGTCAAACCTTGCCCCGCGCTGATACAGAGCCACAAAGGGAGCCGCCTGCTGTAGCCTGGTAGCTACATCTCTGTAGCTACACCTCTGTAGCTCTATCACCATGTCTGCTGCCCTGGTCCTAAGTCATCCCATCTGATGGATGAAAAAACTGAGGCCCAGAGAGGGCAACAGACCAGCCTACAGTCACACAACACAGTGAATGCACAACCCTGAAGGAACTAGACCCAGAGAAATGAAACTCAAGATTCAGACACCACTGAAGACAGCACTGGACAGAGAGTACAGACACTGGGAAAATACTGTAAGTTATACGATAATTATTTTAACCCAGATCTCAAGTTACCTTTTTATTAAGGGAGGGAAAAAAAAAAGCATTACATCTCACTTTGTTTACTTATAAAACTGGCATACCTGGTATACTTAAAGATGCAAAGTGCCAGGAAAGTGAGGTCAATATGCGAGCAAATGAAATGGCTGGCTTGAAATATACATCCCCAGCCTGGGATTTTTTTCAGAAAAGAAAAGCAAAACTTAAAGAAAAATAAATAACCCCCATTTCTTCCCTGCCTGTGTACACTATGCAGCTGTGAGACTCTCCCAGGACAGGAGTTATTTCTTGGTTCATTCATTCCTTTATCTGCTCGGGACTGACTGTGGGGCAGGGGGTTCAGATGGGGATGGAGCTGACGTAGGGACCGTGTACACTCTGCAACTTCCATCACTTTGCAGGCACAAGCGAAACAATCTGGAGACACAGTATTTAAAAGCAAACTTATTAAAGTGCAGGCCACCCTTGCCATGTACCGGCACATGATGGATTCTCATTTCCCGTTGAAGGGCAAATGGAAAATCGCTCTCGCCCATGGGGAAGGGCTCTGTGGCCTGTGAGTCTGAAGTCCAGGGCAGTTGCCAGGAGAAAATCCAATTTGTCTT
Organism: Lagenorhynchus albirostris; assembly: GCF_949774975.1. Taxonomy (NCBI): domain Eukaryota; kingdom Metazoa; phylum Chordata; class Mammalia; order Artiodactyla; family Delphinidae; genus Lagenorhynchus; species Lagenorhynchus albirostris. The sequence goes on along the minus strand of NC_083110.1, from coordinate 23,464,242 downwards.
TAAATGCCATTTACAGAGTGTTTCTACCACACCAACCACCCACAATATTAAAGGGGAAAAGGTAAAAGTTTAAAAGTTTAAAAACTGCATGAAGACGTATGAAGACTGCAGCTGTAGGGCTCCGCCTTAGACAGACACATCATCGGTGTATCTGTCCAGGCTTCCTTGAGTTGTCGCTGTGCCCCGCTCACCAGCTGAGAAAGGATGAGGCTTGCCAGGTGAGAAGGCAGAGAGTGTGTGTGTCTGTATGGGTTTATGTACGTGTGCGTATGTGTATATGTTTGGGAGTATGTGTGTATGTGAGTATATGTGTTTCCAGAGAGTGCAAGTATGTAAGCACAAGTGGAAATTTATGAGCACGTGTTGGAAAAGCTCCTGCCTTCCTTACCTTGTCTCCCTTAGCAGGAGCCAGGATTCTCTAATCATTCAACCAAGCAACGGAATGACCTCTGACAGATTACCTCTCCCTGGGTCCTAGTTTCCACATCAATATATTTGGAAGACTGAAATAAAACAGAGATAACAATACTGCGGTATGATTGCTGTCGTGGCTAAGCCCATGACAGGCATCACTAATCAATTGTGGCACTCTTTCTGATGGAGCCTGGTCTCAGAACCAACACAGCTCCTGGAAATCATTATTGCTTGTTCAGAGTTGGTAGGCAAGAGGAAGCCTATTTGCCAACCCTGAACTTGATGGTCTCTAGAGTTCCTTCCACCTCTAGAATGATGTAAGTATTCCCCTCTTCCGTTTCTACATGTATCTGGACTTATGTTAGAATCTATGGGAAACAGATTCTGCTCACATGAAAAGTTATAATCTATATTGGGGTGCTGGGAGTCAGAAGGGGGATACCCTTCATGAAAGCACTAGAGAGTAATAACAAAACTTCGGGATTTAGCCCTGGATCAGTGATTGCAAATACCTGGCATCAGTGCTACCATATTCCAATCCCGTGCCCACAGCAGATGATGTGGCCCTAGAATTCTTCTCAACGTAACACACCACACGGTCACCCTCAGGCTTTAAAAACAGCCACCTAAGATGAACTGGTTTTTTTCTTTTTGTTTGTTTTTTGTGGGTTTCTTTTGCCACTGCTGCCCTAGATTTTGAGAAACAGGCTATACAGGCCTGGGGAAGCTGGGGTTATCAGGGAAGACTTCTTGGGAGAGGAAGGAATTAAACTGGGACTTGAGGAAGCACCCAAACACCCAGCAAGACCAGACAGATAAGGAAGAGAGAGAGGCTGGGGCTGGGGAGGGGCCATGGCAGGGATTCCCAGGAGGACACAAGAACATGCCAACCAAGGCAGAGGCGTCCTGTTTGGATCCAGCACTAGAGCTGGAGGGTCAGGGTCATCCCTGGAGACCAGGTAAAAGGGGCTCTGAAATCTGCCCCATTGGCACCGCCCCCTGATTAAAGGCATCCTGAGGAGCAGGGCCTGGGGCCGCCACAGGGTAAAAGGCCGTCAGCAACCAGGAAGCCTGGACCCAGTGGGGTGTACCACGGGCTCCCAGTGGCCCTGCCCTGCTCAGGAGTGGTAGGTACTTGTGCCATGGCAGACCCCTGAGGGGGCAGGGAGATGGGCACCTGTGGCTCACACATTTTCCGCCTGGCTCTCCTGGGCCTGGGCATGTGCTTGGCGAAGGAACCACTTTCCTACCCCATCCAAAGCAGCAAGGCCACACAGCCTGGGTACCAGAGTGGGAAGCAAGAAATCTGGGCTCCAAAAGGCCCCATAGACACCGGGATATGTGGCCAGTATCCTACAAGGGACCTTTCTAGAGGCCTAAGTATTCTGTCCTGTGGCTTGGTTTTTGCCTATGATGGGCTATCCCAGCAACCATATGTCTGCAATGCCCACTGGGCTGCTTGCCTCCTTAGCCACTTTGTGCTTTGGGGGCCATGGGGGAGGCATGAGGGGTGATGTGAGGGAGGGGCCAGGAACCATGCCAGGGGGCTCTCCTGGAGTTAGGAATGACAGCTGGGAAGCCACCCTCAAGGACAGCTCTGGATCCTAAGAGCCTTGCTTGAGAGCATGGTCTCAGCACAGAGCTATAAGATGCCTTCCCACAGGGCTAAGGGCCCATCTCAGCTGCCACTGAGCTCGGAAACACACGCTCACACATCGGAACATCACTCTCTGTCACTACTGTCCCCACTTCCTGGGAAGCCCCCAGCCCTTGCAAGCTGGCGCTGGGGCAACTGGGCCAGGACTCAAGGGAAGACAGGAGCTGGCAATCCCGAATGGGCTCCCCTTGGCAGCCTGGCTGTGTTGGAGCAAGAGCTCAGGCTGCTGGTGCCCAGGCTGCAAGGCTGGTGCCAAGGCCAGGTGGGTAGCACGCCGCAGACACCCAGGAGGCCTTTGGAGCTGGTGCCAGCCCTTGGCATGTGAACAGGCTGGAGACATGGCCGAGATCGTGTTCTCATGTGTGCGTCCCACCCTGGGGTCACTCAGGCGCCCGTGTGGGGCTACACAAGGAGGGACAGAAAACCAGCACACAGAATGGCCCACCTGAACACCATCTGGGGCCCCCCAGCCTCTTTGCCAGAAGGAGCTATGTTTGGGACCACCTGGCCGACCGATGCACATACAGGCCTATGTGTACACCGCTGCCTGGAGGAATAAGGAAGAATATACAGGTGGGAGTGGAGAAGGTAGGTCAACGAGGCATGTGTTTTATATCTTTGTGTGTGTGCTTGTGCGTGTGCGTGTGTGTGTGCCCTCTGCCTCAGTGCGCGTGCGTGCGTGTAAGAGGGTGCGCGTCCATGTTCACTGTGAGGTCAGTGTGCACACAGGAACATGAGCGCAGGTATGTGTAAATGTGCATGTACAAGAGCTACTTTTAAAACAAAGACCCTGGGCTGCAAAGGAAAATGATGAGATTCTTAAGAACAGCGAGTACAGCAGATACTAGCCAGTCTACTGGGGGCTGTTACACTCACTGTGTATCCATTCTGCCTAATACATAAATTACTAATGTAAATTAAAGCATAATTGAAGCCCTTTAGGCCCAAATATTTAAATTATTTAACAGGCAGTCAGGAATGGGAGAAAAAGGGAGGAAGAGCTGAGTTTAACACCCAGAGGAAAAAGTGCCAATTCAGGGGAAGAAGGGAAGGGTGGGCCTCCACCGGTTCATCCCTCCTGGCTGGGGGTGAGGATGCGCCAGCCCCAGGTGGAGCCCAGGTTAGGGGGGCCCTCCTGCTCCAGGACTCCTCTCCCTGGGCTCCGTCTGTACAGTCTGCCTCCCCCTCTTCCTTCCTCCCCTCCAGCTGCAGCCTCCCAGGGCATTCCTGCTTGGGTAAGCACTGCTGAGGCAAGAAGTAAGGCTGCCTGCCCAGGGAGGGTGGCCAGGGGAGCCTGTCTCCTGCTTCTCAAAGGCTCTGCCATCAGGAGAATGCGAGCTGGTCCAAGGGCCCAGGGCCCTTGGACAGGTCCCCAGTGTGAAGGGCATCTTTATCCCTGAGACATCACACACATGGCAAGGCAGCCCTGGAAGAGGGGCTCGGGGCGGGGGCCACTGAGTCCATCCCTCATCTCACAGAGGAAGATAAAGGCACATAGAAGGAGGGTGATCATAGCTAGCCAGCAGCATGTGTGGTGTTCCCTGTCCCCTCTTCCATTCCCTGAGGTCTCGAGAGGGGTCTCCCAGATACAAGTCGGTCCCCAAATCACTAGAGAGCCTTACTTCCCCTGGCATCAGACCCCAGGGCAAACCAAAGGAAGCATGTCTTTCCTCAGGCCCTCTGTCTGATGTCTATGGAACCTGCTGCCTGGTTTGCCATGTCCCTGTGGCACAGAACTCCCAACCTTGCACTGGCTCCAGTTAGGGGAATATAGGTATTGCTCACACTATCCAGGGCCTGGGAGCCAGGGGTGCAGAGGAGAGGCCCAGGCTCAGGTCCCTGAAACAGGTCCGCTGGTCTGGGGAGTGAGCATCAGGTTAGAAGTGCAGAGGTCGGGTCTAGGGGGCGCACAGAGGGTGAGGCCCCCAGCTGACAGTGTCGGCAACACCAGGCCGCTCGTCTAAGAGCGGAGCCCTCGGTGGGCGAAAGAAACAAGCCAGACCTGTTAATTCACCCCCCTCTCTTCTTCTCTCCAGCATGGTACCTGGTCGGGGTGGTAGGGAACCACTGGACAGGCTGGCCACATGGGACAGCGCCTTCTCCATGGGCCCGCACCCTGCCTCAGGCCCAGCTCCAATGGCACCTGCCCTGGAAGCCTTTCCAAAGTGCCCGGGATGTTCACGCCACAGCCTGAGCTGCTGCCGCCTCTGTGAGACCTCTCCGTTCCCAGATACCGTGCGCACCTTTGCAGCAGGAACACACCTTTCCTGTCTTTACTGTCTCAAGGAACCACCGCCAAACAGCTGGTGCTCAATAAATGTTCAGTGACAAGCTTCCTGGACAGCCCTGCTGGGCCTGGACATGCCTTTGGTGGACAGTCAGGGCCATCGACGTTTTCACTGGGTTAGCGCTGGCACCTGGGGAAAGGCTGGCATCGGCGTGCTCCAAGCATGATCGGACGGGCCCTGGACAGCCTGCAGGGTGGGTCCCTGATCGCAGAGGGAATAGGCAGGGGAGTGTGGATACGTCGGTGCCAAGCCCGCCCCACTGCGGGGAGCGTGAGGAAAGAGACGCTTTTCACGGGAGGCTGCCCGCTGCTGGTCAGCTGCTCCCTGGGTCTGGGTCCTGGTCTTACAGATCCTGTCTATGGAGAAATACTGTGGCTTTTCCTCCCTCAGAGGGCAAGTGGGATCAAAAGCATGGTGGATGTGAAAGGGTTTTGACAAATGCAGTATGCTAGGATGGTTATATTCTTCTTTCCTCCCTTCCTTCCTCCCTCCCTCCCTCCCTTCCTTCCTTCCTCTCTCCCTCCCTTCCCTCTCTCCATCCTGTCACTCACCTAATCACTCATCTACTGTTTCTTTTTTTTTTGTGGTACACGGGCCTCTCACTGTTGTGGCCTCTCCCGTTGCGGAGCACACACTCTGGACGTGCAGGCTCAGCAGCCATGGCTCACGGGCCCAGCTGCTCCGCGGCATGTGGGATCTTCCCGGACCGGGGCACGAACCCACGTCCCCTGCATCGGCAGGAGAACTCTCAACCACCGCACCACCAGGGAAGCCCAAATCTACTGTTTCTTATGAAGAAATATTTAATGTGTACCTACTTTGACATGTGACTTGGTCACCTTCTGTAGTGAAGGAGCTCAGAGTGCACACAAGGGCATTCCCTGTCTGGTCCCCGCTTCCCTCAGGGAGGACTCCTCTACCATCCTGACCCCCACCCCATGAGGACCTTGCCTTCCCAGGCTTGGAGATCCACAAAGCCATTTCTCTGGAAGGAGCCCTCTGGGATCCTCTTCCCCTGGGGTCTCCACCTTGCTGGGACCCCTCCACGTTCCCTCACTCTCCTCAGAATCTCTCTCCTCCAAGCCTGTAGCACCCCCCTCCCGACCTTATACACAAAGGAACTCCTGTCAGCTCTATCCTTGCTTGAAAGGCAGCCTCTGCTCGCCAGTGGTCTCCTGCACTGGGGTCTGATTTTTCCTTAACCTTCCAAAGGTGGGAGTCTTATTTCCCTGGTTAAGCTGGTGGTCAAGCCCAAGCCTGGGTCTCAGGCCTCTCCGGGCATCTACTGGGTCCACCCTGAGCCAGGCGTGCCACGCCTTCCGCAAACCCTCAATGAGAGAAGGAGTGGAGGGAAGACAGAAACGCGGGGCAGGTGTCGGGTCTGACAGTTTATGGGGAAGTCACAGCCCCAGCCTCCTCAGGTCCCCATGAGGCGAGCAGAGCCGACCTTATTTGCTCTGTTTTCACAGAAGGCAGGACCACAAGCCGGGTCACACAGGGACAGAAGAACACAAACTCTGTGGCACCCCATCTGAGAGCCCAGGTCACCTGGGTACAGAGCAGGGACTAACAGAGCCCAAGAAGCAGAGGGTTGGGCTGGCTGGAAACCACTTTACCATGATGTGTGGCCTGGCCTGAGCAGCCCTTAGCCTGCTGCCCTCCTGGCTGCCAGGGCTGGGATGACATTCAGGGGACGAATCTACCTCCTTGGCTCCCACCACCAGGGGCTCGCTGAGCTGCTTCTTCCTTTGGCCCACCCAGGCTCCAACCTCTGGGAGCTCAGAGCCTTAGTCTGTACCACCAGACCCGACCTCAGTTCTGCTAAGGAAGGCCTGACGGCACGGCCCTCCACCCTCAGATTCAGCCCCCATTCCTCACGAACGAGGCAGACCTGGGCCCAGATCAGCACTTCTCAAACTTGAAGTAGGTATGAATCAGCTGAGACCTTGTGGAAATGCAGACTCTGATGAAGAAGGCCTGGGGTAGGGCTGAGACTTTACTTTTCTAACAAGCTCCCAGGGGATGCTGGTCCGGGAACCACACTTTGAGTAGCAGAGCTCTAATGGGCTCCCTGCTCTGCTCCAGCTTCACCCCACTCTTCAAAAACACACAGCCCCAGCTTCCCAGAGAGCCAGCATCACAGAGAGAGGACACGTCATGCAGAATAAAAAGAAATCTTTTCAAAAGTGGTCCCTGAGGGTGGGGGGGAGTAGAGGTCAGAAAGAAGAGAGCCTGGGGACAATAGTGAATAGAGTTGGGATTATTTCCTGAACTCTGACTCCTCGTGGGAACGGGGTTATGGAAAGCTTTTCTTAAAATGGTTATTATTTAGTGGGCTGTCCAAAATAAATACACACACACACTGCACGGAGCCATGCAGGAAGTGAGAAACATCTGGGAGACATCTGGCTGCCGGAGAAGAGGGAAGCGGGTTGGGGAGGGCCAGGGGGAGCTGGAGACTGTCTGTGTGCCGTGGTCACCCACAGACGCATGCTGACACGGCAGCAGGCCCCGCGCCTGCCGGCCAATGTGGAGCACACACATGCACGCACACACGCACATGCACACGCGCACACGGGGCAGTCCCAGTGACTGCCAGGACCCTTGCTCACAGCGGGGTGAGAACACAGGTTCTCGGAAGCGGACATCCTTGCTCTAAGCATCCGCCTCCCCTCCTCCCCTTCTTGGATGCTATTATATTTATGACTTGCCCCTCTGAGTATGCAAGCTGAGTGTTTTCCTTCCACCTGCTCCCTGGTTATCCTAGAAAAGCAGCTGCGGGAGGCAGAGGGAGCCCTGGAGCAGGCATCAGGAGAATGGGGGGCTACCCTGCTCTGCTCTGAGCAGTGGTGTGACCAAGGGTGAGTCTCGAGGCTCCTCCAGGTCTCAGTTTCCTCTGAAAAATGAGAGATGTTATTCTCCTGCCTGGCTCACCGGAGAGAGAACACTAGAGAACATCCATCCAGCTGATATTTATTGCGAGCCAGAAAACTGCCGGGAGCTGGGTGTCATTTTAAGAGATTATGATTCAAACCTCAGCATCCAGGTTTAGGGTGTAGCCATAGTGCCTGAGTGGTCCCCGGGCGGGAAGCCAGGCTGCAGGGACAGACCTGCCACACCCTGTGAAGGCTGGGGCTCAGAGACGCCTGCTGATGGGGCACTGGGGCCCCCTTTACCATTTCTGTTCAGGGAGTGACGTATGAAGGAGACTCGGAAGGTGGGGACCCTGCCTATGCAATTTTGTGTCTCCAAAGATGCCTGGCCTAATACTGGCCACAGCAGAATAGGTGGACAGTAAATAAACATGGAGTTGTGAAAAGGGCACGGACTCTGGAGACAGACACACCCAGGTGCAGATCCTGGTCACACTAGCTGTGTGACCCTGGGCAAGCTGCTTCACCTCTCTGGGCCTCGGTGTCCTCAACTACGAACTGGGGAGAGCAACTCTCAGCTGCAAGGGTTAAGGAGCATGAATGTCAGGCTCTTCACACAGTGACAGGTAACTGATTAGCACTCGACAATTGTTATTACAAGGCACATAAGTGGCACATAAGTTGCCACTGTGTGTGATCAACATTGCCATAGTCGTTATTTTCCTCTATGTTGCAGAAGGCTTCGAGACAAGCAGAGAGCCTTCCAGCCCACCCTGGACTCTCTGGTCCTCTTGCCTTGGCCATTCAGGTCGGGCAGCCTGGAGGGGTGCTCTGTGAGAAGCCCCTCGGGAGAGCAGGGACGGGGACTAGCCCTGGCTGAGTGCCTACTGTGGTGCTGGACACATGATGGATGGCATCGTCCCAGGACCTTCAGAGCTGTGCTACCTAAGACAGTTGCCACATGTGGCTGTTGAATCTTGAATTAATTAAAATGAAAAAATCCAGTTCCTTAGTTGCACAGCTGTAATTCCAGCGCTCAATAGCCACATGGAGCAGTGCTACCATCCTGGACAGGATCCCACCTGCTGCTCTGCTGCTGGCAGGGCCAAGCCCAGGACAGAGCGGTGGCACACATGGTTCGCTCCCCCTCCCCCAGGCCTCACCGAGGTGCCTCCTATGCGTGTATGTGTGTGTGTGTGAGATTCTGGGAGCCCCTAAGAGCTCAGACCCAGGGGTCTACACGGCATGAGGGGTCAGTGGGCACCCTTGGCCTGCAGGTTGGAGCTCCCACCCTCCGCCGGGGGGGAAGTCAGGTCTCACAGGAGATAACGGCCTCACCACATCCCAGCTGCAAAGCATTCCTCCTGGAAGGTTGGTGCCCACACGCGGTGTCTGTCACTCTCAGAGGGCTGGCCAGGCAGACAGTAGCCCCTCTGCGCTCACCCCCAGCCCCCCAGGCAGAAGAGGGGAGTCCTGACTGGACGCTGCAGGAACCAGATGAAGATGCGGCCGCCCCTCGGGAGCCCAGGGCAGTGTCCCCTCTCCCTCAGCGGGCTTCCTCTTCTGGCTGCACTAGATTGGGGGACCTCACAGCACCTCGCCATCGATCTCACTACTCTCTGGCCTTGTCGTGTGGGGCACCCAGAGCCTCTGCTCCCTCAGCAGCACAAAAGGCGATCATCTCGCCTGCGGCAGGATCAGGTGAGCTCTTGTGTGTGAGCACCAAGCACAGGGCCTGGCACGCAGTCAGGGAGCCTACACAGGAAGGGAGACAGGGAGGGCTGAAAGCAAAGTGGCCCCCTGAACCCCACCCCCTCCCCACTCTATTCTATGGAGGCCGGCGGGCGCTGGCTGTGGTTAGCCCGGGAAGAAGTGCTTGAGGCCTCCGCAAAGCAGATCAACAAGGTGGGCTTCTCTGCAGCCTCTAGGAGCACCAGGCCGTGTGTGAGCATTTCACTGGTGCCAGGGACTCCGGGGCAATCCTCACCTCCTCGCTCTGGGACTCCAGGCCAACCCCACATCCTCTCTGGGTTGTAACCTCATCGGAGGTGATGTACAGGATAACAGGACAGTGGCCTGGGCTGTGATTAGCCTCATGGCTAGAAGTTTATTATTAAGATTAACCTGGCCTTAACCCACTGTAACAGGCCCGGGAGCACCATGATGATCTTGTGTCCTTGGGCGGCACTTAGAGGCTCTGGGCCTGCACTTGGGCAAGGGTAATGGGAGGCTCCTTCCAGTTCTGACAGCCTATGATTTAAAGATAGAGATCTCCTGGGGAGGTGCCAGGCCAAGAAGAAGACGGGCCTGTCTTGGGCCCAGTTACTACTGTTATTGTTCACGTCCAGCCCATGCTCCCAGGGACAAAGCTAGATATGCCCGATAAGCACATTTCCCCTTCCTCCCAGCCCTCTGCCTACCCAGATAATATGGGGCTACCTGTGCAGTGCTCAGCAGGGGG